>NC_085058.1:4847225-5201391 GCF_963662255.1 Cinclus cinclus | reverse complement strand
TAAAATTTCACAAAGGAATGGAATATATACATAGTATCTTGCCTTACAGAACCTCACTTCAGTCCTTAATTCTTCTTTTTGTTATTGCTCTTTAGGCATCAAGAGTATGGGTTCAGAACAAGGTTGATGAGTCAAAACATGAAATACACTCTCAAGTTGATGCAATCACTGCAGGAACTGCATCTGTTGTTAACCTTACAGCAGGTACATTTCAATGGGAAGGATTTCCTTGCAGTCTCCTATTTGTCAATCTAAATCTAGTAACATATGAACTGAGTATGGGGCAGCTGCAGAAAATTTTCTTTAAAATACACCAATAGCTAAGCTTATTGATGTGTGCAGCAAACTTGGTGTCCCTCCCAGCATAATTTTTTCTGTCTTCAGTTTCTCTAAATGTGTAACAGTCAGTGAAGATAAAATGTAGCTTGCTTAGCCAACAGAGTAGAGAGTGCGAGGTTACTACAAGAAAGCATAATTGATCTGGCAGTTGTTAAGGAGAGATTATGTTTTTATTGACAGTGGGTTTTTCTTCAGCAAATTACAAGTTGAGGGAGCTGTGGGTGGCTTAAAGGAGACAAGACTCTATTGCCTTAGGTTCTTTTAGTATTGAAAGAGGCTGAAACCGTGGACTTCTCACCAAATTGCATTGAATGAAGAAGCATTCTATTAGAGGATAGATTATTGCAGAAGAAATTTAGAAATCAGAAAATATATAGCAATCTAATGGGTTTTTTTCAGTGACACATTATTTAGTAGGCATTGCTTGGCTGTCTTGAAGTGTCTCTTATCTCTCACCAGAGTGTAGCTTGTAGCTGCCCCAGTTTTCCTTTAAGCCACTAAAGCATTCTGATCATAGGAAAACATTTGCTCTGCAGGGGACCCAGTCGACACTGATTACACTGCTGTGGGATGTGCGATTACAACCATCTCCTCCAACCTCACTGAGATGTCCAAAGGTGTGAAACTGCTTGCTGCTCTCATGGATGATGAAATTGGAAGTGGAGAAGACCTCCTGAAAGCTGCTCGAACCTTGGCCAGTGCTGTCTCAGACTTGCTGAAGGCTGTGCAACCTACTTCAGGAGAGGTGAGTAAAGAAAAATTTCTCAGGTTCTCTCTTTTTTGGCCATATTGCTTGCACACTAATGCAGAAGTTCCTTGAGGAAATCTAAAATGCAAGTAAAGGCCATTTTCTTTGAATCAATACATTTCACTATTACCTCTTCCCAGCCTCGCCAGACAGTTTTGACTGCAGCTGGAAGCATTGGACAAGCAAGTGGGGAGCTACTGAGACAAATTGGAGAGAATGAAACAGATGAAAGGTTCCAGGTAATGAAGGGGCTGCTTGTCACTGTCAGAACTGTGCAGTTTTGTAATGAGGAGGTCTCTGCATAAAACCAGGCTGCTCAGAGTGTGGTTAGAAAATGCTGGAGTTTCTCTATGCTAATTGAATCAATTTTGAAGTTGTTCTTAACTACACAATCAGAGTGCTGATTTCATAGGAACCCGTGCTTTGTTTTGTGCATCATAAATGCACTGTCAGGCTTCACGGAGAGCTTTTTACACTGTATTTCTCCTCATTAAATATAGTGGGTTTTATGTGTTTTCTGTGTCTGTATGTATACATGTAAATATATAAACATACACAGTAAACTGAGTACTAAAAACACATTGTATTACAAACAAAATTTAAGATGACTAGTAGCATCAATTACAAAATCATAATGCCTTATGATTTAACAGTGTTTGCTGTTAGCAGCTTAAGACCAGTGCTCTGTAAAAATCATATGTGGATTTTTTTGCTGAGTGCCAAAGACATGTTTGCAGCAGAACCAAGGGAAGGTACTTTTCAGCAGCAGATAAACCTTTGGAGTGCACTGTGTGCAACGAGTCTGCTAATACAACTAACAGGCCATTTTTACCACTTCATCCAGCAGTAAATCTGTGAATTCCATCAGAATTCTCTTTTGTATTCCTAGTTGAATATATGTATCACAGCTCTTGGCTATGAGAAAGATGTGTTGGAGAAAGTGGGTAAGGAAAGGGATGATTTATCGTATCTAAAAGCAAAACAAAAAGTAGTAGCTTTGATTTTTGAAATGCAAGATTTTCTGCCTGCTATGAAGTTGAAATTATAAATAAATGTATTGGAAGTATTTTTTTTTTTACTGGAAAACCAGGTCATTTTAACAGTAGAGGCATTAAGGCGACTCCATCCTACTAAAAATCTGAAATATATGGATGGGATTTTGAGTGGGGAAATGGGAAGAAATTATTTGCATTTAGGGGTTGCAGGAATTAACACTTGAGTGTGTTTTGTTGTCGCAGACTGAGTTGTCCCTTTACTTTACCAGGATGTTCTGATGAGTTTGGCCAAAGCTGTTGCCAATGCTGCTGCCATGGTCGTGCTGAAGGCCAAGAATGTAGCACAGGTGGCTGAGGACACTGTCCTGCAGAACAGGGTCATTGCTGCTGCTACCCAGTGTGCACTCTCTACTTCCCAGCTTGTGGCTTGTGCTAAGGTGAGGCAGTGGTGTTTGTGAAAGGGCAGAGCATCGTGTCCAGTGAGTGCTGCTGCGTGCTCCCCATGGCCCTTAGAACGGACTTTCAAGTGCGTGTTTTCTGAACGCTCTGGGCGTCTCTCCGTGCAGGTGGTGAGTCCCACCATCAGCTCCCCAGTGTGTCAGGAACAGCTGATTGAGGCAGGGAAGCTGGTGGACCGCTCCGTGGAGAACTGCGTGCGGGCCTGCCAGGCTGCTACGGACGACAGTGAGTTGCTGAAGCAGGTCAGTGCAGCTGCCAGCATCGTCAGCCAGGCCCTCCATGACCTCCTGCAGCATGTGCGCCAGTTCGCCAGCAGGGGGGAGCCCATCGGACGCTATGACCAGGCCACTGACACTATCATGTGTGTCACTGAGAGCATCTTCAGCTCCATGGGAGATGCTGGTAAGTTCCTTCGAGGAGCAGTAGCTTGCCACGATTCACACATGCACCTTTCAAACTAAGGAAATAAAAATCCTTCTTCTCTGTTTTGTGCTTCTAAGCTAGTGCTGTTGTATGGGTAATGATCCAGCCCATAATATAAATCAGCAACATGCACATCGCTGTGTGCTAGATGGAATAAATATTCAGTGAAAACAGTCAATTCCATGCTAAGGAACACAGTAATATTTTGTCTGTTTTCTGCTTCATAGAATTGTATAGCAATTTCTCGTCTCCAAATAAGAAAGCAGGCGGCTGGGCAAATACTTCACAGTGATTGGTGTTACTATGCACAGATTTTGTTGTAGGTTTTAAAACTTAGATCTGCTTTTTCTTCTGAGATGCTTCTAAAACAAGAAACAAGATGGTTTTGGCTAAAATGATCTTAATTGTGCTAAGTGTTTTCTGACAAATTTCTCAGTTTATATTAGACAAAAGATAATTCCCCAGAAACACTGGAAGAAGATGGGTAAATTTGTTGAAGGAGTGAAATCTTTACTGTGACTTGAAAGCAAAATTATTAGTCTTTGCTGGGACAGGAGTTTCCTTGAACTGTATATTCAAAATTACCTAAAAATATAGATTGTGTGGTTTTGTCTTACTAGCTAGATTGCAAATAGTACACTTTTTTCTTGATCTCCACTGTAGTGATTTGTGTCATTTATATTGGGATCCAAGATTTGTTTATGAAACTTTCAAGTTACATGTATATACATAAGTGTATAATTTTCAAGTGAAAAAAATACTTCAGCAATAGTAATTTCATTTTTACCTTGGGAAATGATGCCGAGTTTTGAAACCAAGACTGAAGTGCAGAGAGGAGAAGGTAAAAGTGCAGCTGTGCTCCCCAGGTGAAATGGTGCGGCAGGCGAGGGTGCTGGCTCAGGCAACCTCGGATCTTGTCAATGCTATGAGGTCTGATGCAGAAGCAGAGATTGACATGGAGAACTCCAAGAAGCTCCTGGCTGCTGCAAAGCTCCTGGCAGATTCCACAGCCCGCATGGTTGAAGCTGCGAAGGTACCAGAAAAATGAACTGTCAGCTTAAAATTGTAAAGCTATACACAACAAAGGGAGGGTATAAATAGCATCTGGCTGATTACTAAAGATGGTTTCTCTTATTTTGTAGAAGTTTGGCATTTAATGACTTACCCTAGGTACATTCCAAAAATCAATTTATTAGCTACCTGGATTTTTTTGGTTTTAAAATATCTTCTTGCACTGCTTTCCTGTGTGCGTAGTGGTCATGACTCAAGCCATGTAGGGCAGTTACCACCTGCTATGGTGCAAGGGTCCTGTACCAGTACAAATAGAACAACAGAACCACAGCAGTCTCTTACTGGAGTCATTAAAAAGTAACACCCCTCTGTCTAAGAAACAGTTTCCTCCATCTGGGGAATCTTGCCTGTGTTGTTCCCCTCCATATCCTTCCCTCCTTGTTCTCACAAGAGGCAAATATCACAACTTTTCTTCCCTTTCTGTGCTTGAAACCGGTTTCAATCTGCTAGGGAGGAATATGTCCTTTCAGTTGTTTCCCAGATCCTGCACACAAACGATTTTTATGGCAGCAGGGCCAGCCATTCTGCTGGGACTCCAGAAGGCCTGTATGCCTGGCTGCCTATCCCTGTCTTTCCAGTATTTTCTGGCTTCAAATGGAGAAAATCTACTGTACTTAAATTAACTTCAAGCATTGGACTGCAGTTGCTGAAAGACATACTGAATTGGGGATTTTAAAAACTGGAACTTTTCCAAAACCCTATGTTCATACAAGTACATTATTGCAGGTCATAGGGGAAGCAGTTAAAAAAGGCTTTCTTCTCAAGCACCTGAAGTAGTATATGAAGCAAGTGTTCAGCTTTCTTCTTCTAAGTACCAGACACAGACAGTAACAGCCTTGCACTGGAAACAGACTTTCTGCTTTGAAGTTTTGTAATATGTCAGTGTTCTTCTAACTTTACTTATATAACTTAAGGAAAATGAATGCTGATGTAGCAGATGCTGTCTGAACTTAAGTCTTGATGTTCATCCAATAATTTGTACTCAGACTTAGGGTTTTTGCTTGGAAATTTTGCAGGGAGCTGCAGCCAATCCTGAAAATGAGGATCAGCAGCAGCGTCTGAGAGAAGCAGCAGAAGGACTGCGGGTTGCTACAAATGCTGCTGCACAGAATGCCATCAAGAAGAAAATTGTCAGCAGATTAGAGGTTGGAAACCATATAGTGAAAGTGCTAAGCTGAGAGCAACAGCGCCGTAAACTCAATTCCAGAGTACAAAACTTAGAATTAAACGTGTCAGTATATCATAACATAGTCCTCAGAAAATTACGTAACTTGTATCACAGATGTGGTAAAGTGGTGTAAGGGTTGGACTCAGAAGGCATTTGATGGTTGCTTCGTCCTAAAATTAAACAGCTGAGCTGAAACAGCTTCATTGATGTGTTATCTCTATGGTGTGCCATTTACACACAGTATCTCTTGGTGACTTTACTAGGATATAGAGTTCATTATGAATTTCTTTACAGAATTAGTTGAATTGCAGCATATCCAATTGAACTGGGAAATTACTCAGAGTCAAGAAGCAGAAACAGAAGTAAAAAGATACATCCTGTCTAGTGGCCCAGCCAAGAGGGAGAAAGGCAATTTAGTAAGGACAGAATACGATGGAAGCTTGTTTTGTAGGCGAAGTTTGATCTTCACATTCTCAACTAAAATGAAGAAAAGACAGATTAAGAAAAGAAAGTTTTCATAATTCCTAGTTTGCAGCTGTGATTTTTGCATTGGTCTGATTCAAATGCAGTAAGGTGACCATGTTCCAGAAGTACATTAAGTTCCCTTATCTGTCTTATCTGTTCCGTATCTGTCTAGAGCTAAAAATCAGAAGTACTTTAGGAAATACAAGCTGATGTCTGTAATTTTCTAACTGCATTCAAGAAAATTATACAGAGAGTATTTTATATGTTTTACTGTTATATACTGCCTTACAAAGGAGTAAAACGTGTAATAAACTTCATGCTTGCTTCTGTTTAGTGGGCCTGTTAGTGTGGTAAAACCTTGGATGAATTGTTGAATTATTTTTTTTTTGTAATAGGGAGATATTGATAGTAACATTTGAAGAAGGTCTTCACAATGTTTTTGGACTCAAAAATAACTATTTTATACCTCTGTGTCATTTTAGTACCTTTGCTTTGCCATAGAACAATCTCAGGAGAAATTGGCTCCCTTGCGTCCTGGCTCAGAGATATCAATATAGCAATGAGGCACTATGTGTCCTTTGCCTGTTTCTCTGGCCTTCATAAGGAGCTCATTGTTTAAACCATTTCTGCTGTTTGTATTCCACTTAGCTTCCTCTAGTTGAAACCTAAGCTAGGAAAGAGTAAGGGCGTAGAATGCTTCTAAGTCTGCCTTTTTCTTTATTGGCAAATTAGAGATGTATTACAGTGTTCAGATAATTTTCACCTTGAGAGAAGAGCAGTGATGGTCAGTTGAAGTTTTCTTAAGGCAACTCAAATTAAGGGATTAAATGTATTAATTTGTCAGTGTTGTTACTGTCAGTTACCTATAGTAATGTGTGTTTCATCCTCTGAATTACTCAGTTTTAGCACTAATTTAACTTTCTTTTTCTCCAAAGATTGCAGCTAAACAAGCTGCAGCTGCTGCTACTCAGACTATTGCAGCTTCTCAGAATGCAGCTGTTTCCAATAAGAACACAGCAGCCCACCAGCAACTGGTACAGAGCTGCAAGGTAAACACAGCACAGTCCGTGACAAATGACTCTTGAATTCTGCTTTGTGAGGAACTGATGAGGATGTCCTTCTACAATACTGTTGCAACCTTAAAAGGAGCTTTAAAAAAAAAAAAAAAACACTATATATGTTCATGTGCATGGATTCTGGAGAGCCCTGAGTTACTGTATTATCTGTGCACTGCTATTTGTAGAGCTTTGCAAAGTTGAGCTCCTGTTAGTGCCATGTTACACTTGACTGTTACATACACCTTAGAAAAGGATGTACAGATGTGTAACTGTTCAGTAACAGCCAGTTCACCTGAAGTAAGTACTTTTACTACAAGTTTTGGTACAGATCAGCCAGTGGTGGAACATATGCAGAGCTGTGCTGGAAGCTCTGTACAGAGGGGTCCTGTTGCTCAGGAATTTGTGATTCCCTGACTCTGATTCTAAGCCTTGGCCATGCATTCAGTGTATGAGTGTGATCTTCAGCAAGGGAGTAGCATCATGATCATCAAAACAGGCTGTTGAATCATACATGCAGTGAAATGGGACTGAGGTCTGTTGTGGAATAAAGTTAACCTTTGAATTTTCCATAATGAAGGATGGAGTAGCAATAGTGATTTATACTATAATGGAGTGAAATTCTTGTTTAACTTATCAGTTTTGTAATTGGTCATATAACTAACAACTGCTCCTGCTATTCTGATGTTCCACCTCCAAGCAACTGGGACCTTAAATGTCACCATAAAAACATAAGTGACAGACCTTACAGTAGGGTTACCATGATTCCTAGCTTGAAGTTAAAGCTGTAAGATCAGATTTCGAGGTCAAGCACATTTTTATAGTACCCAGCTAGAATTCAGTCTGATGAGAAGCTTTTGTGTTTAAGCCATATTTGCAAAACACAGTAGAATGCAGAAAGATTTTCTTCTGCTTCAAATGGCACTTATATGGGAAGCAATCTGCAATTACTTCTTGTCATGGTGCTATCCTAAGAAATGTTGGAATTACATAAGATGGCTCAAGTGTCCTTCAGAATTGTGTTGTAGAGAGCTGCTGTTCCAGGATGAGTTTTTTAAAAGTGCAACCTGATAATTGTTGTCTACAGCTCATTCTAATTTTGTCTTGATACTCATTTATTAGATAACAGAGAAGATAGAGTATCTACTTTTTTACATTTTGGGGGTGGTGGGAATTTAGTATTGTGCTGCCCAAGTGTTATTGTTAAATGGATGGACAAGGACCATGAATGTAGACAGTCCAGGAATAAAGTTTTAGCAATATATGCTTGCAAATGCTCCAGCCATGCTATGAAGTTTGTGTTGCTGAAAGCCAAGGAAAAGTAGGCTGAGGTATTTGTGTGTAAAAGATAATGTTTTTCTGAAAGCAGGACATTCTCTTGGAAAAAATCTATCACCTTCACTACTGGCTTTTGAACATGTGAAAAAAATAATTAATAACTTGATGTACACAGTTCTGAATAAAAGTCTTGGATTGCCTTGTAGGAGCCTTTAACTAATAAGTAGATTGAATAGTGACTTTTTTAAGTAGAACATCTCTAAAAAAGTTCTATTGTATATTAATTTGGTTCCACACATCCTAAATTAATTCTGTGACAGCACTAGGAGTGTTTTGCTTTGGAATACTGCAGTTGTCTTTAAGGGGGGATGGGAAGTCTGCTTGTTTTATTTTCAGAGGATTCTGAGTTTTTATTTACTTATTTTTTACTAAAAATCTTTTCCCTTTGTCCATTTTAGAATGTTGCAGACCACATTCCTCAGCTGGTGCAGGGTGTAAGAGGAAGTCAAGCTCAGGCAGAAGACCTCAGTGCCCAGCTTGCGTTAATAAATTCCAGCCAGAATTTCCTTCAGGTGAAGTGAATCAATCATTGCAGTGGATGCAAAAAGCATTTTTTTAGTGCTGTATGTCTTCATTTATGATAAATAACCAGTAAACTGTTAAGGACCATGTAAAGAAGTTCACTGCTAACTATGAGCCATAGATAAGGAGAATTTAGTTCCTCAGGTTAGGTGGCTAAAATATATTCTATCTATGGAGAGTGAAAACTGGTGACATTGAGGTTAAAAGTAGCAAGAAAAAAAATATGTTTGTGGAGAAGAAACATTCATTGCTGTACGCTTGCCTTCTGGGAAAGAGTTTAAAGAACAAGATGAAGAGAATTTAGCATCTTCCTAAGCAGAGGTCTGAGTCTGAATATGTGGCAGGCTTTTTTAACCTTTTTAGGCAAGGTAAACTTAGTGTTGCAGTGACAAATTTCAGAAATCCTCAAAAATAAAAGGGAATACTAGTGTGGTTTATTTAGATATTAGCCTGCAATAATAGATCTAGATTGATGGTTGGGGAAAAACACAAAATTTGATTTTTTTTTTTTCCTAAAGCATCTTAAAATAGAAAGATGGAATATTGAGTACTGATTACAAAGCTATTGGCTTATTGTTAACATTACAAAAAACAACACCAGAAGCCATTCTACACCATTCTCTGTGTAATGGCATGGTCATTACTTGGCATCAGTTAGTCTTGCCTTAAATTTGGTTGCTGTTAGCAGGTTTTTACAGTCCTATATAGGCAGAGGGGTCAGAAACCATGTTCTCACTCTGTTTAAGTATTTGTTCTGTGGTTCACTCTGGAGTCACATATTGATCCATCTCCCCTGTGGCTGTATGTGTGTACAGTGGTGATGATGAGAATCAGCAAAGGTTTTTAGTTGTATTAGCAGTAATCCCTGTGTAGAGGCATTGCTTGATTTACAAATTTAATTTCATAGAATTTTGGCAGAGGTTAATATTTAGAAGCATAGAGAGAAATTTGCCATCTCTGCCACCTTGACCTGTTTGTACCACGTGAATGCTGAATGGCAAAATTTCACATTTCAGTATTTTTAAGTAGTCTGATTGAGTATTCAAAGGCCTCAGGCAGATGTTGGTACCAATGGAGTAGTCACTGTCCCAGTAAAGCAAAGATGAATCCTGCTGCAGAGGACTTACAAATGTAACAGATTTATGACAGGGTGCTCCAGCTTAAGGAGCAGGAATGTGCTAGTCGTTGAAGACAAATCTAGGAACCTCATGAGTCTGTGAATGGAGGAAGCAGTTTGTTTACTGAATCCTAAGCCATCTTTAAAGAAAATGAGCTGGTAAAACCAGTTGTGTTTACTGTTGTTCTTTGAACAGCCTGGAAGTAAAATGGTGGCATCTGCTAAAGCTGCTGTCCCCACAGTGACTGATCAAGCAGCAGCAATGCAGCTCAGTCAGTGTGCAAAGAATCTTGCTACCAGCTTGGCTGAGCTACGAACTGCCTCCCAGAAGGTGGGTAAATACTGGTTTTAATCAGCTAAAACAAGAGGACTTTGTGTCTTCTCTGAGGGAATAGTTCATCCTCGGGCAGTTCTCACCTCTTAACTGCTCTATTTTGTGTGCACTTGGCTCAGACTCCCAGGTGGCCTCTGTATCATGAGGAGGGAGAAGTGACAAGAAAACTTAAAAAGCTTATGCTACCCTTTCCATACCAGACAAATGTGAGAATAGTATAGAGAGAGGCACATCGAGACTGAACTGCTGATGCATTTGAGGGAGAGCAGGGAAAAGGGAGCACATCTCATGCCCACCAAACCAGTGAGAACCCAGCTGTGCTTACTGCTGTAATTGTGAACTGCAATCATCGTCTTTAAAATTCAGGGAAACAGAGGCTCTCTGTTTCACACACACATTTCTACACTATGTGGGGCTTTAAAAAAATGCAAGTGGAAAGTCTGATCTTTTTTGTGTGCATGTTTGTACATTGAGGCCTGAAACTGGGATTATAGCATTGAGGTGGCTACACCTGAGCTAATGCTCAAATTACTCTCCCATACTGATGAGTGTGGGCTGCCACGTCAGGGTGTCATCAGTGTGGCTTGGGTGGTGATGCACAGTGAGGCCACTGATCAAAGGGGAAGTGCAGAGTGCAGCAGTTACTTTCTCACTCCCTGGGCTGTTTGTTGTGAAGAGACATGTACAAAAGCCAAGTGCACCTCATTCCCCTGGTGCCTCTAAGCAGAGTATTAGTCTCTTCACAGACTGAAAATATTGTTCAGGAGTTTGGAATCCATGATGCATAACATTTAGAGGGTTCACAATAGCCTCTAAAGTAGGAAGAGAAATAATATGGGAGAGGAGATTAGATCTGAAGCATTTACTGTTTCTGAAAGTTGTGTACAGCTGCTAACAGTGGTACTGGTCTGATTTCTGAATAGGCTCATGAAGCTTGTGGCCCAATGGAAATTGATTCTGCTTTGAATACAGTCCAGACACTCAAAAATGAACTGCAAGATGCGAAGATGGCAGCTCTGGATGGACAGTTGAAACCTCTCCCAGGAGAAACTGTAATTGAGGAAGGATGTTCTTCATTTAAAAACAAACAAAGTTAGCTGTTAAAAAACTTAAATATTAGAGGCAAAACAAGTCATGAGGTTTTGGGTAATGATGATGCTGATAGGATTTTGCACTGATTCTCTTAAAAGGAGTATATGTTACTACTACACCAACAGTATGTTCCATAGTAGAGTTACTCATAGGACTGTAGGACCTCCTTCTCTATTATACAAATTACAGTTTGGTAACAGTAATGTTTTAGTCTTGTCAGAAAGAATTTCTTTCCAATACTGACAATGATGAGAACTCAGGACAGCCAGTTCTAGTAGGCTTAGAAAGTGAAATTATTTATTTGGGGAAAAAAAAAAAACCTTCATAGGTGAAGGTATTTACTTCCATTGCTAAAATAGTTGTATTGTTCACGCTACTTAATATGTTAGTTTATTTAACAACCTGAACAGGGAAAACATGCTAGTCAGATTTCAGAAAAACTGTGTGCATATTCAGTAGATGAGGTGAAAATTTAGGTGTCTGTGCAATGAGGAATTTTTCAGTACTGCTTAAACCAAAGTGTATTTTCATTGAGCTTAAACTAAATATTTTGTCCTTCGCAATTTTTTACAGCTTGAGAAATGCACTCAGGACCTGGGAAGCACATCCAAAGCAGTTGGCTCTTCAATGGCCCAGTTGTTAACTTGTGCTGCTCAGGGCAACGAGCACTACACAGGTACTGTTTTATTTATAATGGCTCTGTGAAACCTCTGCTTTCCATCAAATACTTGATGAACATTTTTCTTTTTAGACTACTTAAATCAAGGAATTACTCTTTTTTTTTTTTTACTAGTGATAGTGAATTGTGGTAAGTTAGAAAGAATTGTGAGTGTGACTCTTGCTTCATAGAAGAACAGTGATGCAATCTGCTCTGTCTTTAATCAGATAGATTGGGACATCTGTTGTTTTTGTAAATATGTGCCTCTGAAGCTCAGAATGTATTGCATTTTAAAGGTCAGTGCCACTGGAAATGTTGCTACATCCTTGCCAAAGGTTTAAAGGGTGCCTCAGATGTATTTTGAAGCAATAGGATGCAAACATAGTGGGGACAGCTTGGTGACATTCAGAACTGCATCTCTTCCTAGATGTTACCAGTTCATATGTACAGTGCAGCTGCTCTGGCTAATTCATTGGGCACATTTGCATTGTTTGAGGTAAAGCCAACAGGAAATCTGGGCACATAGAGTCTACAGTTTATTTTTGTACCTGTCCTTTTAGTTTAGAAACAAAAAACACCTTGATAAGAAAAATGCTCTATGGGAGGGATGAAAGTTTGGTTGTAGATGTTAAAATGGTCTGTGACCTTATTTCTGTTAGAAATGAAAGCTGTTGTTGCAAATGCTCCCATGAGATTTTTTTGTTTAATACTACTGATAAAATGTGTTATGGCAATAACCACTTCATTGGTTATGGTTGCATCTGGGCTCTAGAACTTACGAGTTGCTTTCATTTGAAGCAGATGGAATTTCTTCAGGATGGCTCATATTTCTATCACATAGTTGTGCAGAACTAGGTAGTGGGTGTCAGGCAAGGGAGTGCAGATACTTGCAGCTGATAATGAATAGCTGTATCAGATTGTAGGAAACCCTACAAAGCAATGAGTTCCTTTTCAATAATCTCATAAATAGAAGAAGGAAACCATTGTTCTCGCAGTCCTACACCTTAGCACTGGTGTTGATAATGTCCTTTAACATTGACCAGAAAGATCACAGAAAGTAATTTTATTATATCCAGCCTGTGACTTCATTCCATTATTTTTATGTTTTTACTCACAGTGATGTTAGATTATATCAAGTTGTATCATTCCTAATAATCTCTTTTTTGATTGTTTGAAGTTAAACTATTGTTGTGCTGTGGCTCTGAACTCTTGTAAACTGCTCTTGC
The DNA here is from genome assembly GCF_963662255.1 of Cinclus cinclus. Taxonomy (NCBI): domain Eukaryota; kingdom Metazoa; phylum Chordata; class Aves; order Passeriformes; family Cinclidae; genus Cinclus; species Cinclus cinclus. Next base: position 5,188,381 of record NC_085058.1, on the reverse strand, counting down.
AGACAATCACTCCCCCCATAGCTTGGAGTATGAGTTCTTCCTCATCTACAGGTTTCAGCTTTTCTTCTTTTTCCGTGCTTCACTAAGATGTAGTCACTAGTGTAGAGAATTGTGTCCAGAATGTGGTCTTTTGGGCTATAACATGTACTTTATGGCTTCACTTCAGTAGTTTCTCTAAGCAAATGATACTGTGTATTTCAAATGTGTTCCTATTCGAAGATTTTATTTTAAGTTGCATTTGCAGTGTTATTTTGCAATAGGATCATTACCTGCAAGATCATGTCATGAAATACAAGATTGCCTTTAAAGTACTAATAGAATCCTTGGTGGAATGTGACCATAGGAGTTGCTGCCAGAGAAACTGCTCAGGCCTTGAAGACTTTGGCTCAGGCAGCACGAGGAGTTGCAGCATCAACCACTGACCCTGTGGCAGCCCGTGCGATGCTGGATTCAGCCAGGGATGTCATGGAAGGCTCTGCAATGCTGATTCAAGAGGCCAAGCAGGCCCTGGCTGTCCCAGGGGATGCAGACAGTCAGCAGAGATTAGCCCAGGTAAGATGGGACTTGAGCAGCTGCATGAGTTGTCAAACATCCAGTGAATTTATTCCAAATCAGCCTTAAATAAGGAGAGAGAATGACAGAAAATAAGGCTGCTAGGTATGTCAACTTTCTATTCCTTTCAGCAGCTCTCAGACAATAACATTGTGCCTATGTTAAACAATGTGGATGGTATAAAGTATGGTGTTTTAGTCATATCTTAGAAAAATATACAAAGATACAGCTCTGTGCCTTTACCCACACTGTATGTGAGGAGACTGCTTGACTGCAAAAGTGAGACAGCCATTAAACTGATAATTTTCAAATAAAAAATCTATATCCATGTTATATTCAAAAAGTGAGTGCATGCTTTCTTCATGTGTGGCACCACTATGTTTGAATACTTTAGATGTGACAGGTCTTTTTTTTTAATGATTAGAAATGCTCTAGAACTGGCCTGCATTGTAAATAATCTGTTATGAAGATACCTTTGTTTTAATCAGAACTTTGTAAAAAGAAACATGCAATGAATTTCTGTGATTACTGTATAGATAACTTCAAGGGCATTCCCTTATTTGCAATGCTGTAGTCTTTATCTCAGGTGCAGTTGTGGGGCTGTCCTGCCAACACTATCCTATCACATGGATGAGCCTAAATGAAGACTGCAGGTCAGCAAACTGAGAAAGTTGCAAGCCTCAGAAATGTTCCTGTAAGGGTCAGAATGTAGGAATTGCTGGCTGTAGAGTAGGGGCTGTGCCTCCTATTAATGAGCACTTAAGCCTCTCTGTGTGAATGTGTTCACTTGTGTGTTGTAGGTGGCAAAAGCGGTGTCTCACTCCTTGAATAACTGTGTGAATTGTCTGCCTGGACAAAAGGATGTGGACGTGGCCTTAAAGAGTATTGGGGAATCCAGCAAGAAGCTCCTTGTTGATTCGGTAACATGGCTTTTAATGTGGAAATACATTTTCAAAAACTGAACAGCAGATCTGGCTTCCCCATGTGTCAAATCATTATTTAGTAAATGTGCCCTAAGTATACTTCATGTAAGCTGTGTTTAAGTTTATGCACCTTTAGGCAGCTGCTACTTAGACTGAAATACTGTTTCTGTAGTTTTATGGGTAAGCTGAAATGTATCTGTGACTTTTGAGAGCAATATTAAAATTTTCGTAGATTGGTATCAACTTTCCGGTTTTAAAAATAGCAACTATGGCTTAACATGCCAAAGAATATGAAAATTAGAAAATTACAGTTCATCTCCCACCTAGAAGTGATCAGTTTGCTTGAAGAAGCAATGTGATCTGTCAAAAATGCTTGGTCATTTTGTGTGAAGAGTAGAATTGTTACTTTGTTTAACTGCATTCATGTCAAAAACCTTTTTTGCATTGGTAATTTGCCACAAGGCTATACTGTTTGAATAGCCATTTTTCTGCATTCATCATTGACCTTGCTATCTTGTGAATGAAGGAGGACTTGTATTTTAATATTTGTACAATGCCTTTTGATAAAACCAGGGGGTTCTTTTGCCAAACTGGTTTAATAGAAAGAGTTTAGAGTAATTCTGAAGAGCTGCCAATACTCGTGTCCCTTGAAAAGCTTACAGACTTGTCCATCCCTTGAAAGAAACAGCAGGACACAAGTTGCTGGACAGATTTCTGGTTGACAGCTGTCCCATAGTTCCAGCTCACTGCTCCATTGCATTTGGTATTCTCAGCATGTGTTGAGCTCTCCAGTCATGAAAGACTGGTGTGATGTGACAGACAATAAAATATTGAACTTTGTCTCTTACAGCTACCTCCAAGTTCTAAGTCATTTCAAGAAGCTCAGAGTGAACTGAACCAGGCAGCAGCAGACCTGAATCAGTCAGCTGGAGAAGTTGTCCATGCTACGCGTGGCCAAAGTGGGGAGCTGGCTGCAGCCTCTGGGAAATTCAGTGATGACTTTGATGAGTTTCTTGATGCTGGTATTGAAATGGCTGGCCAAGCGCAAGTAAGTTCTTGATCATGCTAACTGAGGGATGATCTTGGCCATAGCCTCTGGCAGTGAAGTACATTGTTTATGTAGCACTACAGTGCAGCACAGAATTCTGGTGTGTGAGGAGATGTTTGTTGTGAGGGAGTAATCTGGAGCTAGTTATCTGGAAAGAAGGAAACTCAGCATTTGAATCTTCCACAGGATGTTGGTATTTGTTTCTGTGTCCTGTCAGAGATATGACTTCCTTTTCCTCTGTGTAGTTTGAGCTACAAAGTTGTGCTGAACCTGTGAGCTGGTGGAAAGGGTTCTTGTATTTTCCTGGAACCACCATGGATCATAATGTAGGCGAACACTGTTCAAAATGTAGCACCTTTCTTTGCTACTTTTGAAATGCTTTTAAGTAAGTGAAGGAAAAGATGCTTTGATATTGCTCTGGTGCTGTGGACCTGATACAGAGTGGAGCAAGCACTTGAAGAGGGCTGCCTAAAATGATGTCCTTGGATCTGACAGCAAGCACTTGGACTTGTGTTCAGTGATTTAAAATCTGGCAGAGTTCTACTCTGATGAACTCTTAATAATCAGGAATGTTGTCACATGTTGCTGAGCTCATTCCTGGTAGTTGGAGATACCACCTTCAGTTTGTCTTACTGGATACAGTTGTGCTGAGCTACAGTAATTGGTCATTTGGCAGTGATTTAGCATAACAAATGTCAGTATATAAAAAGGAATTGTGTATCAGAAGAGATGGGAGGACTTGGAGAAAAAAAGATCTGCAGATGCTTTTGCCCTGGTTCGTAGGAGGACCCTGCAAACCTAAGGAAAGATTGCCACTGGAAGATGGGCAAAAGGTCCTGAGTGTGTATCAGTCGTTTGAAGTCTTTATGAAATGTCTCTCTAGAGCAGATACTTTGTAGATAGAGCCAAGTTGAGGGATCTGGCAGTGGTTGGTGGTTATTCTCCATCAGAATTTTATCATTCAGGTACAGATGTGTGAAGTGAGTTAGGCTCCATATACAGCTGACTTTTTGAAAGTGAGTAGTAGTGAAGTACCTGACTTTAGCCGTGGACCACACTGACTTTTAGAATGTTTTGTTTGAGGTAGTAAAGTGAAGGCAAAGGTAGAAATGATGCTGAAAATGGCTGCTTGAAATGAGAATCCAGTTGCTGATGACCTTGTGGCCCTTGTGAATTTTCTTATCCTGCTGACACAGGAGATGGTAACCATCTTAGTTATTAATGGCTGATCTTTCAAAAGAGAAGGCCTCCTGTGTGTAGTTATTTGGCCTGAACAGAAGAAACACCAGGTATTTTGGGTGATGAGCAAAATGTAGGGGTAGGGAGAAAGTAGAATGTAGTAAATATAGAGTAAAAGCTATTCATATCAGCTGAATAATATGCACCCTCTACATAAAACTGTGAACAGACTGTTAGAAAAAACGGGTTCACTTCTACTGATCACTGACAGAAGAATGTAGTCACAGCTGTTTGATGTGAAGATGCAATACTTCTCTGTAACTGTATTTAATTCTAGATTTTCCTTTTCAGGCAATGGCTTAAAATAAGTAATAGAGTATCCAAGTCAGAATGTTGACTGAAGTAGGCTTATAGAAACTTATTTTATTGGGAAAGACGACTTTCTGGAGGATATTTTTGTGTGAACAATCCCAGTTAGATGCTTGAGAGCCTGCGGGCTGCACAAAGGATGCCAGAATACAGAGAGCACACACTGACTTGAATAATGTGAAGCAGTTGTGCCAGGCAGAGACACATAAGAGTCTTGACAACAAAAGCATTGTTCAACAAGTAGTGAAGTTTTTCCATTGCTCATTTGTGAATACTACCACTGTCAGATGCCAAGCTATGTGTTGTAAAGGTCTTTTTCTGTTATGTGAGTGAAGCTAGAGGCACCTGTCTGGGTGAACAGAGGCTTGAGCCATCCATCTCTGAGCTCATGTATGTCAGTGGTTTCAGGTGGATAAACAAACTGGGTTTCCATGTGTGGCTTTAGCACACTCTTGATTGCTAATTTTGTACTTAATGTTATGCTGCTGTGGCCTTCCAGACTAAAGAGGACCAGATTCAAGTCATAGGTAACCTCAAGAGCATTTCTATGGCTTCCAGCAAGCTGTTACTGGCTGCCAAGTCTCTGTCTGTTGATCCTGGAGCTCCTAATGCCAAGAACCTCTTAGCAGCAGCAGCAAGGTAAGGATGTGTTGCTTGCTTTGTTTTCCTGGGATATTTGTTTTTCTCTGTGGTATTTATATTGCGCTTATATATTCTTCTGCTACTGACAGTTAAGTGAATGGTTGGAACCTGTAGTTCTGTTTAAACTGAAGTAGGCCAGAGGAGAGTTAGGTATGTTGAAGTAGTTCCTCAACTGGTATAGCTTGTTATCCTTGGTGGAAATAGGAACCAGCATTTGAAGACTTGACCTGGTTTTTGGAAGGAACCAGTGTATTTTACATACTGTTTTCTCACCATCTGTGTTCTGACAAGGCAATAGCTAACATTAAGCTTCTCAATCCCTGAAAGAAAAGAAATTGAATAATATTCTTGGATAAAATGTGCTTAAAAATTGTAGCTACCTATCACTAAGTGTGCATGAGTGTATGATCAGGAATGCTTGAAAGGGTTAGATGTTACATTTCTTCAGTGGAGCATACCCTTACTTTAAGGATTATCAATCCACTCTCTCAGTAAAGGTCTTCCATAAAAACTCATGCTGCTTCGTCATATTTTGTTTTAAAAAAAATTACATCTGTCTCGTCTCCCTGGAAATAAATAGCATCTATGAAAATTATAGATAACCAAAACCACGCTGCTTAAAAGTAAAGGAGTCAAATGAGACTTTGTTACTGCTGCAGCATCAAACTGCTCTGGATTTCTGCTTTAGGCTTGGAGGACTCCTGACTGGAGTGTAGAGGGATTTCACCCCAGTGAAATCCAGGTAGTTGTAAGCTCCTGCCAGGTTGGTTTCCTCTGTGGAAGTATGTACTAGACAAAGGGAGGTGAGCCAGGTCGAGCCTTTAGCTGTTCTCTGTGTGTGCACTGTGAGACTTTACACAGATACCATATACCTCTGTGAAGTGAATACTGCACCAGATCTCAGTTTGTGTTTAAGGTGCTAAGGAGACACTGTACTTCCCTTCTCAGATCCTCTGTTCTGGCTTGTGACAAGCTTGCCAGGGCTCTCTTCTCTTTCCCTGCTATGGTACGTTCAGGGTCAAACATTTTTACTTTCTCTCTTCTCATGAAAATGAAAAAAGAGAACACAGCTTCCTTATTGCAAAATAGCTTCTCTTCTCATTTTTTCTCTCATCTATGGTACTATGATTATTCTGGGGGTTTTGTTTGGTTTGTTTTGCTTTCTTTCACGTTTGCACCAGCTGCAAGAGATGCTTTAACTTTTTCAGTGGCTTTGTCTTCCTTGTGGAGGCATTTTTCTTGACCACTTCTGACAGGACTGCAGCACTGGTTGAGTTCCCTGCAGGGTCCAAGTATTTGTGTGTTGTATTTGATGAAAACAGATGTGGTCTTCAGAGTCCTAGCCACCCTCTTCCACTCTGGGATTGGTGTTTGGGGGGCCACCTTCCTGGTTATACTGTGTCCAAATGGTTTTCAGAGTAACATTTGTACACTGGGTAGATTCCTGGGGGAGAGGTACCTGGTTTGTAATAATGATGTTTGTGAATCCATGTGGCCTCCTCTACAAAGCTGATAATTCTCTCTCTTCAATTGCTGATATTCTCTGAGGCAGTGTGAATTGTGCCTCAGATTAAAATCAACAGCACTCAAGATACTTTTGTGTCAAGTTTCTCTGGGAGTGAAGAGAACTTTTAATTTTTCTCATATATTACTGTGTCTGTATGCAATATTTTTCTGATGCATAGAAATCACTGATGTTCAGCCAGTGAACACCAGGTACTCCACAAGGATACCAAAGTTGCTGAAAAGGGTAGGAGTCTCAGTTAAACAACTATGTCTGCTGGTTTCCATTCTTTGTGCCCTGGAATTTAACATGAACATGTTAAATGTAACAAGGACATCCTATTTCCATTTGTAACAGTAGGATACCATCCACCCAAGTAATTATGCTGTTGATACATTATCAAGTGCCTGTTTTCAAAAAGGAAAGTAATACAAATGCCATTCAGTTTCCAAGGCCGGAGGAAAGCATATTCTCCATGCACTCCAATTTCACTGTTTTTCTCTTCTTCTAGATGCCACTTTCCTGGGTTGTTAGTCATGAGTCTAAAATGAATGTAGTTATGATGAATTTTACCTATTATCAGAGCATTGATCAGAAATACAGATAGTGACTGTTTCATGTCAGGTTCAGCCTCTGTCCAAAAGCTGTGAATTCCCATAGGAACATAATGCCTTTGCATAACTTGTTCTCTGTGAATATAAACCTATGGGAGAATATAAGTTATTATTTAAAGAGGAAAAAAAAATTGCTAAGAGACTATAGAGATATGTAGCAGGATTGTGTGTATATGCATGTGTATTACAGACAAGACACAAGACTTTGCTAGAGAAAGGTTAATAACATTTACTTTATATTCAAACACTGTTTTCCATACCAAACACTTGTTTCTGTATCCTTTAGGCCTTCTGGGGTGGTAGTTGAGAAATTACTCAGTTAATGTCAGACCTGGAGAAGTGCTGAAATACCTTTTAGCAGTTACACTATGTCACTGTGTCAGTGTAGTATGTTGGCCAGATGCTGTTCTGTCCTTTGTCACCTCTGCTTTCACAGAGGTGCCACGGCTTTGGCTGCGGGGCTCCGCCATGTAGTAGAAGATCCAAGTTTTATATCTTTTTGCAGTATACAGTTAATGACAAAAGTTTTACTAAGAGGAATAACTCTTAGAGGTTCAACTTTAAAATCCACCTTTTTTCCTCCTATTCTCCCCAGAGCTGTGACTGAGAGTATAAACCAGCTCATCACACTGTGCACCCAACAAGCTCCCGGGCAGAAGGAATGTGATAATGCACTCAGAGAATTGGAGGTATTACTGTATTTCAAAATTCTTATAAATAGAAGTGGGCCCCACGTTTGTTCCCTTGTATTCTTTGTCTGAATAGCTCCTGTTACTGTCTTCTCACTTGATATCTGTGGCAGGGGTTTTAACTGTGTACAAGGTGAGCATGGAACCCGTGTAAATATCTTGTAGGTTTGGCCAGAATGAAATTTGCTACCTTGTCCCCATCTCGTCTTTCCTGTCCTCCAAAGATACAGTTTAGTCCCTATTATTCATGCTTACTGTTACTTAAGGAAGAATCATGACAACATGGATATTTCTACTACCACCATCCAGTGCACTGCAGGGAGCTGCAATATCTTGGTTTTTCCACTTGCAAGATGTTGTTGCTGACGTCCTAATTTTAGGATGATGTCTGCCATTTTCTGCATTGACCTTTCTTAGCGTAGATTTTTAATGCCTGGTTTCTGTCTTCCCTGTTAAACTGATACAATGCATGTGTCAAACAGGCTCTTGCAAGGTACATTCTTGAACCTGGGTGAAAGGCTTGGCTGGCTAAATAATGGCTCAGTTGAAAGACCTCCACTGATCACAGGCAGGGCCACTTTCAGTAGTAGGAAAGCATATCTTTTAATTTAAACTAGATGTTTGTTGTTTACTGTCAAGGTCAAAAGGTCAAGGGGTGACTGCTCTGTGTCAAGAGCATAAAAAAAAAATTCAACTTTTTATCTCTAGCCCTTAGTATCACAAGGATACAAATGTCATTGCAGTGTGTTCTAGGATATTGTAAGTTTTCTTAATATGTGAGTCGATGGTTATCATCCCAAAATGTTATAAGAGTTCCCCTAGGAGCCACTTTGTCCTTCTGAATTCTTTAGTTTCTTAAGTGTTCTTTCCTTGGTCACAGGCAGCAGCAGCAAATCCAAAGAATAGAAACAGAAGCCAGGAAATCAGGCTGTAATGTAAAGGAGCAAGCAGGGGGAATTTTTTCTCTTTCTGTTCAAGTGCTATTTCTCAGGACTTCCTGAAAGACTAATGGGGAGAGATCTGTGAACCAGCAGGGATGTGAAAGGTGAGAGTTTCCAGCTAATGAGCCGCAGAAAACTGAGAGCTTAGAGAAGTGTGTAGTAATTATGCAGTTGTTGAGACAGATACAACTGGCACCATGCCAGTCCTTTATTAAAAACTTTTTGTGCCTTCTCTCTGTGAACTTCTCTCAGGCAGCTCCACACAGCACTGACTCCTCTCCTTCTGTCTGCAAGTTTCCTTCTTCATGACTGGCTAACCCCAACCTGGCCCTTACCCGGCCACCTAACCCTGTCTGTCCCTTGCACAACCACATGTCCCTTCCTCCTCACAGCCCAGCCCAGCAATCTCCATCTCAAACTGCAGCAGACCCTGGTTCTCCAACCCCACCTAACCCGCAGTCAGCTAACCCACCTTTTATAACACCCATCCTCACTGGACAGGCAAGGCTGTCTCCACTCCTCAGCAACCAGTACAGCTGTAATTCATTGAGGAAAACTGCCTTCTGCACTATCCTTACAAACCATCCTCCTACATAAACATAGAGTAGAATAGCCTTAGAAAGCCCTTGCAGAGGGTTGTGCCAATAGCACAGAATCACACATGCTGGCATGGGTTGTAAGCAGGGCCAGCAGAGGGCAGAAGGAAGATCCGTAGCATGTTGAACTTCCCAGAGAGAGAGGGAGTTAGTGAGAAAAGCCTAAATACATAGAATTAGATTAATTTCTGGAAAAGGGGAAAACAAGGCAAAAGCAAACAGTCCCGAAATCAGACTCACATCAAAGTAACTGGAGGAACCAAAGAAATTTTAGAAGTTTTAATTTATCTTTACCGTAATCAAACTTTTGTCTCTTCACTTCATTTCCTGAAGTCATCACGCACTATTCCTAGCCTTTCCAGGGCTTCTTAACTACTAAAAATCATTGTTTCTGTAGACTGTGTCTCAGCATGGATTTGATAGACTGTCACTAGTCTCTGTGGTCTTCTTTGGAGACTCTGGAAAACTGTTTTTAGAGAGGACCCTATTGTCTACCTTTCAATGAGGTAGCTAAACTTGCCCAGAATTGCAGCTGAAAAGAGTACCACGGGTATTGCAGTATCTGCAAATCTATGTTAGTGGGAAGTTTGTGCTGGCTTGTATTTTGCCATTCTGTTCCTTAGATTCTGAGGGCTACTGTCTCCAAAGTAGTGTGAGTGCTGTAGGAACCTTGTTTGCTTTTCAAGTTGTTATTTAGAGCTCAACTTGAAGAGATGCTGCAATTAGTGAGAAGTGACTGACAGAAGAGACAACTGGAAATTGCTTTCTAGACTCCAAGTCTTCACCTTCTTCTCTTTTTTAATTGCTATAAGGCTTTAAGGTGAACTTTTACAAAGCAATAGCTGAACAGTTAAAAATATTTTCATACTATCTTAAGGTGTTTCCATAATACCCTAAAGTTAGAAGTTGTGTTACAAGAAAAGTCCAAGTGTTTAAAATCACGCCTTGATTTCCTTCAGGTGGAAAGCAGATGTCAGATACACATGCTAGTATCTTTCTCTACTTAATTGATTTCACTTTCATCAGAAGGATTAAAAGTCTTTTCTGCATGAAAAAACTGCATTAAAACTTGAAAAAAGGTGTGCTACAGATATTTTTATGTATAAAATAATTGTTTTCCTGAATTTTGCAGCTTTTTACAAGTTTTATTATCTAATTGCATTCATTCTTCTCAATGAATATGTGGCTGATGGTCACACTGTTATTTTCAGGACTCAGAATCACCTCATAAAAAGAAATTAAGCCCAACTATATGTAGTTTCCTGACATAAATTTTTCCTGTGCTGGGGGGAATCTTTTGACACTGTAAGAGGCAGGCAGGTGGTGGATGTGTAGTCAGTTCAGTAACCCTTTGTGTTTCCAGATAGTTCTCAACAAATGGCAGCTATTCTTCTTACCACTCCTTTAAACTTGTGGTTTCCTGCATGGCACACCCTCAGGGAGTGTGTAACTTTGGATGCTTGCTGGAGACAAATGTGTAAGATTACACTGGGATAAGCAGGAGGGGCATGATGGTCTGTGTTCTTCTCAGCTCAGTATTTTAGACTGTCATTAATCAGTTTCTTTCATTATTTCAGACAGTTAAGGGAATGCTGGATAACCCAAATGAACCTGTGAGTGATCTCTCGTATTTTGATTGTATTGAGAGCGTAATGGAAAATTCAAAGGTAATTTCTTTTTCCTATCTCTGTGTCAGTTAAAATGTGTGTTCAGATTTTCAAAAGTTTCCACATGCATATTGAATGTTAAGAGTTGCAGTCAGTGTTTATAGCCAAAATGTCTGCTATACTCCTTGATAAACTCTGCCTGTGATAGGTCTCTTACAGGTAATTTCAGGTTTTGGTCACTTAAAAAGTGTGTGTAAGAAATTTTTAATTGACTGGTACACAGTCCTCTGAAAGCTTCTTCTCTCTCCCTTCCTCTCCTGTGCACTAGACAGCATGTCATGCTTTGGGATCCTGTATTTTGACTGCAGCTATGTTAGAATGGCCAAAAGCATGAATGGGAGGGCTTGGCAATGAAATTCCATTGTATTAATCTATGCAGAACAGCCTTGCCAAATGTTTGAGCAGTCCAGATACCCCAGCAGGTCAGAAAACCCGTGGGGAGCATCTTCAGTTGTTTTTAATCGAGCCGTGCTGTACATCTTCCTTTGAAGCTGGCTTTTGGTGTCCTTATTATTTGATGTGTTGGAATTGTCTCATATTCCTTCTTCTCTAAAATATAAAGAAAGTACCTGATGGATGTGTGTGTCATCTTGCATCTAATGTTCTACTGCAGTCAGAGTTCATTTTGAATTTTGAAGCCGAGTGAACTGAATTCAGTGGGACATAATGTGGGAATTCATGCGCATTCTGACACTAAAATGGTTTCAAAAGTCTAGGTGCAGTTTCATTTCCAGTGAGTTTGGTTTCAAAGATGGTCCTGTATGTGTCAACAGCATCTGCAGGATTGGCTGTCATGTTCTGCAGTCTGTGAAATGGGCCTAGTGCAGGTTAGCTGTGATGATTAATGGATGTCAGCAAAATCAATGAGGGTTAAATTAATTAAATTAGTTAAATTGTACCCTCTTAGTCATTTGAGCTGTAGTAGTGCTTATGTTCCCTGTCAGTCCAGTATTGGTGTACGTGCCTGACTCCTCATACCACACAGAGGAATGTGCCCAGTTCAGTGAAGTCTAAAAATTCTGGAAGTCAAGTCCAGGGGGTTTGTGGGCCAAAATTGGTTTCAGGCCAGCAATTGCTTGTCTCTAAATGGTATAGGAGGGATGCATATTTGGAAGATAACTTTGTTTTTTAATTTCTGAGGTTCTTGGAGAATCAATGGCGGGCATTTCCCAGAATGCAAAAACTGGGGATCTTTTAGTTTTTGGAGAATGTGTTGGAGTTGCATCCAAGGCTCTTTGTGGCCTCACAGAGGCAGCAGCTCAGGTAAGAGACTGAAGGCTGTAAAGCAATTAAGTTGTTTTTTATTTTTTTTTTTAACCGGCTCATGTTCTGGGTTTGTAAATCTGAAATTCACTTCTCTGTGGTCAAGCAAGTGATGACTTTGTATTTCACGGTGTTTTCTGTGTAGCTTCACAGGAATTGCACAAACTGCAGGAGGAGCAGAGTGCAATAACATGCATATTTTCTAAGGAAGGCAAATGACATCTAGAAGGAAGCCTTGCTGAGGATAAAGTAAAGCTGCAGCATATGGAATTCATGTTTGCAGCTCAAGCTCAGAACTATTATATAATAGGAAAATGCACAAAGAAGTCACAGTTAGAAGTAATGAATCAAGTTGTAGTTTGTACAAATTCTTAAGCAGCACTACAGATTTCAGACATTGGAACTAAGAAGAAACCTGTTTCAGCTGTTCAGATACTTTTGGAATAATTCTTAAGCTGCTACAACAAATTAGGGTCTGATCTCTGTGGTTTCACTGATAACTGAGTGAACTATAAGAGCTGATACAGTCACCTTGGAGAAGAATTTGGCTGTGGAGGATTGTGCTCTGCATCTGAAAACGTCTTGATTTCCCCAAATGTGTAATGCCTTGGTATGGACTAAATCTCCTCCACATCCAACTCTGAGTTGCCTGACTGGCATATTAAGGTGACGGATAGTTTTTCTGTAATAGATATAAGCAATGTACATGTGTGATTGTGACAGTTCAGGTAAGTTCTGTTTGTTGAGAGGTGTGAAACTTGTAACTGAGAGAGGAGATAAGGTTGGCCATGAGACACTCTGAGCTGCAGTGAGACCAGTAGCTGCTGGCCTGATGGGACCTGCGCTCAGCAGAAGTGCCTTTGCTGGATTGCTTTTGTAGTCTTGACAAAAACCCCTGCTGCCTCCAACCATGGCTAATACACTAAAAAACTTGCCAGTACCTATGCCCATTAAAGCTTTTTCCGTTGGTTGTCCAAGTGACAAGTAATGTATGTGTTCAAGGATAGCAGCTGTCTAAACATCGGGCTGTTAGTTTTGTTTCAGCTAATTAAATTTCACAAGCGTAAGGGTTTTCTTGTTTTCTGTGGATTCTGGAGATGTATTGCTACAAACAAATGGTAATTGTATTTCACAGATTTCTGAATAATCTCTGACCATCGTGTGCTATGACATATAGCCAGTTTATCAGAGATCCTAGACAGATTTAGCATGATTTATTAGGATTGTTTTCTTCTTCTCCCCATTTCTAGGCTGCTTACCTGGTTGGTATCTCAGACCCAAACAGCCAAGCTGGTCAGCAGGGCCTTGTTGACCCAATTCAATTTGCCCGTGCCAACCAAGCGATCCAGATGGCGTGTCAGAACCTGGTAGATCCAGCGAGCAGCCCATCACAGGTGATTGCAGGGGACTGCAGGGTGACCATCCCTGTTAGGACACGGGACTTTGCTTTGTTCATGTCCAGTCAAGGGCATTTTGGTTTGACTCTGTTGCCTGGCCTTGGTCAATGATGCTGCAGAGCTGCAGTGTGGTTACTGTCCCACCCCTCCACCATTGTGCCCATTCTGTGCTGGTTTTTTACAGGTCTTATCAGCTGCCACAATTGTGGCCAAACACACGTCTGCTCTGTGCAATGCTTGTCGCATCGCCTCATCAAAAACAGCAAATCCTGTTGCCAAGAGACACTTTGTGCAGTCTGCCAAGGAAGTTGCAAACAGCACTGCTAACCTGGTTAAAACTATCAAGGTACAAATGCTGCTCAATTGTGCTTTCTTCTTCCTTTGTTATTTTGGGGCTTTTCTGTTTTGCTTCCCCCCTCCCCATTGAGACAGAGCAGTTAGGAACATCTTTTTATCTTCTTGGATATGCATAATTTAAAAAATCACTAATTTTTTGAAGATCTGAATTGAAAAGCATGTTCAGTGGTATAACTGCTGAATTCAAGCTGAAAAGAACTGGGCAGTTTGCATATTAGGAGAGGCAGCTGGCCCATCCAGTATGAAACTCCTTAGGATTGATGTATTTCATGAGCTTGCACCATAAGAATAATCTTCAAGCAACTGAATGTGAAGGTGTTTAATGGTGTTAAGTTCCCCAGTATATGGAGATTGTTGGAGCTATTTCTGACAACTTTACCTTATCTATAGGAGGAAAAAAAGGAAATAAATAGTAGTGGGAACCAAACAGAAGACATTTATGTTGCTAGTAGTCTCCTGTTAATAGTAACCTCTTATTTTCCAGATTTCTGCTAGCACTTTGCTAGGGGGTAGGTTTTTTCCGTGCAAGCAGAAGTAATACTTGTGAAGCCATGGAGAATTCACAATTCTGAACCCTTCTGGAAGCCATTAACTGATCTAATCTGATTTCATTAGCTGAAATGTTTATTCTGAGGTTGTGAGAGAGATGGGTTGACTTGGGTGAAAACGAGAGCAATATATTATTAATTTGCTTGAAACAGAAATAACTGAAAAATTTCAAAATCAGTCCATAGGAAACAAACACCTTCACAGACCACAAAAACGTGGGAGTTAGCCCCTTCCACCCTTTGGAGTGTGAGGTCCTGGGACAGTTGAGACACTTGAGTCTCATTAGAGGAAGGCTTGGGAGACTCATCAGGGTGCAATGACAGAAAACCTGCAGCAGTTTAAAGTTTAGGTTCAGTGACCAGCTGAAGAAGGAAACACACACCTGAAAGATAACATTCTTTGCATCAACCTTGTTTGTGGAGGAGCAAATATTGTCAACGTGCAGCACTTTAAAACCAGGAAGACTTAAGCCATTTTCCTTCAATTTTACTAAAGAAAGCCACTCAGACAGAGCTCAATCCTGATTTCATTTCCAGGCACTCGACGGAGATTTCTCTGAGGAGAACCGCAACAAGTGCAGAATTGCCACTGCCCCTTTAATAGAGGCTGTGGAAAATTTGACAGCATTTGCTTCAAACCCGGAATTTGTCAGTATCCCAGCACAGATCAGCACTGAGGTAAGGCAGGAAGCTGCATTTCCAGCCTTCAAAAGTTGAAAATACTGAATTAATCACATGTTGGCTGAGAGTGAGTGTAAAGACTCCAAAGTACTTCCTTGGGTTTCTGGGTGTTCACAGGGCATTCTGTTGTCATTTGTTTAACCTCTGACCTTGACTTTTCTACCAGTAAGATGCACAGTTTGGCTGCACTAAGTGCTGCAAGTTTGCCGTTGGTGAAGCCATTCAGCACAGATGATTTGCATGTTTTAGTAGCTGGATTCTTCCATGCAATACAATAATAAATATCTCCTTGTTTTCTCTCGAGCAGTTTTAACAAATGGAACCTAGTTAGTTCTGAAAAGAATCAAAGGGATGTTGCTGGGTTTTTTTCCTTTTTGTCCACAAGTTCTCCGTCCTCAAACTCTGTAACTACAGCAGAGTAGAATGTGAAGAGACTAATAAAGGATTCATTGGGTTTGGTTTTTTTCCACAGGGAAAAGATACAAAACAGCAAACCCCTCAAGCTTTGTAAAAGCTTTGAAGTAGAGGTCCTGTGTTGTTACTGGCCCTCCAAAGGCTGCTTCCTGCTTTTGTCAGGCTCTGATCCAGATGGCAATATCAGATGATGCAGGAGCTGTTGCAGTCTAACAGCTGTGGGGCTGTAACTGAAATCTAAATGTGTCCTCCAGGTGTGTGGTACCTGGGTTTGTCAGATTATTTGCAATAAAATAGATACACAGATGATAACCCCGTCAGGAGTCATCACTTGGAGTTAGTAGTCTGTCTGGGGAAAGTGCACATCTGTTGATGACAACAGTTTTTGTAACAAAGTGTATTTTCAATTATATTTCTGTAGTCTGCAACTAGACAAGTGTCATTGTTTCTCTTGTATCTCAGCTGGAAAATGCATTTCTTAACTTCAGATATGTTTCTTAAGTGTGTTTCAGAGAAAGCTGTTGGACAGATTATTTTTGTTCTATTTCTGTGTTGACTATCTGTGAATATAGTAGTACAATGGAGGAAATTATAATTCCATTTTAATGCTGTTAATTAAATAGACTTTTAGGAGCAGAAAGTGTGGATGAACTCGAACAATAATTTAAATGTTTAAAATTATTTTAATTTAATTTAATTTCTGCTCTTATACCTTCCTGACCACAGGGATCACGAGCACAGGAGCCAATTCTGGTTTCTGCTAAGACAATGTTGGAGAGCTCATCTTCATTGATCAAAACTGCTCGTTCTCTGGCTATCAATCCCAAAGACCCTCCTACATGGTCTGTACTAGCAGGGCATTCCCATACAGTCTCAGATTCTATCAAGAGTCTTATTACCTCTATCAGGTATGTCTTTTGTAATAACTGAGCAACTGTTCATAAAGAAAAATGCCATATGGCCATTTGCACTGTGTTATTTCTCACTGATGGAAATTACTCTGTGATGCACAGTATCTGCCCAGTTACACTGGGTATTTAATCATAATTGATGACTGCAGCACCCTGCAGCACAGGAGGGCTGTTCTGTGTTTGTGTTCTGTTCTCCTTCTCTGGTTCCACCCCCAATTCACTCTAAGGCAAATGTAATAAAGAATACTGTAGAAAATTAACACTAGCTAATACTACCTCCATGTAGGTCATGTACCAACATGCAATACGTGGGAAATAGCTTTTCTTATTGTAAATTTTTTTAAGTGGGCCTGTGTGGATTCAGGAAAAACCCTGCTCCTTGCCACCACGCTCAGGTTAGGGTCTCTGTCTTGCAGGGACAAGGCCCCAGGGCAGCGAGAATGTGATTTCTCCATCGATGGGATCAACAGATGCATCAGGGACATTGAGCAGGCCTCGCTCGCCGCTGTCAGCCAGAGCCTGGCCACCAGGGATGACATCTCCGTGGAGGTGAGGCAGAGAGCACAGGCACAGCCAGAGGAGTGCTGGACACCCTGCTGCTCAGTCACAGCTCAATCCACTGCCAGTGAGGGCAGAAGTGTCCTTGCTGGGATCTTTCTAGGCAAAGTCAGATACAAGTGTATCACTTCCTCAAAGATCCCAGAATCAGCAGGGAGTAGTAGGGTGAAAGTAGTTATTTTTTTACTGCCACCCACATATTACTCTAACTTCCTATGCTGATACAACAGACTGACAGACTTTTTGTGGTGCCTTGCCATGTGGGTAGCCAGGATTAGTTTCTGAAGATTCATAATATATTTGTTTCTGAAGCTAGTTTACTACTAGAAGTGTAGTGACATACATGTCAATGTTCTTTTTTCTTATTGCCCAGTTTGTCCTTTAAGTGAAATTTGAAGTTGATATTGGTATGTTCACTTTAAGAAAGTTTCTTTCTGCTGCCATCTTCCATGTCTCAATTCACGTTGTCTCAATTTCATGTTGAGATTCTCATCTTGGTATTTAAGTCTTTTCATACTGTTGCTTTTTGAAATTCCATGTTTATTGGAGTGGTTTCATTGGGCTGTAACAATGCATACTAGAAACATGTCAGACCAAATGAAACTGTGCAAAGGAAGTCATTGCAGGAAATATGTCATAATTCATTTTAATTGAAATGATGAAGTTATCTTGTTCACCATGTTGGACTGAAGTAAATGTTACAAAAAATGGCAGTTATTTATAAAGCAGTAAGGGAATGTAACAAAGGACAATAATAATATTTTTTTTCTCTTGCCTATCATTAGAGTGACCTTAATCCTGATGGCTGCCAGGATCTCAGGGGCCTCTGAATTAAAAGCCAGCATTTATGTCTTGACCAGGCCATTAATATGCTTTTAATATGTTTACTTCTGTCCTGCAGGTTGTATTCAGGAGGTCACTCCTCATCTCTGTCCTTCAGAGATGTGAAATTTTTCCTTTGCCAGTGGATTTCTCCCACTAGCTTCAAAATCTGTGGCAGAGTTTTTTGTTCTTGCACTGTATTTTCTGCTTTGAAAAATGTTTCTTCACACTTAAATTGGTGTTCCTGACAGTTTTCTGATTGGTGCAGTGATACTCAATCTTTGTTAGGGCAAAAATAGCTTGGGAGGTGTCAGGGAAGCCTTGATCCCCTTGCAGTGAGAAAGGACACCTAGCCCTGAGTTTGCTATTGTCAACACTCTCTCCCCAGATTTGTCATATAAACCTAAGAGGAGCAGGCCCATGTCAGGATTGCTGTTGTTGAAAGAGGGTAAGGGAGAAGAGATGAGCCAGTATGTGAGGAAAACTCATCGTGTGGATTTCTGCATTGTGCCATAGCAGGTCACTTGAACAGCTTTGAGGATGTTGGCTTGGATGTTAGGTGTCTGAGGGTGATTGTCAGGTGTGGCATAACTGGGTAAGACAACAGCTGTGATATCAACTGACAATTTCTCTTTCTCTTAGGCTCTACAGGAGCAGCTGACATCAGTTGTACAGGAAATTGGCCACCTCATTGATCCCATAGCCACCGCGGCTCGTGGAGAGGCAGCTCAGCTGGGGCACAAGGTACTCTCCTGACATGTCAAAGGCATTTGAAGTCTTGGAAGCTGAATGTTAGGGAAGACCCCAATTTCATAGCAGCTTCTCTTCCTATGGGAGAGCAGAAGAACATATTTGTATGGAGAAAAAATATGGAATTTTCGTGTTCTCAGAACCAAGACCAAATAAATATTTTTACATTTTGGGCCAGAGGAAAGATATTCTTATTGAGGTTTTTGGATAAGGGCTTTGGGTAAATGTCTTCCTCTGATATATGGAGTGTAAGTAGAGTCAAACTCATTTTTATAAAATGTCTGTCCAAAAAAAAAAAACAAGCATTAGAATGCATGTTCCAAGAATATATTTACCATGATTAATGCAAGATTCAGGAGTTTCTCACATAGCAAGTTCTCATCCTGTATATTCTTGAGAGTAAAAACTGTAGAGGCAGCAAATATTGAGAGGTTCCTCCCTTGCCCAGAGGATCTGCTTTTCAGGGATGCTCTTGAATAGCATGTGTGTCAGTCTTGAACAGTTACATGTAACCTCAAGGGACCATATGCTTCTGGAGAAGACCCCTGGCTTTGCAAAGGAGTTGGACAGTGAGAGGAGACACAATCCCTGGGCACATGATCCAAACCCAACGCTGTACAGTGCAGAAGCATTGTGCTCCTTGAGCTAACCTACATCCCAGTGGTAAAGAGGGAATGTGTTCTCTCTGTTTCACCTGAGAGGTGTGGTTAATGGCTTTCTGGGGTTGTTCTGGCTTTCTTAGGTAACACAGCTGGCAAGTTACTTCGAACCCCTTGTTTTAGCTGCAGTTGGTGTGGCATCCAAGACACTGAATCATCAGCAACAGATGACTGTGTTGGACCAGAGCAAAACTCTAGCAGAATCTGCCTTACAGATACTGTATGCTGCCAAAGAAGGGGGAGGAAACCCCAAGGTAAGGTGGTTATGTGGCATTAATGGTGAGAGAGGAAGGCAAGTATGGCAGAAAACCCAGCACATACCTGCTGTACAGTCAAGGGACATGTTTGCAGTCAAAGTGCCAGTGAAAGCTCTCCTCATGTCTCCTGAGAGTGCAAAAATTTCTCCAAGACAGGATTCCAGTCTTCTCACAGCATCATCTCAGGGGACACAAAGTCAGGGTATGACAGCAGCTATCTAGGCTCTCATAGAGAAAGCAAATGGTTAAAAAACTAGGGCTTGTCTGGTGCATGGCCCAATGCATGGGGACCCTTGATAGGAAAGAGCAGCAGCACAAAACTGTTCATAACTCAGGGGTGATTTGCACCTTACAGAGAGCTGCCATCTTTAGAGGACATTTAAAAAGACTGTGGCACCTGAGCCTGAAAGCGTCATGTGCCATGGCTCCTTGTGGGAGTTAACAAGTTTTGTTCTGCACACTTTGCTGAAGTGTTTTACTTGTCATCTTTGCCCAGAAGTGTTATTTTCAGTGCCTTTACTGTTTTAATTTCTTACGCTTCTGATTCACACATTGTTTTGCAAAGAGAACATCCTCTGACTATCTTGTTTTTCTCATTCTGTGTTCTCCAGGCATCTCATACTCATGATGCCATCACTGAGGCTGCACAGCTGATGAAGGAGGCTGTGGATGATATCATGGTCACTTTAAATGAAGCTGCAAGTGAAGTTGGCATGGTTGGAGGTATGGTAGACTTGATTGCAGAGGCAATGACCAAGGTGAGCATAGAAATTGACCCTTTTCTCACTTAGTCCTTGAAAGCTGATACCCACTGCAGAGCTTTGGACAAACTGGTACTGCTTCAGTGGTCAGTCATGAAATGTTGTCACAGGAAACTGAAGATGATTTGATTTTGAGTATTATAAAATAAAACTGATGTGGGCCATGGTGCTCACGTTTACAACTTACATGGGATGTGTTAGTGGATTTCCTACAAAATAGTTTGTTCAGTAATATTCTGGCCTTTAACTATCATCTTAGGTCATGAAGATGACCTAAGAAAGGTCATTTGTTTTTTTTCCCCCTTATCTTTCACGTTAGTCTCTTCAATGAACAGCAGGCCAACCTTGAAGCAAGTTACTTTCAGAGATGATGATGTCAAAACCTGAAACACTCTGCTATGCTTTGTAATGCATTCTGCTGAAGATGTATAGTCGCCAAGTGTATGAGTTCAATCTAAATATTTGGCTCTTCCTATCCTTACTTAGAGATTGAAGACTTTAGCGCATAGAGAGATCTTACATTATCTTCTGGCATGAACATTTTGGTTTGTAATTGTTGCACACTTCCTTTATTAGCTGAGAAGAGCAGATTGTTTGACCTTGCATGGCAAGCAAACCTCATGCTCAAAAACTTTGCACTGTACATTCTCTGCATCTCCCATGCACATGGCCTGGACTCAAGTATTTGCTAAGCTTCTCTGTGCATCCTGGTGCACTGTTTTCACTTGCATATCTAGAGAGAAAAGAGATCATAGAATTGAATATTTTACTGCTACCTGTAAAATACTTTGTGACCGTTCAGTGCTGTGTTTTTTCCTCTGTCTTACAGCTGGATGAAGGTACACCTCCAGATCCAAAAGGAACTTTTGTTGATTATCAGACCACTGTGGTGAAATATTCTAAAGCCATTGCTGTTACAGCACAGGAAATGGTAAGAAATTACCTTAACAGGGTCCAAGCTCTGTGTACATAAGGAGCATGGAATTATTTGCGCAGTGTTGAGACACTCTTGATCATCAAGTTTTCAATAACCTTATCTGTTTTGGGATACTGGAGAAAAAGGAGTGATGATTTTGTCAATTTAACTTCTTGCATCTTAGTGGTGTGATCATAGAGGTGTCCTCTACAGGAGGAGTGCTGGATTGTATTGTGATTCTTCTGCACAAAAGCTCTTTATTTGGCTCATTTTCAAGCAGAAATAAAAGGAAAAACACATGCTTTCTCATCAGCCCATTTAACTGGGCAGAAATGCCACCTTTTGTTTATCAATGACTTAAGGATATTCTTTCACACTTATTGTTTCATGTAGCCAGTGAAATAACATCAGTGTTTTCAGAGCCCTATAATGCTTAATGAATGAACGAATGCAGATCAACATCGCACACTGTCCTTTCATTTCTGTGACTCACCTGGGTTTAAAAAAAAAAAAGTGACACCTGTTGAATTGAGATTTTTCTTGACTTGTGTTTCACAGTAGTGCATAATGTATTTTCCTTTGGAACAGTACTGTGGTTTCTAATTTGTTGTTGAGAGAGCTGAGGTGACTGTTCATGAGTGCTACAGACAGGATTTTTTACAAAGTCAATTGCTTTTGCAGTCAAGAGAGGTCCATGATTCTGCTATCTATGACAACAGAAATTTGTCTAAAACTAGTTTTGTCCCAGGGATGGACCTCCATTGCTTTTACTTAAATTAACTTGGGACAGAAGAACTATCTATGTTAAAAGGTAGGAATTTTCTAAGGAGGGATTCAGTTATACTGATATTCTGCTAAGACATTCTGTGTCATCCTGCCTATTTCTTCTCCATCCTTTTCCTCCTCTGAGATGTGTTTTGCATTGGTCCTCAGGTTTTTTTTTTCATTTCCATGCTTCCACATCTCAGCTGAGGCTGATGGGGATTAGCTCACCTTTGACAAGGTGGCTGGCACACAAACCCCGTTTTCCATCCAAGTCTGAATCACTGTACCTGGACAATGGCCCCTGTGTGTCAAAGAGTGGAGTATTGGCTCTAACTGCTGCCCTTTGATTCTTCCTTTTGTGCAGCAACTGCCCAGTTGCCATGACTCTAATAAAGCATGTTTGCTTGAGTTTCCTCTGGAATTTTTGCTGGAGGACGCGTCCTTTCCATGGCAGACGGATTACCCCATTTTATCAGTGTGGACAAACAGATGAGTGTGCTTCTAATCTGGGGTGTATTAACAAGTTATTCTCATGCCCTGTCCGTTTTCTCTCTCTCTTGCCTGTGTTCTTTTTTCAGATGACTAAGTCGGTTACTAACCCGGAGGAGCTGGGAGGACTTGCATCGCAAATGACCAATGACTATGGGCATTTGGCTCTGCAGGGCCGAATGGCTGCAGCTACGGCAGAACCCGAGGAGGTCTGCAGTTTTTAGGCCTCTTTATTCTCTGTACATGGTGCTGTTAACAAGGGTCTTCTTTTACTGTGAAGAACACAGTAAAGGTGACAAGCCTTGTTCTAAGACTTGACCAAACAAAGAACAGAAACCCTTTGTCAAAACCTCTGTCTGGCTTTAGAAAGAAACAGCTCAGGATAAAAGTGGATAATTCCATAGACCACAGCAGAACCTCCTAAATTACTCGGGGTTTTCACTTGGCAAATACAAAGAAAACTCTTAAAACTCTTAACTTGTTACCATGCGGCTTTCCTTCAGTCTTGCATGTTTTGACAAGTTACAAATATGTATATGCCTTTTTTAATCTTACCTCTAAGTGATTTTAAGTATAACTTCCTATCCTGAGAATGGGATTCATGCGAGCAGTCAGAGCACAAGTACCTTTGGCTGAAGGACATCCTGCATAGCTCAGAGTTGGAATGTAATGTGGGAGAAGCATCTTACTTGCCTTGTGCTGAGTGAGAACGGGCTGTTCACCTCAGTTGCATTAACCTGTTGTGGGAGTTGCTGCATCTTCTCTGAGCACAGCTGCACAGCTCTTTCACCCCTCTCTCCTTACTGAAGCATAGACAAACTTTGTCAAGATGGGATAAGAGGGTATCTCACTTTCACCAGATGTATCAGATTATCTACATAAAAGTCATTTTAAAGAGTTTTTGACTTTGTGCTTACACATCATGCTGATACACTTACTTAAAAGTTTTGTGTTCAGTAGCTACGTGAAAAGCAATGACTTGCACTTGGCTTGATATTGTTAAATTGAATTACCATTTCTGCATGTTACATTGTGCCTGAGGTTAAAATAATTCTGTTTGTAATACTAATGGCTGTGATTCCTACTCGTGTATTAATCCTAAATCCCACTGGAATGACAGCATACATGCAGGGACTACAACTATCAAGTTTCAAAACAGGGACCATGCATCTTGGGATGTATGTAGGATTATTAATAAATCAGAAGTGGTAATAGCAGGATTATCCCCATTTCAGTGCTCCACATGGGTGTGATTGATAGTGGAGAGTAAAGACTGTGTGAGGTTCAAAACCAAGCAAAGAGAATCACATACTTATGTACTTTTTGACCCAGTGTCAGCAATGTACAGTATCACGTGCTTTTTACCTGCTGCACATACCTTGAGTACAGCTCACGCTGCAGGGCAGTTCTGGATGATGAAGTAGAATTGTTTAAATGTGAAGTTGTGCGTGCTTGAATTATGTCTGTTTGACTTAGGTACCTGCCTTACCCCTTCTCTGTCCTGGGCTCTGGGTCATTCCTGCCCTGCTTCATCAGAGAGCTTTTTATAGGGCTGTCCTTCATGTGCAGATGGAATTACATCTTTTTTTGGATTTTGCAGAGGAAATAGTGGTGGGTGGAATATAGGTATTCACCAGAGAGCCGGTGTTTCCATTTCTGTTGACACAGTGTACCAGCATGACATTTATTTATTTGTTTTCTTCTTTTTTTCCCCTGTGCCTTCCTTACCACCTAGATTGGGTTCCAGATCAGGACTCGGGTGCAGGAACTTGGCCATGGGTGTATCTTTCTTGTGCAAAAAGCTGGAGCTCTCCAGATTTGCCCTACAGACAGCTACACCAAAAAGGAATTGATAGAATGTGCTCGTGCTGTCACAGAAAAGGTAAGACAGCTTTCCTTGTTACCCCATGGTGTTTGTCTACCAAGCTTCCACTGTGAGTCAACCTGTCAAACTGGATTCAGGAAACTTTATCCAGAGGTCTGTCTTTTCTTTCAAGCTTTCAGTGTTCATGTGCTGGATTAGCCCATGATTTGTCCTTCCTCTGGCCTTGCAATAAAACTTCAACCTCCTATCAGAGGGAGATTGGTCCAAAACAATATTCTAAGATGTGAGATGGCTCTTGTGCCTCATGAGGCACTCCCTGGCCACAGTTACTGTGAGGGTGGTCAGTGACCCATGGTTTTATGTAGCAATGTCCTCCCCTTTAGGGCAGGTCCAAAGCAACTGCCTAGAGCTGCATCTTCAAACTCTGGGGGGCTTCTTGTTCCTTGGAAACATGTCCTTCAAATAAATGGCCAGGGTAGTTTTTGTTGAACATTTTTGATGGCATCTCTCTCCTTTTGCTGGACACGAACATTAAGAATTGGTGCCAGTGGCTTTCAGATTTCACCAAATGCCATTGCTTCAGCCTGTGTTAATGTGCTCTCAGCTGTACCAGTTTCATGACAGTAGAGACAATTCCAAATTTAGGCAGGGCTAAACAGCACCTTGTAAGTAAAGTTAAGGCTGCTAAAGAGAGTAGTAATGAGTCACAGGACCAACTTTCTTTCTTTCGATGACCTTGTTGCTTTTTGTTGTTTCTAGGTCTCCTTGGTTTTATCTGCCCTCCAGGCAGGGAACAAAGGCACACAAGCCTGTATTACTGCAGCCAGTGCTGTGTCTGGGATAATTGCAGATCTGGATACCACTATTATGTTTGCTACTGCTGGAACCCTTAATGCTGAGAACAATGATTCATTTGCAGATCATAGGTCAGTACTGCTGAAGAAGATGGAAGAGTGGATGTCTAGGGGAGCAGTGGAACTGGCAGAAGAGACTGGGACATGGAAATAAATTTTTACCTTTTTGGATTCCCATGAATTAAATTGAATGAGGCAGGGGAGTGAGAGGAGGAATAGGAAACCTGGGATTTGACTTATTTGTGAAGTGCATATTCAAAATGATTTCTTCTTTTACCTAGATGTTGCTTTGGATTTGTTGTCCTGACACATCAAAACACAGATGTGGGTGGGAGGGGATTGGGGATCCCTGACCAGGACACACTCTCTGTTCATGTTGCCATTCTTCCTTCTACCTTCCATGCCCATGATTACTTCAGTTTTTCTTACAATATGCTGATTAATACTGACATTCAACAGCTGGTACTTTTCTCACAGTGTGGCCAGATTTTCTTTTAGTATTCAAATAACATGCTCTCTGATGCTATTGCCCAATCTATTTCTTTTCAAAATGGGCTCATTTTATTACACTGCCCTGCATTTGCCCCAAATGCTCTGCTGCTGTTTATTAGTAGTTGTTTTTGTTTTTTATTTACGCCCATGACCCTTGTTATGTTACGAATGGACACTGGTATGATGATTTGGATCAGCTCTTTCATGTAGCTGTTAGTCACCATAACACTGGAAAACACATTTTTTCTCTTTTCTTCTTTCCACTCTTTCCCTCCTTCCTCTTCTTTTGCTACAGGGAAAATATCCTGAAAACAGCAAAAGCTTTAGTTGAAGACACGAAATTGTTGGTTTCTGGTGCTGCCTCAAGTCAGGACAAACTGGCCCAAGCAGCTCAGTCATCAGCTAACACCATCACTCAGCTTGCTGAGGTAGTAAAACTGGGAGCAGCTAGCTTGGGATCTGATGATCCTGAAACACAGGTGAGATGTTTTAACATTTTCTGATACTCTTACAGAGAACAGTTTTCATTTGATAGAACTTTGTGTGACTTAGGCTTTTAAGCAACACAATATGGTTTGTCTCCTCTGGGATTTTTCTGTGTGTACTCAGATATCACTTGTTCAGAACACAGTCAAGAGGCTCAAGCATTGAGTGGAACTAGTCAGGCCTTTGTGTAACCCTTCTGCTTTTATTTCACTGCTGTGTTCCAGCTGGGATGCTTCTGGCAAAGTATCTGGCTCTTTAGTACTAACTTGTGTTTGGAACTCTGGTTCATCCCATTTTTGTTCTGAAGAGCTTGCAGGTCTTTAAAGCTGCTTATCCAGCTTATGTCTGGACTGTGCTCTGTATTATTTGTGTAGGCTGACCAACTCTTGCCATTTTCCAGTTATATCTGTCTTGTTTTTCATTTAACTCTACAACTTTTCCATGTGGATTATCCCTAATATTTCTTGAGTTGTTTGTTTGGATTTCAGTGAAATAGAGGCAGGCAAGCATATTGCAGATGTTTGAAAAAAACATAGGTTTTTTTTTTTTTTTTTAGCTGTGTTCTAAAAATCACACCCTTACACAGACACCCTTTATTGCCTGAGCCTTATAGCTATTTCTCATTCCATAGGTTGTTCTGATCAATGCTATCAAGGATGTTGCAAAGGCCCTTTCTGATCTCATTAGTGCTACCAAAGGAGCTGCCAGCAAACCAGCAGATGATCCATCCATGTACCAGCTGAAAGGTGCTGCCAAGGTAAAACCTTATTCTTAAGTTTTATTTGAAAGTGTCTGTGCAATCACATTTGATGAACATGTGGAAGTTTGACTTCAGCAATTTCTGATTAACTGTAAACTCCTTTATTTGTTTAATTATCATGGTATCATGGACAACACAAGAGTTGGTATTTAGTCCTGTAACAAGAATTCATGAAGTCTCTTAGGTCCTATTAGAAGCAACAATGCTTCCCACCTTAATTTGCCTTGCTTCATACCCTGTCATCTCTGAAAACAGGAGGAAGGATTCACATGTTATTGTCTTCACTTCTCTCTTCTTCAGGTCATGGTAACAAATGTCACATCCCTCTTGAAGACTGTTAAAGCAGTAGAAGATGAAGCTACTCGAGGGACAAGAGCCCTTGAGGCCACAATTGAGTACATCAAACAGGAGCTCACGGTACAGAACTAAATAGCTGTAGTGGGTTTTGCAAGTATGTCCTTATACAAAGCTGGGAGCAACTTCTTCCTTTTTCTTTTCAGTACAATATTATTTTCTGATCTGATGCTGTTCACTTTTTTTTTTTTTTAATCCTGGCTTTGGTAGTGTCTCTTCAGCATCACTCTCATATTATGTCTGCAGTTTAAACTTGTTTCTATTTTTCCCTTATTAAGAAATGATCCTACCTGAGATGGCCTGCTGTTGATATTCTGTGTGAGCAGGAATTAATGATAGTGTGTGTTACAGTTGTTGCAGTTGTTACTTTTGTTTCATCAGTTGGGCTGCCTGTGTGCAGACAAAGACACTCATGGTTCACTGTAACAAGACTAAAGCTACTTTATTGTTTGTGAGCACCCTTAAATAGGGTCCTTAAATTTTTTGAGGCAGCCATAGGTGATTGGTTACAATTTCAGTCACTCATTTCTCCAGTGATACATCAGCACTTAGGGTCTAATAGATGAGCTGGGATTTTCACTCAGGTACCTATCTGCTTAACAGGCTGGCTGGGTTTCAAATTGCATCTTTCAGTAAAGCTGCACTATGCACTACCACAAGTGTGGAATTCTCTCCTAAATTAGATGCTGTACCATGACAATTGTTCTCCTTCCTCTTTAAGACATGAAAGTATAGTTTGGGGGGTTTTTTTACTAGCATAGTAGTGAAGTGACATAGATTAATACCTGCATGTTTGTGAAGAAGCCTGTTTTTTTCCTCCTTTACTTAGAGTCCATTTTTGTAGAAAAAATCCTGTAGACACAGTCTTCAGCAGGAAATGCTTTGTTGTATAGGCTGTGGATTAGCAATTCTTAGACCATAACTGCACTGTGGCACCATTTTGTGTTGTCAAATGCTCTCCACCAAACACACAGTTTTCACTGTGCAGGCAAAGCTGTTGTAATGAAGAAATTTATTTTAAAATATTTTCTTTTAAATATTTGTTTATAGTCATGGGGAATTCACATGGCAGTTATAAAACCTCCTGATCTGGTGATCAGGCATGTTCTGTACAATATCTCACAAGTTACTGTCATGTGTCCTCATGAAGGCCTGGCTGTTACATCCTATCCTGTAACTCTAAGCTGAAACCTGTTCAGATCTGTCATTGGAGGATGGTGCATTATCCTGTCTTTCCCAGTTTGGTTGGTATCTGTTTGAAATGTTCCTCTTTCTTTTGTCAGCATTGCTAAGGGATGGACCTCTGATTGTGGTGCTGCCATCTCATTCATGGGGAGAGCAGAGGGTGGCACACAGGTACTCAAGAAAAAGTGTCAGACTTGATCTGGAATTGCAGGGGCTGACTGAGCAACACTGAGGGATGTCTTCACTTGTATAACTAGAATTCATTTTTTGACAGCGCTTTTGTTTCTGGAGAGGGGAAGTGACAAAACTGATTAGCCAGGAGCACAGGATAGACCAGGCTCAGTTTTGTCCAGACATTTGCATTCTGAAACCCCTGGCCTGCTTAGGTTGCAATGCGTGTGGTCAAGAAACCTCCTGATTAATTGCACACTCCAAATTGCCCCTGCACAGTGAAAGAATGGCAAGCAAATATAGGCTGTACATTAAAAGAATGTCAATCAAATACAGACCAAATCTCAGGAAAAGAAAAATATGTGATCAAAGTTAACGTTGTGCAGCTCTTCTTACCTATACCTTCCCACAGTTCCTGTATTCCAGAATTCTTGGATTGTCAGGTAATTTGAACAATTTTCACATGATACACCCTGCAAAATTATATCTTTAGGTTTCTAAGGGAGGCTAAATATAGCCTAAGGGACAAGGCTCCACCTCTGCTTTTTTTAAGCCACATTTGAATATTTTAGTGGTGATGTTCTCAGTCTCTTACGCTCTGTGCTATCAACAAGTACTTGCTACTTGTTCCAGTACTTGGTCCAGTCTTAGCAGGGGAAGGATCTCTGCATGTGAGTAGACCAGCCTAATGAGAAAAGGATGAGAAAAGAATATAATGAAAGGAACAGTAAATTTTTTCATCAAGGCTCTAAACAGCTGCCTGTAACTGTCATGTGCATATTTAAATGCAAATGAAATGAATGGGTTAACCTTTTTTGTCTCCTTCCCTCGGCTTACTGTTTCTTTCTGGTGTCTGTAGGTGAGCAGGCTTATCAGATGCAGGCCCATGACAAGCAGGAATGATATTCAAGTACTCCAAATATGTTTCTAATTTCCTGCTCTTCAAAGGCTGCTTCCGTGGCTGTCTCTTTCTCACGGTTGTTCTGCTTTGACTGCTATCAGACTTTCCTTCTGCTTTCACTTTTAGGTATTTCAGTCGAGTGAGGTTCCAGAAAAGACATCATCACCTGAAGAATCAATCCGGATGACGAAAGGGATCACCATGGCAACTGCCAAAGCTGTTGCAGCTGGGAACTCGTGCAGGCAGGAGGATGTGATCGCTACAGCAAACCTGAGCCGCAAAGCAGTAGCTGACATGCTAACAGCTTGTAAGGTAAAGATTCCCTTCCTTGCCTAAGATTGATCTTTTCCTGTTTGTGTGCCTCTAAATCCACAGAACATTCTATATGTTGTTCAGTTTTCTGCTTTTCTTATGAGAAAATTAATGGGTAAGATAATTTTAAGGGAACCTCTCTCAGAAAGGATTTTTTGTGCCATGCGCGCATAAAAACCCCAGCACTAATATTCACTGCTTTTTTGGGTTTTTTTCTTTATTTTTTGGTGGGTTTGTTGTTGTTTTTGTTGTTATTTGTTTGTTTGTTTTTTCTTTGAAAATGAGGAATTTTAGTTGAGCTGAGATTTCCTGGTTTCCAGTCAGAAGACAAACAATCTGTGCAAGTAGTAGAATATGCAAATATTCCTGTGGTCACAAATATAATTTCAATATTCCTGGAACAGTGAAAGGACTGGTGAAAGAAATCACTCTGATCTATCTTTAGTAATTCTTTTCCCCCTGACTAAATCTGTTGCATTGCTCAATTTCTTTTGTGCTTTCCAAAAATGGGTGCAATTTTTATTGCAATTTTTTTATGAAAATAGCTGTAGCCCTATAAAAATAGTGTAGTTCTATTTTCTACACTGTATGCTACATAAATTATTGTTAAGCCATTTGGCTTTGTTCTGATGATAAAAACATCTGGGCATAAATGATTAAAAAATGGGATTATGAAGATTTCATTCCTTTTGATTTTCAGTAGTGACTGTAGTAGTAAACTGCCCTTGCCTGTAAATCATAATTATTTACTTTTGCCTTTCCATGTATGGAAGGTGACAGAGAAATAATGGTGCTCCCTGTGTGGGAGCACTGATTTTCAGTATTTGGTCAAATCCTAACTCCTTACATCAGCCCCAGATTGATTTTTTTTTTTTTTGCCTAATACTGCCCAAACAGAAGGGTTATGTTTGTTTTAAAAATGATCCTCTTTCAGAAGTGTAAGTTCTAATTTAGAACTGCCTTTATGCAAAACCATTGAATGAAACTTTTTATAGTGACTTAGTTTTGTACCAGGTTTTTTAGTGTCTAACAATTCTTGACCAGTTTGTATGCTTCAGATTTTGATTTGTCTTTCCAAGCAGGCAGCAAATTCTCAGGAACAGAATCCTCTGGTTTTAGTAATGTTACAAAACACTTCCATGCATGCACAGCCCAGTACATCCTTTTGAACACCTATTTGTGAACATTCATTTTTTTTATGTTTTTATATTTACATTTGCTCCCAGTTAATTTAATGATTTTGACTGGTTTGTGCATTGTAAGTAGCTGACAGGATGAAACTTCCTGCAAATGGAACAGTGGAGGTCTGGGATGCTGGAAAAGCCTTTGTGATCTCCCAGGGAATTGCTTTCACAAAGAAAGGAGTCTACAGAAGGAAAAGGGCTGGGAATCATTTTACTTGCCCATAATGATACAGTGCCAAAGCCTAAGATCTAGTCTACTTTCTTTAAGATCAAGACCATTTATTGAAAAACAGGAAGAAAAGTCTCCAAGAATACTAATTTTATGCATTATCTAAAACCTATGAGAAAACAGCTGTATCATTTAACAAAGATTTTAAATACACAGTTTGAACCAGACTTGATTTAGAAAAATCTTGTTTCTATAAATTTTGCTCAAAGTCCTAGAAATCTTACGCCATTAATTGTACAAATGGATTCCTAGACGTGACATTTCCATGATAAGGCACATTCCTCGAATTTTAGGGATAGGAACCAGCAGTCTTAGCCCTACAATGCTGTAAAAGCTGAGTGATGCAATGAGACTTAGGTTTTGTGATATTTGACAAACACTGGGGGAGTTTTATAGTGATATTAAGCTACTCTGTAGAATTAGCACTGATAAATTGTCAAATTTTTATGTTCTTTGGGCCAAGACAGAAGTGCACGTATATGGTCTATGGTAGAATTGTACAGAACATAGCTCTGACTTCCCCAGTGTCAGGAATTTGAATGTAAGTTCTATTTAATTGCCTGTTGCCTAAGACAAGTAGTATAAGGAGTTTGAATTAACAGTTACATAGATGCCTGTGCTTGGTCTGCTATAGATGAATTTACAGAGCTGATTCAGTTCTTATAGGCAGATGCTATTTCAAAAGACAATAAGGATGCTTATTGTGGGTTGTACTGTGACAACACGTTTCAGTTTGAGATGTTTGGGCAGACCAGAATTCTGCCCAAGGCTGGAGGAGAAGACATTTCTGTTGCAAGTCCCCACTGGTGTAGATGTGTGCTTGGATATTTCTGGGTTACGAGAATTATTTCCTAAAACAACTTCCGTCACCTCTTTGGGCTGCTGTGACATATATAGAATCTATGTTGAACCTTAAAAATGCCCCTAAAATACTCTGATACCAGTCTTGGCTGTGCATGCAAAACACAGAAGGAACTTTATCCTTTCCTCTTACAGATGCTTGCTCTAATTCCCTGTGTTACAGTAATATTTAAGTGCAGAAGAGACGTGTTAGGATGCTTTACAATGCATGCATAAGAAACACTCGGGGGCCCTTTGCCCTATTTGAAAATAAAAAACCCCAAAACTGTTCTGAAATTCTTGGGCTTCAGCAGCTCGTTTGAAATATGCTGAATATTAGGAAGATCAGTCCTGTTCCTCCCATGTCCCTTCCCCTCAGACAGGGTGTTGGAGGGATGAGGAGAGGAGGTGGCTCCTGCGGGCTGCCGCTGTGCTCTGCTCGTCCCGAGCTTCCCTTCGGAGGGAGCCCGGAGACCAGCGCGGGCCCTGGCTCGGGATGCTGTGGGTTGTAATTTACTGCAACAGTAAGTGAGCCGTGAGATAATCCCCCATCCCAACGTGAGGTAAGAGGCTGCAGGCGTGGAAGAAGATGTTCCGTGAGAGGAAGTGCTGTGTGTTTTGGGAACTTTTCACTTGGCAGCAAGTGGTACATCTGCTCAATTAAAAAATTCCCTAGAAGTTTATTGTAGAAAGAACGAAGCTTGAAGAGGCTGCAGGTTTCACTTTTTATTAAAAATGAAATGGTTGAATTAGTCGGGCTTATGTCAGATGCCAGACATTACACTTGGTGGAAATCCTTACAAAGACCTGACTCTGCTGCAGTTTCTCTCTGCATTTAAACAGATGGTTCCAGCACTGCTGCTGCTGTGTAAATCTCTCTGTCAAGCTAACACCATTAATGAGCCTTTACAGAACTGGAGCTCTGCTGCTTTTCCAGCACCATTTGCTTACAGCAGAAATGGCTGGCCCTTAAGCTCAAATGTCATTTGCACACTATAAAAATCTCCTCCCTACTCTTTCCCCCATCTCTCTGTGTTGATCTTCTCTTGTGGGAGCCATTTTGGATACTGAACGTTGTTTGCCTCCTCAGCAAGCATCGTATCACCCAGATGTGAGTGAAGAAGTTCGGGAGAGAGCCCTGCGCTTTGGAACAGAATGTACCCTGGGATACTTGGAACTCCTGGAGCATGTTCTCCTGGTAAGGAGTCATCTGCATGCATATCCTGGGTTGCTTCCAAGGAAAGTAATCTCCCAGCCCTCTTTCTACAGTGACTGCTAATGACACATTTTTATCAGTTTGTCACAAGGTTACGAAGTTTTGTTGTTAGAGCAAGCTAAAGGAAACTCAGTACTTCAGCTCAAACTGGGAGACAGAAGGACTACTTAAAGGGAGCTGCAGTCTGGATCAGATCTGGCAGCAATATGGATCTGAACCTAAAAAAGGTCCCTGACAAAGAAATTAAAATAACACATTTCAATATTCCTTTAAGCCCACAATAAACACTAGACCTATTAGGCACAGGCCCGTCCCCCAGGCTGAAGAGGTTACATAATCCATATGAAAGAACTGTTACCTGCCTCTTGCAGCCACACCCACTCCAAGCCATCCCAAAATCCCCAGCCACCACTGCCTCACAGAGAACTATCCAACACATCAGACATGGCACCCCCAAAGCCCTGCATAAAACTTCTGCACTCAAATCCAAACTCATGAATCCTGCTGTCAGTGAGCTTTGCTTGACCATACATAATTATCACCTAATTATCACATGATTATCCCATAATATTCTTCTGTTGCTATTACTTTGGTGAGAAGCAATAAAATGTGTTTGAACTAGCATTTTTGAGATATTGACGTTTCCAGAGAAGACTTAAATCAGCAATCAGCTTCATGGGTGACCAGTGATTTCTTTTAGGTGGCTCTCAGCTGACATATTAAAGTTCCTGAAACTGAAGTTTGCAGCCACTAACTGCAGATTAGCAAACCCAAATCAGTTTCTCTACTGAGAACACAGCCTGTGTAATTATTTGCATCAACTCATTGAAATTTATATATAAAGTAAAAGTACAGTCACAATTGTTCTTGCCACAAACAGGTAAAACAGTTTGAGAAACTTGGAACTTGCTAATGGAATTCTTAGAGCTGTATTGCAGTGATTTAGCATTAGATGTCTAATCCATTTTTAGTTTAGAGGACTGTGGGGAATTTTTCAGATTTGACCCCTAGAACACTGGAAGTATGTGTACCAAACCAAGTGCCAGAATAGACCAAAAACTTGAATCAATTTTTGCTCCTTTTATTTCTCTCTCTCTCTGCTTAAGTCAAGAGTCTTAAGGTAAGAAAGGCATGTTCCATTTTATTGAAGTACCAGGCCAGGCCTTTCTTACCTTAAGCCTCTTTATGCTCAGTGCCCTAAAGACATGAGCAAGGTCTGTCCCCTTATACCACCCCCTGCTCCCTCCCCAGCCTTGGCTGCCTTAGAAAACTCTGGTGGTTTAGAACCTCTAGGTCTGCAGTCTCATTTATTTTACAACCTCCAGAAATGCAGATCATGTGGGATTAGGAATTTGTAGTTGGTCCATCTGACACCCTGTGATCCAGTTGTCAGTAAGTTCAGTTACCCCCTCAGTGGTCAGGGTAGGGATGCTTGCATGGGTGCCTCAACACAGGGGGGCCAAGGGGTATTCAACAGCCATATTTCTTTGAAAATTATACTTCTTAGGTGCAAGAGTTGTCAGATGCAATATCTAAAATTTCTCAAGGCAGTGTAACTTGTATAGAGGTTGCATTGGGCAAGTGGCACAAAAGTTTGCTTTGTTTTCTCAAAGGAATATTCCACTAATCACCTAGCTAGGAGTAGGGTCAGGAACACACTAATTCCAGCTGTATGGTATGCACATCATAGTAAAACTCTTTTTAAGTTGTACTAGTGAGGTTCAAGACTGACCTGACCTCCTGCATATCCATATGCTGTACCCTGGTCAGTGCTGATCCATGCTGAGCTGAGGGGAGGTCTGGAGCATTGGTTGTCCATGACTGCAGGGATAAGACTCTGCTGACAATTCTAAACTGGCTTTAAAACAACACAGCCTAGTTTTAAAATTTGGTCCGTTTTTTTACAATTCCAACATTGTCAACACTGTCACAGATAGTACTAGTGTCACAGTTACTGGAGTAAAAAATGTCATTCTTTGTTATAGTTCTGACCACATTTATGTGTTCTTTTGACTTTTTTGCTTATATTTGGAAGATAACCCTTGAGATGCTCAGTGCTCAGTTTCTGCCATGATAAGAATTTAGCAGTGTACAAATTCTGATTATAATTGTGTTGTTACATTTTTTTAGTGTTGCAGGTTGTTCAGCTATTGAGGATTCTTGTGCTTGTGATTACTGTGGAAACTTGTTGACAGGAAACCAGACACACATGTTGATATGGCAGTTCCAGAGAGAGAATTCCTCGCGTGGCAGAGTTCTCACTAGGCAAAGTTAGGAAAATAGCATGATTTAGTTTATTCTGCCAAAGTAAACGGGTTATGCATTTGACTGCAATATGGCAACACTCTGGCAAAAAGATACAGTCTGTTTTCAGTGTGCATCTAGAGAGGCTTGCAGGGAAGTTTTTGAAAACATGAAGAAACACACACCTGGATATGACTTTGATTCAACCATTTGTTTTGCTTTTAAAGCTCTATCTATGTCTGTCACTCTTCTCTCAAAAGGAGCTTTTGAGTACATATAAATTTTCAGAACTTAACATTTTTTTTACAATATGGCAATTAAATATGCAGATGTTCCTGTTCAGGGAAAGAATTCAGCTTATCTCTGTGTGTCTTAGTGTCTTTCATTTGAAGAAGCACAGTTTAATACTCGATACAAATTCAGTTCAGTGATGTTTTTCTTTTCCTTCCGTTTGAGAGTCTTGGCATTTCCATTGTGTTCACCACTGCTGATTTTTTCTGGCACTTCCAAAACTCTGTAATTCTGTCTCAGAAACTGGGATGAACCAGTCTTTCAGTACCTGAAAATCACCTTCTCTCCAAGAGTGTGATAAGACTGAGCCTGATGCATAAGTATCTTGACTAAAATACCTGAGAATGGAGTGTTAATGCTGCATACTCCTGCATGTGCCTCTCTTTTGGATAATTCTGTCCTAGGTTTAGGATTGAGAACTTCCAACAACGTGGTCAGTTCCTGTAGCTGTGCAAGGCAGTGCCACTTTCCTGGTGTGTATCCAACATTGTGGTTTAAGCGTTTTCCTCCTAGTGCTTCACTGACAGTTACAGTTCTCTCACTGGGCTCTTGGACAATTGCTATACAAAATAAATCTTTCACTAGAGTGCTTTTGGAATCTTCCAGCATTCTGGAATTCTTACTAATGTGCATTCTCTTTCTCTAGATTCTTCAAAAAGCAACTCCAGAGCTAAAGCATCAGCTGGCCTCTTTCTCCAAGCGGGTTGCAGGTGCTGTCACAGAGCTTATCCAGTCAGCAGAAGCAATGAAGGGTGAGTGGGGAAGCCAGGCTACCAGTGTGGTGTGCTCATTACTCCAGAGATGATGATCTGATTCTCTGTGTAAGATACACTGCAGGGTCTCCTCAGTTATTTCCTGATGTTATCAGTACATTATCCTTGGAAATTAATCTGAACTATGAGCAATTTTCATAGATGGAAATACATTTTTTCTTTCCTCCTTCCCGCCTTATCTCTTAGTATAGTAACTCTTTTTCATAGAACAGTGATCTACATTATGCTATTTCCCTGTTCAAATAGCTTTATTGAATTCTTCAGCTTTTCCTGCATTCTCTTTTATATTTCAAAATTTCAGTTTCCATTTGCTAACAAGGCAAGCCAATATCAGACTTCTATTCCCTAAGTGCTTTTTAAAAATCTTTATATTATTCTCATCTTTAGACACATTTATTAATTTCTGGTAATCTTTTGCATTTTAATTAATATTCATTAAAATAAAAAAAAAACACTTCATTTCTTTTTTTCACTTGCTGCCCATAGAGGATGTCTTTATTCACTTTAGAAGCTTTTTTTTTGGTAGGAATGTTTTTTTAACCATTCACAATTTTCTTTCCTCATTTTCATTTATAGGTACACAATAAAATTCTCTCCTAATAAATTTAACATGTAAACGTTTTAACCTTTGTAAAATGCCTTTTTTTTTTGTAGGGGAACTGCTACATTTAACAAATTTGGGGTTGACGGTATTTATACGTGCTGCCTTCTTTTATTTTTTCCCTGTTTATCTGCCAGTATTAGGGTTTAATATAGAATGTCTTCATCCTGTATAGCATTTGAGCAGAGAAATGGTCTTTAGACCATGCTCTTAGAGGTTATGAACGACTGCTGGCTGTTTCATTGTTTCTCTCAATTCAGAATATGGATGCTTTCTGAATCTTGTAATTCAGAGAATGGTGTTAGGAAATCAAAATTAATAATGCACTGACGGCTTCCAAAAGTCTGAAACCACTTCTAAACAAGTATTCATTTTGTGGATCTACAAAAATACTTTGAGAAAAGAGAAATGCAAAAAAGTCAATAGCAAAAAGAAGTTGCCCTTCAGATATCATACAGAAACTGCTTTGGCCTTTTCTACATCACTGTTAGACACACACTGCCCAAAGTGTGCTTCCTTCAGTCAGTGTTAAGTTCATCCCCAACCACTGCCAGCAGACAGACTGCCAGGTCTGCCAAGTGTGCTGGGGGTGACTGTGTTGGCTGTAGCCTGTCCTCCCTACCATTATGTCAGACTTCTCAATGTACCCTATGGCTTGGTCAAGTTAGGAACCATCTGAGTAAGACCTCTGATAAACAAGTTGAGTTTACAAACAACAGCTGGTTTTGTTTCCAGTATGGACAGGATCCCTTTTTGGAGCTTCTTTGATAATGAAATTATTAAATAAGTTACTTTCATGAGAGAATAATCCTGCTAAATACTTATTTCCCTTCTGCTTTACAGCTTTCTCTGTGACATAAACCACTGATTTCATGCCATTATGGCACTAAAATCAGCTTTCTGTGATGTACATTCTGTATTGGACACTTGAGGTGTGATTGCAATTCCCTCTGAGTGGCAGCTCAAAGTGACACAGAAGTTATTGTCTCCATCTCCATTAATTTCAGGGACAGAGTGGGTGGATCCAGAAGACCCAACAGTCATTGCAGAGACAGAGCTGTTAGGGGCTGCAGCATCAATTGAGGCTGCAGCAAAGAAGTTAGAGCAGCTGAAACCAAGAGCCAAGCCCAAGGTGAGTGTCCATCCCCATTGTTTGCTTGAGGTGAACAAGGCAGAGGATGCATGTTGCCCATATTCGGGGTGTACTTTGCTCCTGGCCACATTAATGGTGTGAACAGCCAAACCTTGCATGAGTCTCAGTGCCCACAACGCTGCTCTGTATGGCACTTAGCCTGAGGGTAGAGGGTAAAAAAGCACATTTCAGTCAAGCACCAGCCATAAGCAAGCAAAGAGAAGCCAAATGTTAGAAATGCTTGCAAGAGTTATGGCATCATTGCTGTTGATTATTTGCCTTTCTGTTTCCAAACATATTTTACTGGTGTGTAGTCATTCTTACTTTCTTTTGGAGACCCTTTGTTCACATCTGTATTTGTGTAGTATAGCAGGGGAAAGCAGCAGTAACACAGTTGGGGTTCAAGAGAATGTAAATTAACTTCAGGATCTTCTAAGGCTAAAACCAGCATTTTATGCCATGCTTAGAGATGAGCTGTTTCAGTACAGAATCAGATACGTTGTATGATCATTTCCATATCATTGTCCTGAAGGAAATTAAGCAAAGGTTCATTATGATACAAAGTAGTGTTGCATGTTGCCACGTCATTTCAAATGTGTCTCTGAAGATATAAAATCAAGCCAACTATTTTCATGTGCAGTAGAGAGGGAATGTATGAAACTGGTTGATCCCACAGAATTGCTACCTTTTGCAGGGTGTTAACAGGCAGGTTTTAGTAGAATTTACGATGTTGCATCTTTTTAAAATGAAAAACATGTTTTGGCTGTGTAATTTACTTCAGGAAAGGACTATGTATCTATTTTCCTCTTTATGCTGCTTTGTAGGTGCAAAACTGTTTTCAAAGTAAAGCCAATGAGAAGTCTCTCTAAAAAGCTAGACCATTCATTCAGTGTTGCATGATTGTATTGGTGCAGGGTAGTATTTTGTTATTTAGGAGCATCAGATGTAATAGTTCTTGGAGCTTCAGCCTTTGAGGACCTCCCACCCCCCAATCCCTTCTTAGTGATAGGAATAAATTAGCTCATGAAAAAGAAATGCTCTTTGTCTGCATTTTTTAACAAGTACATTCATTTTGTTTAAAAAGAAAAATGGTCCTTTATAATGAGATTCCACAGGCTGAGTCTGAGAAGTGGAAAAGTCCTCCATCACCTTTTCTATACAATCATTGCACAATAGCACATGTGTTGCTTGGTAACCATGAAGCAGTTTCCTTCCAACATCTAAGACCCTCCAGGGTCATTTAATTTCCCAGTGAATACAGTTCTCACACCTGCTTATCATTTAACATGTTTATTTGAGTATCCAGTCTGCTTGTGACTTATTGGTTTATTTGTCATTTTCTTAAACTAAAAATCATATCCTGTTTGTTTGATTTGAGATTTCAGCAGCTTTTGCATCCTTTTCAGATGTTTAATCTCTTTTACAATAGGGATTGTAATCCACATGCAAGGATTTGGATCCAATTTGCTTTTTCTGCTGCAGACTAGTAGCTTGTATCCTCCCAGAGTAGGATTTCCTGTGGTGAACAGGCTGTGTCTTTCTAATGCCCATCTTTGACAACATACAGAGTGAACTTACAGAGAAGTCCTCAGCTGGTAATTTTAGAATGTCTACCTGCAGGAAATCTGTCATCTTCATTGCTATTAGTTGGTGGCTGATGCTCTATTTTTTGGTAAAGTTGTTTTTTTTTTATTGGTGCAGGGAGTGGGAGTAATTTGATTTAAGCTTGAAATTTTGATCTTTGTGTTCCAGTTTGTCTTTTACCTCTAAAAAACTCCTCAATATTTGAAAGTAGGGTTTCTTCTCATTTGTTCCACCATCTTAATTTTTTTTTTAACTTTTGGAATTTTTTCATTTCTTTTTTTCTTTGTTTCCTCCTCATATTTTTACACCTATCATACCCCCCTTGATGCCTTAAACTGGCACATATAGTATGAGACATCTTCATTTTCTGCTGCTGGGAATCATCCCAGAGAGCAATTTCTAATGCAACACAGTCCTGCTAACTGCTGCCTGTGCTTTATTGTACAATGCTTATTTTGTTTGCTTTAAATCCTGGTTCTTTGGCTGGAGGTGAATATCCTCCCAAAATACTTAGTTCACTAGTTCACAGCCTCACTGACACTCAGTAAATAGCTGTGTCTTCTGAGCTCCTGTCTTGGAAGAACTTCAAGGACTCTCTTGAGCAGGTGTTGTTACTACTCTCTGTAGTAACACAAAACCTGTTCAGTATTCTCCTTGCAGTGTTCAGGGTGGGAAATTATCTGAGAAGCAATGAGATCTTTATGGTTTATTAAGCAGGATTTGGCCATCATGTTTCCTTTAAGTACAATTATTTTTCCTGAATGTGGACTCTTTCTTTTTTTCAGTTTTCCATTTGGAGAGTCAGGTGTATTGCAATGCAGACACCCATTCCTTCTGTTACACAAATATGCTGCTTCCTGTAAAATAACAACCCCCAAAACTAGTTATTTTCTGAAGAAGAAAACTATTTTGACTAATAAAATCTTCATGCTAATACTGGGCAAAATACGTTTCTAAGTAAAAAGGTGTGGTAGATGAGGTACAACAGGAGAGAGCATTGCTGTCCCTACCCTGTTCCATCTGCTCTTCATGGTTCTGTGCAGGCCTCTGCCTCCACACGTGGGTGTCTTATAGTCAGAGTTCCCTGCTGGTAGCTTCCAGCTTTGTATTTTTAACCCAAGATGAATCAAACCTGGATGCCTTTTTCTGCAGGACTCTGTGTGATATGTTTGATATATTAGGTTGTTATTTAATCCAACTATATATCAAACATATTCCTACAGTGTCCTGCCCTGTCTCCGGGGGTTTTAACATAGTAGAAGGCAATATGAAGGAATACAGTCACTCACAAGCAGGTTTAGAAGTCTTCCTGTAGACTCCTAATCTAATCTGATATAAAATACATACCTGGATGGCTTCTTTATCAGTAGAGCTGCTCTTGGAGAGACTTCTAAATTGTGTAGGGCTCTTTGTGACAGTGAGCAGCAGATGTGCCAAGAACTGACTTTCACTGAAATGGTTATTGTGCTTTCTATGGCTCAGTGCAGTAACTTACTTGTATTGCTTTGCTCATTGTAAAGTAGAAGATGAGAGGTGCTTAAAATAAAACAGTTTGTCTTTTGTAATTTTTGCTGCTGTTTTGCAATGAGACTGGGGGCTAATTTGTTTTCCTATTAACCCTGACTTTATGCTACCCATAATAATGGAGATGCTGTAGAAAAATGGTTAAAATACACTACAAAAACATATATTTTTTGTTTTGTTTTCAATGGCATAATCAACATTTTTAGGATATTCCATTCTAAAGACTATGTAGTGAGT
The DNA here is from genome assembly GCF_963662255.1 of Cinclus cinclus. Taxonomy (NCBI): domain Eukaryota; kingdom Metazoa; phylum Chordata; class Aves; order Passeriformes; family Cinclidae; genus Cinclus; species Cinclus cinclus. Next base: position 5,146,914 of record NC_085058.1, on the reverse strand, counting down.
CTATAATGTTTGTCTGTTCTAGTGACTTCATTTTCCAATCCATGTATAGCTGTACATGGTTAATAACAGCTTAGTTTAGGCTTGAGGAAAATGAGATCCTGATCTTCATGGGGGCTGCTTGAGGAAGGAGAAGCTAATCACTTGTGTCATAGATCTAGTTTTATAAAGAAACCTGCTCTAAAATCTCACAATGTGATATTTTCTGCCATGTGTCAATCATTGCTCTAACTTTATTCATGAAGGCTGTGAACTGGCACGTTGTGAGGGTACTGTTTATGAGTGTGAACTTAAGACAGTCCAGGAGACACTCTTTTAACAATGGGAATGGTGGAATAATTACTCTTCTTGTGGGGCATTTTGCTGTGCTCAGTCTTGTGTTGCTTCCTGTCCTTATTGCTAAGGAATGCTCTTGGGAAAGCACTGGCAGGAAACACACCCACAGTGCTGGCTGAGCCTTGTGCCTCCACCATTGAGTATCCAGCCCTGTGATGTGTGTAACACCTGAGAATGGTGAAGGGAAAACCTGACAGAAAGACTAGAAAAGAAGGATTTGTTAGAAAAAATGAAAAGCCAACAGGCATTCAACAGTTTGAGTGCTGTGTAAAGCTGCTACAAAAATAAATTCTTCATGGAAGGGATCAACTGTCAAGTGACTTTTTTTCCAAAAGTAGGAGAAGTTGTGAGATGTGAAAGAATGCAAGACTTGGAAGTTTTGAGAAACTTGTGGTATGGCTTGTTCTTCCAAGCCCTGGATTTCAATATGATTAGAAAGAAACTGATTTGGTAAACAGGGGAGTAAAAATCTGTTACCAGATGAGATTCTAAGGTTTAGCTGTCTGTTTTCCTGTTGAGCTTCACCTGCTGCCCCATGGTGGAAGTTAATCCAGCCATTGTACAATGGCACTCTTGATAGTGCAAGCTTTGATTTCTTGGCATTCTCTTTGAAAAGCAGTAATTTTTGCCTGGGACTTGTCTGCAATATTTAGTCCACTCACTACCCTGAACTGAGTTTAAACAACTGACTTTGTTCAGCATCTTTTTGGTGGCTGTTTTTCACAAATTGAATTCCTTCTGAGCATATATACACAGCTGTCCAACAGATCAGACGATGGCCATGAGCATTTTATTAAATATCAACAAAGACTGACACCTCTCTTGTAATAAATAAGCAGATACTGAAGTTCTCACTCATTTAAGTTTGAATTCCTGACAGTGCTGACATAGAAAAAGTAATGCTTATAATATATTTTATGTTGGAAATGAGAATTTAAGAACTTGATAGCAAGAAGTCTTGGACGAAAGTATAACTGCAGTAGCAGTCCTTCAAAAGTACAGGAACAGTCTGTTAAATTTACTGTCAGTCAGTGGTATTTCTGTTGATATCTCAGTTTCACTCTTCAGTCACATCAAAGTCCATAATGCATCTGTTTTAACCAGGACAGTAATTCTGACAGAGATCTACTGGATTCTATTTGATCACTCTGGCAATGTCATGATTGAAATAGGAGTTTCATAAATAAGACTTGAGGGCTGATGTGATTGTACTTTGGTATAATAATGGTCATGATGTGGCATTGCAAGCACTGCCAAAATTTTAGGAGGGACATGACTTGCTCACTTGCTAAAGTTCACTTTCTGTTATTACAAACACATATACTTTAGTTGATGGGAATAGCCCAGTAGCAAGGCAAGACAAATATTTTTCTGTGGGTTAGGTGGCTTTTCCTAATAAAAGAAGAAAAACTTTCAAGTGCTAAGCATCTTTTATCTACACATGAGTTTTGATTCTCAGATGGTTTGTTTTTTCTGGTGTTTGTGGATGCTATTGTTTCATCCCCTGGACTTTTAGTTATGTGACAGTTATGTGAAGTGCTGTAGGGCTGAGTGCTGCTTGATGGGTCATTTTGTAATTACTTATCATTTTCCTTTAGTATAATTGACTATTTCATCAAACTGCATGAACAGCAACAGGAGAACTAAACCTGACTTAAATTTAGGTGGGTGTGCTTAGACTTGCAAATGAAGTGCCCAATTTTTTAACTCACAGCCCACCTGGTTGGTGTTTCTAAAATTAGTAGTGTGACACAAGAATGTTGCAGTTGCCATAGTTAGAATAAACTTGTATTTCAAAAGCCTTGTCTCTCACAGAGTAGGATGTGCTGGTACTGTATTCACTAGCCCTACTTGTCATACAGCCTTGAATTCCAGTAGGCTTGTTTGGATCACAAACAAAATACATTCTGATGGATTATTTTATATAAGAAACTATTGGAATGCATGACCCAGGCCTGGTTCAGTTTAAAATAACAATAGCTGTTCATCTCTCTCTATTTTGTTAACTGTTCAAAAGCTAGTAAGCATGCTTAGATGGACAAATGTTTTCAATATTTGTTTAAATTATTTGAAAGTCAGGAAAGTTTTTATAGAACAGTAAATTTGCATTTTAAATAGTAAGAAACCTCATTTGGAGGTTCTGCACATGCTTGTTGAAAGACATACTTGGATGGCTGAAGTGTTCCAGACAAAGCTTTGGAACTTCCTATGTCCAAGATCACTGAACTGGACTGCTGCACAAAGCTGCTTTCTGTGCAATAACAGCTCTTACTGAAAGCTGTTAAATCTATGCTCTTGCTTGGTATCTACTTTACATGCCTTAGTATGGGTGAATGAGACAAAACACATTTATCATTGTTCTTTTTCAATGCCTTAAGTCTTTAAATACTTAGAAAATGCTTTCCCTAATTCAGCCATCTTGGAAGCCACTATTATGACACTATAGAGACAATCTTGATTGGAAAATCAACAATTTCTTTTCAGACATGCACTTTTCTGAATGAGGTCTAGAGTAGCTCTAGTGGAGGTAATGCATTATTAGCAAGTTGATTGTTTTGTTTAAGTATCTTGTGTAATACTCTGTTTTCAGTATGAGCAGGCCCGAGGGCAAGCTAATACATACTTTATGTTGACTTGTGTAGTCTACACAAAACTCCTTTGCAGAAAATTATGTTATAGGTCTTACTGACTTTACTGATGTGTCCCAGAGTCTTCTTGTCTTTTTATATGTCCTCAGTCTTGAAAGTATAATTGCTTTGAGGTGAATGTGTAACATTATTTTTTCTTGGTTATAGCAAGCAGATGAGACTCTGGATTTTGAAGAACAGATCCTAGAAGCAGCTAAATCCATTGCAGCTGCTACCAGTGCCCTTGTGAAGTCAGCTTCAGCAGCCCAGAGGGAACTGGTGGCTCAGGGAAAGGTGGGTAAACAGGACATGTAGCAACAGTAGTGGGGGAAAGCATCAAAATTGAATCTAGTCTCCTAACAGCTCTGTTAAAAACGGTAGGAAAGAAGCTTGGGAATGACTAATGAAAATGTAAATTATTCACTGCTCATCCCAATACATGGCCCAGACCTGGTTCTGTTTAAAAAAATCCCACTGTTGCATTTATTTAAACCTCACAAGTGTGAGGTTTAAATAATAATCAAGTGCTTGGCTCTTCAAATGACTCAGTTGTGGGGAGTTTAACTGTGGAAGTTTTTCACTTCATGAAGATTTGTGATTCAAGCTAGTAATGTATAGTCCTGCACAGCAGTTTGGGATCCAAACCCTGATGTCACCAAGGACAATACTGCTCTAGAGCAGAACAGCAAAAGGCCTCACTAATGGTGCCCCCAATGTCTTGTGATTCAATGGGGACAGAGACCTGCATGTAAATTCAGTACATTTAAGTGGCCCTGCTTGTAGTTATTGTTAGAACCAATGGAAGGAGTATTCCCAACATGTGGCATCCTTTTGGTGTGATCAGTATTGAGATTTTGTAACACTGTTTTTCACAGTTAGTATATCCTGAAATATAAAATCTAAACATCAACCAGGTATGTTGCCTGAGAGAACAATTTATTATAGTACCATTGTTGTTGTAGTTATGGTTTCCATTTTCACCTGATTCTTATTTCAGAGCAGGCTGTATCATGGAACCCACAATCAGGCTATGCTGTCTGCTTTAGCCTGGATTATGGGAAGCTTGTGCTTTTGGTTCTAACAGGACCAAGGAGCACTTAATCTGGGGTCTACTTGAAAATACCTGTTCATGGGATGATGAGGCAAGGAAACCTTGAAACCTAAATACTTTAGGGACCTAGTGGGGTTTTTATGTACAAGTGATTTTTTTTTTTCTTTTAGTTACATGAAAGTGTCACCATAGCCATGAGAGAACATATCTTCTGTTATGTTGATGCTGCACTTAATGATTTTATTTCATTCCTTAGAATTCTCATTATGCACGAATGCCTGTTTCCATTTCTTTTAAAACACAAATTTCTGGACCATGTTTACATTTTACATCTTTCAGTTTCTCTCCCCAAACTACCCAGACCCAGGCAGCTGGGGATGTGGATCTGACAACCAACTACAGAGTTTAGTTTTATTGCTTTCATCTGATATGGGAAGAAAACTGTCTCCAAATTGTTGCTGGTACTGCTGATGCCATGAACACTTCAGTGGAAAAGCCATGCAGAAAAGGGCTGCTCTCCTAAAGTGCCATTATTAGGCATGAAGGCACTTAGGGGGCTTCCCTGTGAAGCTTTCTGATCTGTATGTTCTCACAGTGCTCGAATCAGGAGAGATGAAAGAATAATGTAAATTCAAATGTCTTATGGAGAGAGAAGTAAGTTACTTTGAAGCTTGGGACTTAAGGAACTGCTGCTTCAGCTGTTGCTTCAGCTGTGGCTTCAACCACCAGTAGTCTGCTAATTGATGGTCATTCTGGTAATTACATCTGTGGGTGCCAAGAATAGGTCAGCTGAAGCAGTATAGTAAGTTGGACACTTCCTGAGCAGGCAGATGTCTGCTGGAAGCACAGTTACTCTGACAACTGACTTCCAGTTGGATTTTCTGCTCTTGAATGTGCTGGGCACAGTCACGGGTACAGGTGTTTCCTTTTTTCATGGATTACCGCTTGTCTAATTCTGAGGCAGAGCAATTGTATTTTATGTGTTCTTTTAAGCCATCTCTGAACTGTTTTTTCAGGTTGGAGCAATCCCTGCAAATGCAGCTGATGATGGACAGTGGTCTCAGGGACTTATTTCTGCTGTGAGTAACTACTTCTCTTGAGAAAACTGGCACCTTCTCTGAAGAAATCATATTCTGTGAGAATACACAATGCCTTTTACTGCCTTCTAGGCCCGAATGGTGGCAGCTGCAACCAGCAATCTCTGTGAAGCAGCAAATGCCTCAGTTCAAGGCCATGCTAGTGAGGAGAAACTCATCTCATCTGCCAAACAAGTTGCAGCTTCTACAGCGCAGTTGCTTGTGGCTTGCAAAGTGAAGGCTGATCATGACTCTGAAGCCATGAGGAGGCTACAGGTACCCGTGTTGTTAATTACTGAAAACCTATGGTAGTGCTATGTAAACAGTGTTTCTGCACTCCAGGATTGTGCATGTGTTCAACAAAGTACTTCTCTTAGTGCTAGCCTTGTGGTCAGTCTTCCTTTGTTTCTAGGAATCAAGAGACAGCAGTTGTAGATAGAGCATTTCGAGAATGGAGAATCATTGTTAGACTAAAATAAGAAGAGAATCTAATGCAACAGCTCAACTGAAGTCTGAATGAGCTTCTTTACATGAAACTGGTTCCCTTTAATGTCCCACATCCATTTCATGTTAAGCTTCTGTGAACTGCTGCTGAACTAACACCGTCTTTTGATCGGTAAAATTTAACATCTCTAGAAGTTTTGTTTGAGGATGGTAATTTTTAAAATTACTACAGCCTTCTCTGACCTCATCCCCTACAGGCTCAGTCTGGAACATAAGAATTATTTCAGCTGCTTTTTTATACCACCTTTGGTGAACAGTGAAAATTCCCCTTTTTCCTGTACTTGCACAGCTGCTAACAGAGACTCAGTGCAACAGGTCACATATGGCTAGGCAGAATCAAATTCAACAGAAATACTTAATGACTAAGTAGCTGTCTGAGCATGAGGAACTGATGTCATTATTTTTTTCAAAGTATGGTTCAAATGTTTAGCAGGAAAAAATAAATATCTGAATGTGTGAAGAATCTATTTGTTTCTACAGAAAACAGTGGTATGCCATAGGGCAGTTGTAGGGCTGAGACACGTTTTTAGTTCTTTACAGTGGATCTATGTAGACTGACATTGCCAAAGGGGTATGGGGAAGGTGTCAGTAACTGGAAGGTGGTTCTGTACATAGTGCAATTTGCTCTATAATAGCTAGGTCCAAAGGAAAAAAATCAACTACTAGAGACTTTTCTCAGCTCTGACAGGAAATTTGGGGTTCTCAGTCATTCTGGGCAAATATAAAATAGACATTGAATGTGAGAAATTGGAAGGGAATGTGAAAAGGAAACATGGACTGAAATTGAACTCTGCCATTTTACCAAGCTTCATTTTAGCCCCAGAATGAATAATGAAAGGAAGAACAGCTTGCACTTGGAAATCATGTCCTTTATCATAACAAAAAATGTGAGTTGATGTCTACTAAATGTTTTTACTGGTGGACTTGCCAAAACTGAGACTTCTCAGCTGGCTTTGCCCCGAGCAGAGATGTTTTCACATAGCTTTAATCAATAGGACTTCCAAGTGTTTTGGTTTTTTCCTTCATACCCCAATTTGAACTGTGTTTCCCATGAATGTAAATTTGGAATGCACTGTTACAGAATCTTCCAAAACTTAATGAAACAATTGGAAATGTTTTCATTCTTTCTGGATGAGCTCCAGACTGAGCTGAGCAAATTTCAAATAATTTATCCTTGAGTCATTTCGGTGAGGAAGACTTGAAAGCAAGCTGCAGGTGGAAATATGGGACAGGGCTGGGAAAAGGCAGGAGGACAGGCTCGGAGCTGGTCCTTCCTAAGAAAGATGGAAGGTTGGAAGCTGTGGCTTCCCTTCATAGTGCCAGTGTGTGTTTAGGATATGGGAGAAGGCTGTTTTGGCCTACAGACAATAAAAGATGTATTACAAACATTTGACTGTTTCTCTTTAAAAATCTGAGAAGTTTTAGGAAATGAAAGTTTAAATGTGAGTTAACTATGGCTGTGTAAGTTGCTAACTTGTCCTGCTTGAAATCCATTACTTTAACAACTTGATTGTTTTATGGTATCTTAATACATTAGCTTTTAGTTTCTGTTCTTTCTCAAAAGAAGTCTGATCAGCATAATATAACTTGTAATTTCATCTACTGCTTCATTTCAAACTGTAAGAAGAAAAAACTCATTTGTGACTTCTCCAACTTTCAGCTTCTTAAACAAAGGAATTTTGTTTTCTGTACCACTGATTTTCAAAGATTAACTTGCTTTTCACTGACTTAGAAAACCCCATACCTTTCCTGTCCAGTCAGGCAGAGATGTTTGTTTTGATGTTCTGACAAATCCATGTTAGTTATGCATTTTCCTTAATACTGAATTTCTTACTTCTCAAAGGCTGCAGGAAATGCTGTCAAGCGTGCATCAGACAATCTTGTCAGGGCAGCCCAAAAAGCAGCGTTTGGAAAAGCAGAGGATGATGACGTTGTGGTCAAAACAAAGTTTGTGGGTGGCATTGCTCAGGTTGGTACAATCACTCCAGAAATAAAGCAGGGAAAATACATCACAGAAATGAGCAGTGTTACAATGTTCACCTGCTGCACTACAGGCTGGACAAATCTATTTAGAAATCTGTGATAAATTAGCTGATGCCTCATTATCATGGAACTCCTGACATAAGAACACAGTGATGTACTACGTGGTATCTGCACTTCTCCACTGAGCATTTGTTGTGATACCAGTTACCATTCCAATAGCTTTTAGTTTTGTTCTGATTAAATGAATGGATCTTTTCAGAATTCTCTTATGTACTTTAAATGTTCCCAAATCTTAATGAAACAATGATTTTGCATATGTTTAAGCAGAGAAGTAAAGAGTGAGAGTTAAAAAACAATGATGTTTTGTTACTGTGACCATAATAATTAATGGGAAATAATAACAATACTTTAAAGTAGATTTCAAGGCTCTGAGGTACCAACTTCTAGATTCCTTATAATGAATGAGGTACATCACAAACTGTACTTGCTACTTAAAAGATACTGGACTTGATTATTTCTGCCTGTCTGTACTGTTGTCATTTTTTCTTTGGCCTTCTGAAATGCAAGAAAATACTGTGGACACCTGCAGTAAAGGATGTTCAATTTTATTGTCACATTATGTTAAGACATGGTGCTTATTGTACACGTTCTAAACCCCCACCCTGCTGATTGCTGGGAGAATGCAGAGCTGTAAAATTCATCACGGATGGATGGTAAAACTAGGTTGACAAATTATTTTTCTATTTTTTAGTCCTCTTTTAGAAACAAGTGGGAATACAATACTTTTCTTGATGGCCTGGTCCTGGAAAAATTTGAGCAATTCCTGATGAAGTCATTGAAATTTGGTGCTTCTCTGGAGAATGCTCACAAGGGCCAGCTGTGATTGTGGTGTCATAGAGAAAGAAATATTACTTTACAGACAGTATTCCTTGCTGCTTGTGTTTTCTAGATTATTGCAGCCCAGGAAGAAATGCTGAAGAAGGAGAGAGAGCTGGAAGAGGCAAGGAAAAAACTGGCTCAGATCCGCCAACAGCAATACAAATTTCTACCCACAGAGCTGAGAGAAGATGAGGGTTAACTGCTAACCTGCTGAGATTTTTCTTCCTTTTTATTCTTTTGGGTTTTTTTTCTCTCTTTTTTTTTTATTTTAAAGAAATAAGCTAAAGGGGGACAGCACATTGAGAGCTGCTCTGACAGCATACTGGTATGCCAAGCACTTAGCTAAATAAACTGCGTGTCATAGCTTTGGATGAGCAGAGGGCAGTAAACACTGGCTCCTTCCCATCTGCTCAGCTGAGGTGCATGATGATCAAATAATGGTACAGTGTTATGTTCATCCTTCCTGTTCCTCCCTCGTTTATATCTCAGAAGAGAATGTTTCACTATTTACTAAAGATACGAAGTCAGTATTATTGTCACTTTCCTGATGCTTGAGGTATTTATTGTTCCTTGACTAGTTAAGAAACATTGATAATATTAAGTAGGGAAAGAGTAAAGAAATATTTCATATGATAAATATCACATGAGCTGGTGATTCTTCTCCAAGCACCCTTGTAAAAAGAAGACCACAATGGAGAAGCATGTATGGCCGAGTGGAGAAACACACACGAGTGTGGGTTTGAAGAAGCAGCCTGTCTTCTTTTGGTGTTATATAGCTGGTTCACCCCAAAACTGGAAGAATTGTCTCTGCAGCAGTTTGCACTACTAGTATTATTCCTTACCTGACACCAACAAGCTTCTTCTTGTACAATATTTAGGTTTACAAAATGTGGCAATAGCCATTCCTTAAAGAGCTCAAAAAACAAAGAAATGGAAACCTTGTCACTGCCTCAATAATAGCAGGTTCATGAAAGAAAATGCTGTTTCAGTTATATACCTCTAATGTGTGACTACTTTTACAGTATTACACACACATAACACATGCTCTAACATTGGACTGAATAGTTTGCATTACGTTTTTTAATTGAAATTATCTAACTTGTACTGTGGTATTTCTGTTAGAATGTATCTCAGTTAAAAAAGGGAAATTCCCAGTACAACAAAAGACTATCACAACTCTTTTTATTATTTTAATAATTACATTTATAATTATTATGTTTTGAAACCTGTGGGACTTGTAGGAAAAAAAGAATAAGTAGATTTACAAGTAGATTTACAATTTTTCCTGTAATATATTTTTTAAAAATTTGGACTCTAGAGTGTTTGTTTTCATAGTTGCTATTGATGAAAAAGTATTCACCAAGGAATTGCAGAAAAAGGATAGCAGCAGTCTATCAGCAATCTTTGTCTTCAGCTGCAGGAAGGTACAGTATGCTCTCAGTATTTCTGTTGTGACCTAAACAATAGCAATTTGGGTAGAATAACATATTCTACTATGTCAAAGAGAACACAAATCACAGCAGCTTTAAGTAGCAAAGGCTAAATTATTTGACTAACTACAAAAACACCACCTCTCCTAACAACAGTTTCCAACACATCTCCAACTCCTAAATAAAGCCCTCCTAAATAATAATGGCAAGTCTGTTTAGGTCAAAGGATGTTGCCCCTCCAGTCCTTCTGAAGACTGTGCTGTCCTTAGATCCCACCCAGTATGTTCAGCTGAGCCTCCTGTGTTCTGTGCATACTCACCTAGTTGTCGTTGCTGGAGAAAGTATTTGTCTTGTAGACTCCCAAGTAACCCCCTAGTGGTAGGTTAATCAGTTTAGATAGTGCTAACTCCTCATTTAAGTTACCTGCATGAGACAGAATTATCAGGAATTTTATCACACTAATACTAAATATATAGCAAAAAAATTGCTAGAGAATTAATAAATATTGAAGTGTAAAAAGGTTTTTATTGTCTCTTCTCTGATACTGATGTATTTCAGACTCTACTAGTAGAGTTGCTGGAGAATCCACAGTCATGAGAGGAAAAGAACTGATATTTCCCAAATGGAATCACTGGCATTGACAGATGTGCTGTGATGTGTAGGCTTGTGTGTAAATGCAAACCGTGTACCATCAGAGATGTGCAATTCCAAGTTCTTTGATCTGCCACTTCAACACAATCAGTTTGGGTTATTGTTCAATTCAGTGTGAACAGTGTCACAGTCTGGAATTCTACACCAAGAAAAAGGTTTCCTGTAAGTCTTTGGGCAGAAGGCTAAATTGGTATTTCTTGCTGTAAGACCTAAATAAAGACTGCTCTAGTGATGGGGATTTTCTACTGCTGTTGGTAGGTTCAACTCCTTTGAAGCTTATGCCTTTTTCTTGTCTTACCTGAATAGCCTCACTTTCTGATCTCTTTTTCAGAAAGGTCTGCAAGACAGATTTTTTACTGCTTCCCTTTCAACCTACCTTTAGCTGTTATTTGATCTCATTAAAGTATGAAGAAAGATTATGCTGTCTTCAACACTATGCCACTATTTTTATTGTAGGCATAATACCAATGTAATGTACTTTGGTCAGGATGGTATTTGCCAGTTTGATATAAGCCAAAAAAAAACCTTGTCAAATGCAACTATGTATGGAAATTATATAGCTAGAAAACTTTATCAGTAGAAGGTAAGGGCATGTTCAAATTGTGCTCCAGAGAAAAGTGTTTGGGAAGACCATATTAGCACAACTATTTTGAGACTTCTCTGTTTCTGATTTAGTGCCCCCTCTTACATGACAGAAAATATTTTTTCCTTAGCTGTGTGCTCCATAGAGGAGCCACAGTCAGGTGAATAGCTGAGCTAGACAACTGATGTATTTTTTTACTCAGAATTTTGGGTTTTCATTTGTGAACCTTTAAGAGAATATAAGATCATCCAAAGTCCTTCACCTTTTTTTCTTGTTGTTACAATTTGCAGTATTGCTGGAGTTCACATGTGAACATCTCTGGAGTATGGAACTAGTCCATCCATTTCTTTGGCATGGGAACTTGCAGCAGGAAGTGACAAGTTGGAGTAAGGGGTAGATGCTAATTAATAAGAAGGACAGATGTTTACTTTGTTCTGTTAACTTGTGAAATGATGAATGAGCTCTGTTGTATCTCATCCTTCTTCATGTGGAATTCACTCTGAGAATTGTATGCAAATTAAAAACAAAATGCCTCCAAGTTATTTGTGTACAAGTAGTCTAATGTCATTTCCCCAGCTATTAAAACAAAATAATATTTAAAAAATGAGTATTCAAAAAATTAATATTTAAAAAAAGAAAGTCTAAACTTTTTATACATCAGAAGCCTCAAAAGTCAGGGAAGTTCTGAAACAAAAATTGAATTCCAGACTTCTTTTCGTATGTCCCTTTACCTTTGGTTTTTCTGCCTGTTCAGTACTTAATTCCTAATGAAGGGAGGAATACATAAATCTAGAAACCTCCTCAACCTAAGTATGTTCAAATCATGAGTGCATTTTTGTTTTTCATCAGTTTCTATCAAACTGTTAAGATATTCAGCCCAGGAGTATGGTATTTCTCATCCCTACATATTTTGTAACCTCTTGGGGTTTGGGTTTTTTCCCCTTTGGAAGTGGGCTTGGCTTAAGGGCAGGTAGCTTACACTGTAAAAGTTTTCTCCTTAGGTAACTGCATCATGCTTAACAAAGAGTTACCTGCCCATAATTGTCATGATTTCTGAAACCTGCTTTTTCATATTCATGTTATTTACTTTGAATACATTGTGGTTGATCATGTTAGTGGAATAACATGTTTCTGGTGCACAGTTTATGATGCCAAATGCAAAAACTGTTTAGTCATGTGAGTCACAACTCTGTTACAAATTGCCCTCATTTACTGACCTATAAGTAAGTGCCATTTTGTCACTTTTAAAAAATATTAAAGCAGTACAGACCCCTGTTTTTTTATCAATTTAGTGCACTCTGTTGCAGTGGAAGAACCTTCTGTTCCAGATAGCTTTGAACTTTCATGCTGGAGTTTCTAGGGGTTTGAGCTCTCACTTTAAGTCTTCCTTTCCTTTAACCCCAAGAGAGGCACAATGGCGTTTGTAGTCATGCTTCCACACCATTATGTATAGTATTTATCTGGACATAAATAAGTATTATATTTTAGATCAACTTTTATGTTGGTCTTCACCAAAAAAATAAGCCCCTTTAAAGATTTTTTGTTGCTGTTGTTGTTATTGTTGCCTGCAGGTAGTTGTGACTTGCCTTGCACTGGTGGTCATGTGAAGGATTATTTTGCTCTTTAAGCAAAATGAGGCTGAAATTGCCTGTAAGAGATTAGAATTCCCAAGTGAGAGAGGAGAATGTTCCATTTCAAGTTCTGCTGCACAGGCAAAACTAGGAGTGCTTACTTTGATATGTCAGTATCTTTGTATCAGGTATACTTTGTAACCATTAAATATCCTTAAAGTAAAGTACATGCTAACTACACAAATATATAGAAAAATCAAACACCAGTTATTCAAGGGTGTTGGATATTTGTTGTTGTTCAGGTTTTTGGGGGGGAAGGCAACTTGTGCTTTCATATTTTTATGATTTACTTTTCATTCACTGTTTTTTTTCCCCAAGTCAAATATAACTCTCTGTGTGTAGGTACTCCAGTTTTCCATACGAAAACTGTGCCAGAAATCTTGCCACTGCTCAGCTGCATTACCAATAATTTAATGTTGTTACCAGAAGGGGCATAATGACATTCATGTCTAAGTGGGATCTTTTGGGCATTCTGTGTGCTCATCAGGTGGCTCACCAGAGGTATGTATTATGTCTCTGATGATGTGATAGCTTTTTCCACTCATTCTTCATGACAGAAACAACACTGAAGAAGCTCCTTTTTTAGTGATGGTTACCTGAATAATGAATCGGGGCGGGGGGTGGCATAAAGACCCTAGGTGTGTGTTTTAGGCTAAAATATTTTAACGTATCTGTGAAATTAGATACTTAAACTACTAGAAAAAAGAAAATCAGCTGCCTGTTTGTATTTTCTGTGTAGCACGATTTTAATTTGTATTCAGAACATTCCAGGTGCTACTTTAGAGGTTCTAGGAAAATTAATCCTTTTTGCTTGCACAGTATTGCCTAAAGACTGAAAATTAACCACTGTGTTTGACATGCTTGGATCCCTTTTAACCTTACCTTTCTTTACAAGCTTGTTTGCCTTTCTCTTATGAAAGTTTGATTCTTACCTCCTGGATCATCTTTTATCAATATATGCACTTCAGTTTTCCACCTGTGCAAGTCAATTGTGTGTAGTATGGCAGGAAAAATACTACTATGTGGGGTTTACCCACATACTGCCTAATTTGGATCATGTAAAGCTTATCTTGCAAACATGATTTGATTTCCATCCTGGTTATTTTCTTGAAATATATTTATTTATTTTTAAAATGGATAATAAGGGCTGCTGACTTTGTACCATTCTAAAATGTCCACTGTGAGGGTTTATCCAGGTGTAGGAGGTTTCTTTTGGCACGGTTATATGTAACAGGTTTTGCTAGAAAGTTAAACATCTCTTTACTAAAAAATTACAGGAAGCATTAAGTTTAAAAGGCCAGAACTTTTGACAAAGAAAATTCAGTCATGGTACTAAATCAAATGTTAATTTAACAGTCAGAGGCATTTTCAAGTTGTGGGAAAGAGGCTGCATTAGGACAGTGAGAAAATATTGCTGGCTATTTTCTAAATACAATTCTTGCTCTTAAATTGCTGAATTTAATAAAATATGGGAATCTTCAATGCTACACAGATCAATATTGAGCCCTGCCGAGGCTGTTAATATAACCCTTTCATTATACAATGATTTCTTGCACTATCTTCCATCTTCTCTGAATGTGGCTCAAAATCAGGTCTTTGACTGTATTTTGTAAGTGGCAATTGACTGAGTAAAAAGGTTAATAGGGAAGCTTCTTCCAGCATTATCACTGATGATCTTTGCATTCAAATTGCACTGCATATTCTAAGTTACTGATTGTACTGGTTTGAAACGCAAAACCAGTGAGACTTCAAGTCAGTAATACAATTTTTAATAGGGGAGAGAAAAAAAAGGAAAAACAAAATACATGCAATAATAAAAATAAAACCACTGACAGAGTCAGAATACAACCTGATACCCTGTCAGTCAGGGTGCTGGTGCAGTTTTCCTCCAAAGGGTCCAGCGATGATGTGGAAAAAGCCTGGTTCTTCCTCTGGAATCCAGTGGAAAAAGGCTGCCTTTGGTGTTCTAAACCTCAGTTTTTATCTAGGTAGGAAAGGCTTGGCTCGTCCTCCTGGCTGGAGCATCTCCCAATGGGATGATGTAATCTTATCAGTTATACAGTAGGACTCAATGGCCCATTAACAGAAGTTAGTTCCCACAGAGATAAGGATGATCACCCTTCTCAGATGGTAATAGAATATGTATCTTGTATTGTAAACCAGGACACTGATTAAAATATTTAATTGAACATAAGTCCCTGAACTGTTGACCTGATGAAGTCTTGGAAAGAATGGTCAGATTCTGGGGCAGTGGGTGTGTTATAAATATGTGTTTGCACTGTATTGTACATTTTCCAGTTTGCCTGTAAGTACATTATGTTATATTAAGGATGTACTTCCAGATAGTTTATCAGCCTTGGTTCCAAACTAGAAAAAGTGTTTATGTCCCAGTTCACCAAATGCTGTAGCATATATTTATTTATTTAAATAAATAAATATATATATATATATTCATATTCTGTCTGCAGTATAGTTGCCTCAATTTGGGATTAAGCCTATGATTAAGAGATTTCCAATGACAGTGTTTCAGACCTGAGAGAGACAATGCTTGGCCCATGGGCTTTACTGCAGTGCTATTGGAACCACCTCGGTCATACCCATTCCAATATCACCATAGTAGATTTCAAGCATTAATAAAATTAATCTACTCTTAAAAACCATTTCTTATTTGTCCTTTATAGAGCACTACAAATGAGTCACTCCTATTTTACAGATGGCAAAATAATGTTGCAGGAAGGGAGATAATTTGTACAAATCCATAGGGCAGATTGCCCTGAATGCAATAGCCAGTCTAGTTCATGTGATCTAGATAAAATTTGACAGACCAGTAGTAACCATGTTCAGGAAAGGGTTAATACTTATATTCCCAACTAGTTCATATATACATTATTTTTTGCATTAATGTTTCTGCACTCTGTCAGTTCCAGAGAAATCAAATGCATTCTTTATTGGTAACTGTATAGCAGAGGGACTTAAACAGTGATTGTGATTAGAGCCAAGAACAACCATCTTTCACTGCCAAGGTTTTAGACAAACATCCTGTCTTCCAGAGTTGAATTTAATCTGTAAGAATCTTTGCTCAGTTCCTTTGCATTTCCTTGTGTTGTAACCACTTCTGTTAAGGCACCAGCCTCAGTTCCCTTCCATTTAGGACTTACTACACTCTTTTTCTCTAACTTTTTCTAAAAGAGAAGTGACTGCTTTAACAACTTGGACAAAAGCTCTGCAGCTTATTTAAATCAGCCTCCTGCTTTCCCAAAGTTTCATAGAATATATGATGGAAATCCTGAGGCACTGAAGCCTTTAGTGTGACACTTTTAGCCACAGAACCTGTTCTGAAGTTTACTCAGAGATGTCTTTAGTGCAGCTGCAGTGATTCTGGTCTGTCTGCAATTACTTACTCTTTGCCTTCAGCTATATAAGCATGAGCATTTTCTCTCTCCTACATCTTCATCTTTTGTTTGCACTTTTTAATGGTAAATTAGTTGAAATGATATTCCTAAGAGGCTAGCACAGTTTCTTGAGATCCAGTCTGAAGATTGTTTTAAGACATTAACTTTTTTTAAGACTGAACTTTTGCTTTATGAAGTCAGTAATGATGTTAGCTAAATGTTTGTGTATGAGTGTAACTTTGAGAATGTTTCTTTTTGCCTTAGAAAAATGAAAGTGAGTGAGCACTTTATTGACATGTTGCTGATCTCATATATCTTGCTGATTTTTTCTGAGCTGGGAGTTTGTGTTACTGAGATTTCACATGTGAAAACTGGGGGGGGGAGGGGGGGGAGTTCAAAAAGATGACCTCAGAAAAATAACTTCATCAGTCATTCCATTGTGTTTGGCTTGCATTCCAGTTGCCACACTCTATCATTTAGTGGTGATAATAAGGCTATTTAGGGTAATTCCCAAACGAAACCACTGCTGTGACATGCCTGTGATGCTTCCAGATGCTGTAGCTCAGCAATTCAAGCCACAAAGAAAATTTTCTGGTTAGTTTCTTGACTGTTCAGGAGTCACCTCGGATCTCTTCCAAATCACAGGAGTGGCTGCTTACTACATGACCGGATCCCTCATATCTTGGTTTGTCCAAGGTCTTTTTATTTGAAAATAGGCTAGGTGCAAAAACTTATCTTCAAAGGATGTCCTACTTCTCTCCTGGAACTGGAAAAACTGAATATTGTATTTTGTAGACTAAATGTTTTGCAAAACAAAACAAGCTGCTATTGTACCCATCTCAGAAGTGGTCAGAGCCTATTCAGATCTTATTTCCTGTCTTAAGGATAACACTCATTAAAAGAGAACCTTCCAATTAGTCATTTTTCAAAAGTGTTTGCTTGCAGCAGAGTTCAACTGCTTGATCCCTGTGTAGATTCATAATGAGCAGATTCATTATGTCAGTTGATGAAGACAGCAGGTACTCCCCTGTATTCTGTTGCTTCATACCTTTCCTTTTCCCTGCCAAACGTGCATCCCGGTATCCTGGTTGCCTGAGTGGAGGGAGAGCTGCTAGATACAGAATAGAAAACTGCCTGTATTTTCCTTCTGGGACTGTAAGGCAGGCACAGGTTAGGGAGTGGTTTTGTGAAATGCAGAGGTCTCTGGTGGGTCACATTATTGCAGTGAAACTGAAAAGCCAGCACAGCTTTGGATATGTGTGAATGTGTCCTAGAAATGGGGCTAGCCAAACACTGCAGAACAGGCAAGTCTAAATGCTGTGCTGGAGACAAAAAATAATCCCTGTGACCAAGGGCAGGGGAGTCAAAACATGCAGTAACAGCTTTCCATCCTTTGATAGACATAATGAAAGACATTGCTGCATCTTTGCTGTACTGCCAAAGGGAAACAGGATAAGGACTGGGGGGACTGTACTTGGATTTTCCTAGCAGGTAAATGCTGTGTTACTTTCAAGTTCATAGAATGGTGTAGCAAAACTCCAAAAGTACATAAATTGAGACAGCAAGTAGACCAGTTGAGATTTGTTTCAGAAATCTGCTTCTAGACAAGGATTATAGTATCTCTAGTTGTTTCCTGCCAGTAAAACTGGCAGTGTTGAATGGGTAAGTCAAACTTGCAGTGACACTACTTAGGATGAATTACAGAATTATGTTTAAAATCAGTTAAACTCAAATGTGGTTTTAGTTCCTTTTCATCTTGCAGAAAAGTAAATAGTGGCTTTTGAGACATCTGTGCATTTCTGAGAGTCCAAGCCACCTTAGAGTTCAAACAGCAATATATGTAATAACTGGGCTATGTTAAAAGCCATGACTTAATTTCTTAGAACTTCCAACAGCTGTATTACTCAAAGACACATAACTCATCCCTGGCTGTTCCCTGTAATAACAAAGACATCCAGAAAATGCCTGGCATTTTTTTTTTTCACTACTTGGGATCAAATTCATCTGATTTCGTTTCCCTCTGGACTAAGAACAGACTGTTCTTTATGTTGCAGCCCTAAGGAGAAATTTTGCATCCTGCTGTGGCTTTGTTTCTACACATTAAATGGTCCCTGGAAAATTCTACTGTATTAACAGTAATTGTCCAGTCCCACGTCCAGTCCAGCCCCTTCCATCAGCAGTGAATTCCTGTTGCTTTGTTTAGATTTTCAAAGAAAAACGCATCTCTTTGCACAAAAACCCTCTGGCAGCTCTTCAGCGTAAGTGCTTCCCCAGAGTCCCCGGGAGCTCTGTAAAGAGCTGCTCCCTGCAGGACTCATTCTAGGTAAGTTTTGAAAGCTCTGACAATTCCACACACCCCCCCCCCCCCAAACTTCCATGGCCAGAAATCCTGAGCTGCTAATGCTAAGCATAGCATTTCAAAGAGCAGAAATTCTGAAACCACAAGGAAATGAGAGTCTGTTCTGAGACCCAAAGGGAGAAGTGTTTTGTTTAAACATAAAAGGCTGAGCCAGATATGGCTTCTCTACATAAAAATAGCAAGAAGATAAGTGCAGATTTGGGAGATAGGGTGGTATTTAAATTCACAGTAGTGTTGGCATAAAAGGAGTTGATATGTGTTGGTCCTGAATTAGATTAGGCAGGAAGAAAATTCTGAACTAGTCTGCAAGAGAAGTCAACCTGCTTTTGACATCATGAATGAGAAACAGGCTTTAACAGTCACAGTAAAGGTTTGGCCTCAAGGCCTTTGTATCTCTGTCCTTTACAGAGTGTTTACTTTGTGATGAGAACCCAGTGTTAGGGTTCTGGGGTAACCATCCTGAATGACTAAATCTTAACAGTTGCCCAGATTACTGCAGTCCCTGCAGTCAAGCCAACACATGTACAAGTGTGTTAGAGCATCCTTAAGTGTGTTAGTGCATCCAGTCCATTTCTCTGCTATTGCAAGTACTACTATAGGGAACATTTTCTGGTGCCTTCACCCTATATACATACATACATATATATATATACATATATATATATGCTGGAGAACCCTGTAGACTGCTCTGAAAGTTTTTTCTTGTCAAGAATCCTGGGTGTTTATAACCTGCCCTTCACCAGTCAGGTTTATGTTGAAATCCTTACACTTCTCTCACAGCTCTTCAGAGCTTTATTCTTTTATTCCTTCATTCATGGTTTTCACTGCCCCAAATCAAATATAGTCCTGAAGCTGAGACAGAGTAGAAAGGAGAAATTTGTGTGACAGAATCTGCTGCTGGCCAATTGCTTTGATGCTTCTGCAGCCCACTGCTTCTTGCAGGGGCCACTTTCCAGCAGAGCTTGAACTGCTGTTGAAATCTGCATTTCCTGCTACAAAGAGTTCTCAATCAAAGCAGAAATCAAAATAAGAGCAAACCCAGTGCAGAATGTGTAAAGGTTTCCCTTTTATATATGAAGAGAGGGTGATCTTTGCCAGATCACCCTCTCTTCATATATAAAAGGGAAGCATTTAGCCTGACCTCATAAAAGACAGAACTTGAACCATTCTACATTTTGAAATTCTACCCTCAATGGCATGGAAACAAAACACTGACTTGGGAATTTCAGCAGCTCATTTCACATTCTGCTCAGCCTGCTCTACTTCCTGAGCATGAAACAGCTATTGCATCATCCCAGGAAAATGAAGGTTATTGGGTCCCTGCCTGTCCTTATAATCTGCTCAGTAAGGAATTTTGCAAGGGAATAGACTAGTGCCAAGCATAACATTTAATAAGATCTGGAAAATTATGCCTGCTACAAGTAGGGGCCTCTTAAAAGTTTGCAGGCCTACCGTTTGGATGAGTTAGGAGCACATCCTGCTCTATAAATATCACTTAAAACCAGCTGCTTCCAGGAGCCAAGGAGAAAAATAGCTAAGGGTGAGAGTAAGCTAGAAGCTTAGTACTTAACATATAGGCCTGTGTTAAAGGGGGGAAAGTCACTATAAAGATCCTACTTGCCTCCAGAACGTGTCAAACTCCACCCTAGAGTGCAGGTATGGCTGAGACTTCATGCAAAACAGTACCGTGTCTTCCCTTGCAAGTGCTGTGTATTCTCTGCATGTAAATTTTTAATTACTTTCATTTGAGGGACAGAACCGTATCTATGTTTGTGTTCAAAACCAAAAAGGACAATTCCATGGCTTTGTTCTTCAACTGGATTGCACCTTTTCACTAGGGAATAAATCCTGGGACTTAAGGAAACCTCCCACCTACTGGACAAATGCCACAACATACAAGATTAAACTTCTTAATAACAGAAAAGTGCTGTCACTGTAGAAACTCAAATTCATTGTGACTTGCAATCTCAGACTCTCTCCACTTGCTCTAGTGATGATTTAACGGCGAGCTTGGAGCTTTCCCCTAGCTCTTCTTCACTCAGCCTGCTGGTGCTGACAGTTCCTGTATGCCTGCGTGAATGAGCCACTGCTGTCTTTGCCCTTGATCACTGAGAGGGCTTGACTGGAAAGCATTTCCTGCTCACATTTGTTTGCTCACTCTCTTTTTGCCCACCAAAGAGAGTTGAGTTGATGAGAAAGTGATTGTTTCAGGAAGCGATTTTGGGTGAAGCTTCACTTTTTTTATTTTCCATTTGTTCCTTGTCTGTGGACTGAACATAAGAGAAAAGCTCTGTCAAACTTAACTGGTGTTCCTGGCATACAGCTGCTGTCCCAACCTCTTTACTTGGCTTTGCTTGAGAAGAGCAGAGAGACTGAAGGGAAGAAAGAAGAGAGGAAGCAGAAAAACATCATCATTCTACAAAGGATTGTCTGGAGGATCTTTCTTTCAGCTGCAACTCACATTTGACCTCATCCTACCAAACAAAACTAGCTTGCACGTGTTGCTCCAGACTTGTCTTCTCTCAAAGCTGTTTTGATCTGCTAGTGCCTCTCTGGCATGCAGGTGGTCTGGAACCTGCAGTCTTCAAGGCAGGGTTTCAGCTGCAGCAGAGCATGAGATCAAGCCACATCCTAGAAGGGGTTGCAGAGACAGGTGATGCTCCTGCCTTGCTCACTCTCAGCCATGGATGCTGTTTGCACTGCCCAGCTGCAGGGATGTGCAGTGGACAGCAGCAAGAGTGTTATTCCTAGAAGTGTTTCTGATTTCTCCCATTTGTGTCAGCTGGTTCTATGCCTAGAGAAGCTGCTGCTTGTGCTCCACCACCTCATCCCAAACCACAACTACAGTTCAACCTCTTCAGCAAGCAATGCTAAACTGCATCACAGTTTTTCTTCAGGTAAAGTGTATTATAAATAAAGTGAAACTGCAAATATACTAGTGAGCACAATTCCACACAGCATTCTTGTACTACAGAGATGGAATGTCTACCACCAGACAGAATGGTCAAAGCTTGAAAATGTTAGTGGAATAATTTCTAGTTAGTTCATTTTTATAATGGGTAATGTGAGAATAAAAGGCACCAGGGAACAGAGGCTTTGGAAAATGGAGCTTAATACTAAATTATGTATTTCATATTGTTTTTAAAAAAACCCCAACATAAGCAGTGCCTGTGATTAGACAAAATCTAAAACATCTGCAAGAACTCCTAAAAAAAACATGGAAAGTGGGAAGAATTCAACAAATGTTGGTTAACAAAGGAACAAGGAGCAGGGTGGAATTTGTGTGTCTGCTTTAATATGCCAAGCTTTCCCCCACATCGTTGTCACTACGGCTATGCAGAAATTGTACTTTCACTCTTTCACTGTGTAAAACTTTGAGGATTTAGAACCCTCAAGCCTGAGAGCAGAATTTCTTCTACCACTGAGTTATATGGGTCTTGGCAATTTTCCTCTCTTCTCTTAGTCAATACAGATAATGGAATTAAGTTTTCTTTTTAGAGAGAGGTAATTAAAGTTTAACTTGGGCAAAGAGTTAATTCGGTATAACCTCTAAACTATTTTAAATAAAAAGGTTAACATAATTTGAAAAATGGGATAACCTTCAGTGCTACTTTTGCCTCTTGTTAGATTATCTTTTAACCTATTTTGCTTCCTCTTTATTTGTATCTCCAAAGACATTTGGGTGAGGTAGACCAAGCAGTGAACATTACCTTTTTATACATACCTTGGAAAAGCCCATAATTCAGATCCAGCACAAACACTTACCCCAAGTTACCAGCAGCACAGCCAGGTCCTGTTCCTGTCCCTTTCTCATGGAAAGAGTTCTACCCACATCTCTAAAATCTCCAGAAGCACAAGAAATGGAACTAGTGCTCATCAGGATGGGGGACCTAGGAAAATAAATTATTTCAGATGCCTATGTAGAGCTCTTCCTATAACCTAGGAAAAGGTTTGCATGGTTAGGGGGTCTTTAAAAATTAGAGATTAGTGAGGCATCCTTCTTCAGGAGCCTAACAGCTATAGGATTTGGAAGTATAGCCACTTCTGGTATAAAAACCGGAATCGTATTGCAGGAACGGTCAACAAGATATTTTCTCTTCATTGAGTTCTCAGATTGTTGCAGACAGATGTATTTAAACTGTTTTAAAAATAAAATTCAATCAGAATAGCATTGGACACAGGCATGAGACCTAGGAAGCATAGTGATAGAAAACGTCTTCCTTTTTTCCCTTTTTCTCATTTTTGTTATGTTTGGCTCAGAATCAACTTCTTCTGGACAAGGAGAAGGAAACAAAATGAGGGAAATGTCTCAGTGTTAGCATTAAGGAGAAGGGAGGGACTTCCTTGGAACTATTCTTTTTTCATATGACTACTACTGGTGTCCAATCTCTCATGTAGGACTAGTTTGAGTACCTCTCTGCTGTATTTCTGTGAGAAATACAATTCTATGCATGGAAGAAGCTAACACCAAATCTATGTATTCCTTCTTGTTAGGATAATTCTTCTCTGAGGTACAAGTCATTGTTATAAGGCAGACAAAGATTCATTCTCTATACAAAAATGCAATTGTTAACCACTTCCTCAATTGTCAGCATGATCAGGACTGCAGTTCCACACAATACACCTCCTCAGTCCTTATTTAACTTAGCTGCTGTGCCCACAGTGAAGCAGTGACCACTCCAAAATGCCTTCAATGTTAACTTGCATGCCAGTAATTGTCCCCAGGGAGCTCTGAAACCGTTCCCAAGGCAGGGCTGTGTAGATTGGCTCCTTCATATTTGCCAACAGACATAGCCTCTGGCAAGGGTTCAGTTGCACTGGACTGGAAGGAGCCTCCTCTAGCCATCACCCCAGCACTCTCCAAGGCACTACCCTTATGTTTAAAAAAAAAAAAAAAAACGAGGGCAGGGTTCTGTGTGACTTGTTTTTTTCCCAGTAAAAATGCAACATTGCAAATATACTCTGTTGTAGTCCACTTCTTGCGTGTGGTGATGAAAACTTGCTGCTGCTCAGACTCATGTGTCTGCAAAGGCATTTTGGAATGCTGAAGCAGGACCATATTTGGCCACTTCTCTGCATAACATTCCTGGACTGCTGTTAAACGTGCATTAGAAAGCTCTGCTTTCCGTTTTCAGAGTTGTCAAACAGCTTTAAAGGGATGCTAACCATTTTCAAGAAGAAACAGAAAATCAGACTTTCCAAACAACTAAAGTCAGTCTCCATGAACTTCTCTCCCTCCCTGGTAATGTGTATGTTTTCTCACTTTTCAGCCTTGTACTTGATTGTATCATACTTGCTTGCAGATGTAACATTTTTAGGGTCTGCTCCAAGTACCTTGTAATCTCTGAATTACCTAAACCCTGAGAAACTTTGCAGTTTGTGCAGCTATTCTTAAATGCTGTAGATTTTCCTAGCATTGATTTGAATGTTTGGACTTCCTTCCCAAGTAAGTTTGATGTGAAAAGAGGGAGTCATTCAGCACGTGTATCTCATCATACATGAAGGCCTGAAGCAGTAGTACATCACGTTGAATTGGTTTTGAGGAATCATTTTTAAGCAGCTCACTGGGAACACCATATCCCTAAGGAAATTAGGGTGTACGCTAGGAAACAGAGCATATGGTGCTTGATAAAACCAGGGGAAAATTTAGAATTTAACCACATCAGTCTTGAAGTTTTTCATGCTGAAAAGGCTAAGTGATAGAGACAGTACAGAGAAGACTAAGTAGCAAGTGTACATAAAACTTCACGTGCCCCTAAAACCTAAGAGAAAACAAATATGAAGAACAATAAATCTCCATAGACTCTTTGCGCTTAATAGACCAAGTAACATCCCTCAGTAATTTTATTAGATGTGTCTTTTTAAAAGTCATATTCAGCTTCAGAAATAAATGTCTATTTGCCAGTATTCATACCAGCCACATTTCTAGTAGCTGTTTGTTATGTATTATTGCTGTAGTTCTCCATGGTCCCAGCTGGCTTTTTCTGTTTTCTTGAAAGAACGGAAGAGACTTTGACTGTGAAGTTATGTCTCAATTCACTTGCTTCAGGGTGCAGCACTGGGAAAGTCCCTGCCTGTGACTCCTCTCCCATTAGGATGCAAACCCTTCTTAGTCCAGTGGAACTGCACACCTAAGTCCAGCCTGGTGTCTCCTCAGTGTAATACCTCAGCTAGCAGCCAATTCCATGTGTTTAGGAGGAAGGACAAAGAAATCTTTGGGTGATTTTAACATGAGCTAAACCTGATGAAACATGTTTAGCACACTTGAAACATGTCTAGCACACTTGACTCCCTTCTTTTGGGGTAGGTTCTGTCAGTGCTGTCATCTGATTCACAAGGAAGGAGTATTCTCACCCGAACTTGTAATCTTATGCAAAATTAGTTCACTTTGCTCAGATAAAGTAACAGGGTGGCACTTGTAGCTTCAGTGTTACATCTGAATAGTTTTGGTCCTCATTAGAACCATAAACTTGAAAGGTTAATGATTGTCTTTGCCTTTCTACCCCAGAGCAGGTCTGAAAGTCACCTCTTTCTAGGAGTAGATGGTGTAGTCTGATGCTAGGGTGCTTGATATGGGCCTATAAAGCAGTGCTTGAAAATCTGGGGTTTATCATTTGATTAGTTAGTTTTCCTATAAACTAAACAAAAACTACAGAGAGTGATCTCCTCAGGCATAGGGAAAGGCTGGCTTAGAAACAGGAGCTGTTATTTTAGTAGGAAAGATGGCACATGTTATCCTGTCTGCTCCAAGCAACGTTCAGTTTTGTGGCCATCTGCGAGTTTTAACCTGACACACCAATGAAACAGACATTTGTAAGATTGCCTTATTATTTAAGATCGATCGATACATGGGTAGATACGCAAGCAGTTTGTGCTTCCTTACATAGACATGCTCAAAGAATTGGGAAATTTCCAGTAACGTGGTGGTGCAGGAGTGGAGTAGTCTTTAGTTTGCAACACTCAGTTCCCAGGCTGAAGACAGAGCAGAGAGCTGTCTGGTCTGGCCCTGCCCTACCCAGTGTGATACAGACACTGCAGGATGTGGTCTGCAGCTCCATACAGCTCTGCCAAGAGACTGACATGCCTACAGGCCTTGAAAGAAAATAGAAGCAGAGTCTGTCACATGTAAGACTTGGCTGTTCATTTGCCTTTGCAAGAAACAAAGTGCTGCCTCTGAGAGAGATGCTGCATCTTGGCCTATAGATGTAGGTATTAGGGTAGCAGTTCTGCAAGTACAATGATAAACTTGAATCAGTCTTGATAATAGCATTCTGAGAAAATTCCCAGTCCTTGCCTTGAAGCATGGGAAAAGTTTGTGGTCCCAGGGTTTTTTAATCTTCCCATATTTTGTAACTGAACATATAATTGGATTTTTTTTAAAGAAGCTGGGTGTTTCTGGCTAAATTCCACATGGAATCATTGCATTCCTGATTCTTGCCACATTTCCTTCCCTCAGCATCAATGGTGTGGGACCAAAACATTGGGTCTTCATGTAGCTCTTGAACTGTTAGTATGTCAGAAATACCACATCCAGCACAGCAAGTCTAGTGTGCAGTGTATTACAATCAAAGGCACTGAAAAAGCATCAGCTATTATTTTACACTAATAAATACCCTACAGCTTGAACCAAGATTCTCATCCCAAGTGGTTTCAGACCCTGCCATGGCAGGGAGAGGAGCTATGTTCTTTCTTGGTTTCCCAAGGAGACTTGTTTTCTCTGCTAACATCACAATACCATAAACAAATGGATCAAAGCTGTAAACCCTCACATAGAATTCCCTTCATTCCTTCCCTTTATGTGTTCACGTGGATGCATTCACTGTCAGCAGGGACTCTATTGACTGCTGCAGTGATAAAGGCAAACCTCCAGTGCACCACTGGAGATGACAATAGCCAGTTCAATACCTCATCCTCCCACAGACCTCCTGAATGACCTCATGTCCAGGTTTAGGGCAAATTTAGGGAGAAAACCTCTGAATGGGGTCCCTTTAGGAAACAGATTCAAGCAGTCCCTCCCCCAGCTGGTTCAGGGAAAGATTTCCTCAAAGTGGAAAAAATCTGTTTATTTAACAGGCAAAGCACTCCCCAGCACAAAAATGAACAATACTAAACAGCAAAACCTCTTGCCCCTCTGAAGAGATGACAAATTCAGCAGAGTCCCTCCCGTGGGTTGCAGCCTGGCTCACTCAGGCTGTTCTCAGTCCCTCCAGAGCTGGGAAATGTCACAGGCCAGGCCTGGTGGGACACAGCTGTGAGCTCCTGCTGCTCCTCTGGGCTTTTCCAGTCCAGAGCAGGTTCGAACCATTCCAAGGAAAAGGAAAAGAAACAGTCCAGGGGACTTTGCCTCAGCTAGCCAGCAACTAACCAAGAGCACAGGAGAGCTCTGTCCTGCTGTGCACTGCAGAGAGCACAGCCTGTGTGAAGGATGCGGGGGAGCAAGTGCAGTCTGTGGTAACAAACTGTGCACCTCTTCTCTCTCCCCCTTCACTCCTGGAACCAGCCTTGGAGCTGCAGAACTCAGTATTCGACACCAACAGAACAGATGATGGGGATACAAGTACCATAAAGTCACCCCCAAGACACCTCACTCCTGTCTTTTGGCCTCTACCTCATCTGTAAAGTCAGATAATTGCATGTAAACCTCACAGTGATATTTGGCAAGATTAAATGCACCAGAGACTGAGACTCTAGTTCCTAGAAAGCTTTGCTGGGATGTGAATATGTGAATCTAACTTGGAACGACATGAACCAATTTTTCTGGAGAAGATTCCCATGGACTGTGCTGGACAGTTGCCTTTTGGTTTAATATTTGTCTGTATTTTGTGAAGGAGTTCAAAGCAATATCTAATTTGTACTCATGTTTTTATCACCATAGATAACTGCAGATAAACAGGATGAAAGAGGACATCCCAACCCAGTGCCATTCTACTTAGGCAACTCTCCTGGAAGCATTTCTGTAGCACACCAGATGTCTACCAGGTCAGTGTGAGGGGACAGCTGTGTAGTATTATTCGGGAGTATCCCTACTTCTGTTTGCCAAGATTTAAAAACTTAACCTTGAAGGACAGTAACAAGCTGAGGCTTGCTGCTTACCAGACAATGCCATTAAGCATATCATTGTACAGAGAAGATACAATGCTGGTAGGATAGTGATAATGCTAAGTTATCTGAACTAATCCCTTGTCAAATTCCCTAGATCCTTTAGGCCATGTGTGTGCAGTTAAGATGTCAGTTGGTATGGGAATGAGTTGGGTAAGTTACAGTAGTTGTTGCTTTGCAGATAGGCTTATCATACACAGCTCAATAACACACTTTGTCTGGCACTCACTGGTGTCAAGTGCTTAAATCTGCTGCTGGAAATGTTCCAGACAGGGTTCCACTGGTGAGGTACAGTCTGCCAGCACTAGGGAATGTACTGAGCCCGGGACCAGCATACAAGAAACTATGACATCCCTGATTCCCTGCTTTTTAATTTTTGGTTGGTATATTCTGGACCACAAAGGTAAGAATTCAAAGCAAGGAAAATTCCCCGCCCTTGCAAGTTCTCTTGGGTTTGGGAACACAAGCAAGTTAGTAACATCTAGTTTTGAATGCAAATATCCAGATGTTTTTTTCTTTTCCCAGTTTTCTCACTCCAATACCAGTCATTCGATGAAACACAAAAGTGTAAATGTGCCAAATGAAATAATGGCCATCTTGGGTGTTGGGGATTGTTTTTCTTCTCCTTTCCTCTCTGCATGTGGAATTTCTTCCCATTGACATGATAAGGGACATTGATGGCTGGGTGCTTGTGACGGGGGGGGGGGGGGGGGGGGGGGGGGGGGGGGGTGGAGGGAGACCCTTCCCTGTTCTTTTGGGAGTTTCTCTCGGAGGGCAGAAGGAATGATGGCGGGGGGGCTAGGGTGAGGGCAGGAGATCTGAAGCAGGTAAAAGGAGTTTGGGAAGCAGTTGCTCCGCGCTCGCTTTTGGAGTCGGAGGAGGACGGCCGCTGCTGCTAACCCAGCCCCGCCATCCCAACACCGGGAGCTACCTTTTCTGTCGTTGGACCCCGCCCTGCTGCCTTCTCGCTCCAGCCTGCTATGTCCAAGCACCCTGTTGGAGCACCGGGACCAAGACCGTGAGCAAAAGTCTCTCCTCTATCCCTTTCCCACCTGGGTCACCGCCGCCACCACCCCCAGCACTCCTGCAGCTCCCAACGGGACCTGCCCCAGCACCGGTAACTGCAGCACAGGGAAGGGTGCCTGCGCCCAAAAAGGACTGGGACTGGGTTCCTGTTCTGTGTTATTTCATAGCTGTTGTTGTTTTGTTTGTCTTGTTAGTAAAGAACTGTTATTCCTATCCCCATATGTTTGCCTGAGAGCCCCTTAATTTCAAAATTGTACTAATTCAGAGGGAGGGGTTTATTAGCTCCATTTTGAGGAAAGGCATTGCTCTTCCCTAGCACACTTGTCTTTTCAAACGAGGATATTGGGTAAGATTTTTCATGAGAGTTTCAACCAGTGTAAACTGAAATGGCTTCATCAGAATTATCTTAACACAGACCGTGATAGTTTATGCAACCCTAGAGATCTGACACACTGAATCAGTCCTTTAGTGCATGTTCTTGAAAGACAAAGCAGAAATGTAAACCAGATTTTGGAAAACATAAAGATGAAATATGCTCAAGCTCCCATTTCATTCATTACTGTGCTTCAGAGAAGTGCAGGGCCACTGGCCAAATTTGCTAACTCCTGCTTCTTTGACAGGCAGAAGAAGCAAATTCAAAATCAGAGAAAATATGTCCATGCAAACTTGTGGTACAGCATGACATCCAAGATTTGAGCCTTCCTGCACTGGCTAAATACTTAGGTAAGTCACCTCATTTAGCATAGCTAATGCCTTCAGAAATGCTTTGAAAGCTACAGAGTTTCCTCCCAAGCAGGTGTTTTGCTCTGACTTATTAATAACAGTTATGCTTATCACCATCTTCCAGTTTCCCTGCTCCTTCTCATTTGCCAGGTTGGGATTCTTTCTTTGTTGTTCGCAACAACATTTTTGTTTTTATTTTTGTTTTTCAAATGCAGTCAACAGCACTGCATTTGGATCAG
Source organism: Cinclus cinclus (assembly GCF_963662255.1). Lineage (NCBI taxonomy): Eukaryota > Metazoa > Chordata > Aves > Passeriformes > Cinclidae > Cinclus > Cinclus cinclus. The sequence continues at coordinate 5,117,328 of NC_085058.1, read as the reverse complement.
ATGTGGGAGACATTTCAAATTCCTGATTAATTCCTATGGTGCAGGGACTTAAGTCTGAGTTTCCAACGTTATAGAGGTCAGTGGGTAGTCCTGGGTAAGCAGGGATGTCTGATGTCAGGAAAAGGCATGTAAATATAAGCCATGAGCTCAACAACACAATGTTATCTTGCAAGAAATGTCAGATAAACTGCAAAACCATCTTTTTCCTTGCTCACGCCTGTAAGCCAGACAGGGAGGGCATGGTACTTAATTATCCAATATGTTTCACCACCCCTTGCTGTACAAGTTCCTATAACATTTGGATTCTATCCTGCATGGCAATGCAATATACTTAAACTTTACTGTTGCCAGGTGAGCTGCAAAGGCAGCTTTAAAATAGCTCCAGGCTAGTGGATTTTGATTAAAGCTTCATTCTCTAACTCATTCCCGTGGCCAGAAAGAAGCACTCCAAAATTTACATAATCTTGCTGTCTGCCAGATTCTGCTTACTGTTGCCTCTTGCCTCTTGAACAGCTGAACCCCACTCTTAAGTAACTGGTGGTAGCCACCAAATGAAAAAATGGGGAGCTAGGAAGGAGGAATTTGAAAAAATAGCTACTTGGATTGCACAGAAATTCTCTGCCTGACCTTGGAAATCTGTCAGTGAAGGTTTTGTCAATGCCTGTGTTATGCTTGAGAAGCTTGGAAAGTTCCATTTAAAACAAAGCCTCTGTTTCTCTACATCTGAAGCATAGAGGTGATAGAAGGCAGGGAAAGTGTTTGGCAAATGGAACAAAACCCTTTTAATTCTGAGTGGCTATGTACAGCAAGACTAATCTATTCTTGAATGCGTATCTTTACGTAAAAAAAAAAAAACCTAATATAATCAGTTGGTTTTTTTCTCTTTAAGTATTCTGAGGAACTGTTACAATAAGCAGGGCTTTGTGGCTTTCAGGCATATTTCAAATATAGTGGTGTGTGAAATTTCCTTAAGTGCCTGTCATTAGGATGCTAGCTAGTAATGCTGACATGATTAAGTGGTTGCATTTGTAGTAGCCCGAGTTTACAGGGAGGGTAAGGAACTTCCATGATCCCTGGTATCTCACTTCTGACTGCTGTGGATTCTGACTGTTGCAGCATTCAGGCAGTTTTGAGATCTGGGATTTCACTGATCTTCTCTAAATAATCAGGTAAGACGTAGTATCAGAATTTATCCTCCTGCCCTTGGCATTGATGGAGCAAAGTATTTGCTATGATAGATCAGAAATGTCTACATACATGTGTTGTCTCTTTGAAGGATGCAGAGCATCTCTAGTCACAGGTAATATGTCATTTTTCAGTTGATTCCTTCATGACACCCTGCCTGTGATAAAAAAATCTTATGGGGAGATGCTTTAACACAGATTTTTTTAAAATGAAAATTAACTGAGGTTGTGATTCCAAAAGCCCACAAACAATGTGTGTAATTAAACTTTGGCAAACACACATTATACAACTTTGACAAAGAGAAGCTTGCATCTATAAAAGGCAAGATTTGCTCTTTGTTTATTCCCTGTAAATCAGTGAGGTATGTAATGGTATTTTAGCATCAACTTAGCATATTTTACTTTTCCTTACAGTTTATAGGCCAGTTGAAAATAGAGATTGACCAAGCTGACTAATGCCTTAGAGACTGTTCATAAAAAACACTGGAAAGCAAACAGTTTCTCAGCTCTACAGACAGTGGGCAGCATAGTGCATTTATGGTGTGGCTTTACAAGCTTCAGGTGCCACAAGAAAGATAAACATAATTTAAAACTCTGCTAGCCAGCAATGAATTTGAAATGGTATTTAAACACAGAGAAAGGTCAGGCTGCATGTATGTAACAAAAATTACTAGTACAGTCATACTATTTTTGACATGGAAAGGTACTGAGGGTTTCTCTGCAAATGGTTATGAGAAGAATGGTACAGCACTGACCACATCACCCATTTGCACTGCCAGTGGGAGATAACGTCCATCTTCATTAGCATTTTAATTTAGATTCAGGACTGTAATTTTGATGTGAATCTCTTTGTAAATCTTACATCCTGTACTTTTGTTTGCATTGCAGGGTGGCCTTGAGACACACACACTAGGTACCTTTTAGGTGAGACCAGAAGATGTGGTCAGACCCCAAAGCAGCATTTAGTCCAGACAAGACTGGAGTGAGTCTGAAAACAAAAAATCCCTAAAGTGTATGTGGGGCCAACTCAGATCCTTAGAACCAAATTCTTTGCTCCAAAACTGTTACTTTTCCACCACTCTACTAGCTAATGCAAAAGGCAGAAATTAGTGCACTGGATTATCATTACACACACCTACACACCTATATGTATCTTTAAGTGTATAAGTAACTTCCTTTGATGATGCTTTTAGATGTATTGGGTTGCATATTTAGCTAGCACAAGCCACTGCCGTTTAACTAAAACCTGCTAATATCAGCAAGTAGTATTTCCTAAATATTACAGTATCTTTATAGTCAGCTAAGTTTGCTAGCTCCTCCCCATGTTCTTTACAATATGAGCTGCAGCAAGCCCAAGGATAGATAGTTGGAGCTGTTCTAAGTAGTGGGATTCAGAAGCCCAAAGCTGAGGAAACCTAAATTCAAAAAACTTGGCAGGGAAATAAGTGTTCTGATTGCTTCTTTGGACTCCAGTTTGACACGACCAGCAGACTGTGTAGATGTCCACCTCTTTGTGTGGACTGAAGAGGGTAGTTCACTATAATGCTTATTCAGTCTCTCATAAAAATATAATAAATAATCCATCCATAAAGTGGATTGATTGCATACAGAAATGACTGCCAGGATTAAACCCTGACACAGGAATAGCAGATTCATTCAAAAGGAGTAAAAGTACTTCCATATTAAGGGATATGTTAAAAATCAAGCTCACAAATGCGATGCTAGAAATAGATGAGTTCGTATTTGTCATTAGTAACAATAAACAAGAAAACTTTCACTTTCAATATTTAACTTTCAAGTTAACTTTGGATAAGGAAATGTAGGAGGGCATGGGACTCAATTTATAAATGGGATTAATGATGAAAGATCACAGTCTTGCTTTCCCTGAAGTTTTCCATAACAGCAGGTTTTGAGGGTAGTTGTTTAATTTCAGACATAATCTAAATTCTCTTGTTATTTTAGTTTTTCCATTCTGACTGCTATGGAGAAATACCTTCAAAAAAGGTATTTTTGGGTATCAAAATTTCAGACAGGAAGAGAAATAAAGTACCTTAATGAAAATTGCTATCACAGTATTTTGCTAATTTTGACTTGTTCTGTCATTGTCTAAGAGGAGACTTCAAATTATCCCAAAACAAGAAGGCCAATATGAGGCAGTGTTCACTCACACTTCCTTATTCAGCGTAGAAAGCAGCCAGAAGTTCAACCTAGTGAGAAATCCCAAGTATGGCTATGAAATTTTATCTGCCAGGGCTGACTGCAGCTGTGAGCTCCCTCTGATGCTTTTGCCTCTTTTCAGAAGCTGCCTGCCAAGACCTCACACACTGGTATCTTAAAGGAGATGGAGGGCTGTGCAACTCCCGGCTCTCTCCTAAAGACTGAATTCTATCAGAGGATTTTCTCCTGTATGTGTTTGCCATTCCCTGACTGTGATGGTCATGTGCACTGCCATTTGTGGTAGCTCTTGTGTTAAAATAAGCACTGAGTTTTGTGTGCAGCCAGCAGCAGCTTTAATATAGACAAGCAGCCTTTTAGCATTCACAGAGGGAGAACACACAGGTGCAATGAACCGCAGGGCAGGCTGTTTGTAAACTTTTTTTACCAGGGTGCCCTAGGTTGCAATGCAGGATGCAACCAGCAGTATGGATTCTATCACCATCTGCGGAAACCAGGTGGAGCAGTGTTCTTTATCTCTTCTGTGACCCATCCCTCACCACTCCTGGGTGGATAGCCTCTGTTTAATGGGCCAGCTGTTAAAACAGGTGGGGCAGTGTTCTTTACCTCTTCCACGGCCCATTCTTCCTCCAGGGAGATTTCTTCTGTTAATGGGCCATTCCGTCTCACTCTATGACTGATAAAATTCCATCATCCCATTGTGAAATGCTCCACCCAGGGGGAGGAGACCGGCATTTCCTACCTAGATGAAATCTGAGATTTGGAATATCAGAGCAGCCTTTTTTCAGTGGTTTCCAAGAGGACAACTGGGCCCATCTTCATCACCACTGGACCTTCAGAGGAAAATTACACTCTTCTACAGGACCATTCCTTCAGCAGAACCACATCTGTCTCTCCAGGAGGACTGCAGCCACCATCTAAAGGATTGCTACCAACACCCTGACTGACGGGGTGTCAGGTTGTATTCTGACTCTGTCATTGTTTATTTTTTTGTTTTTTTTTTTTTATTTTGTTGTTGTTGTTGGTTTTGTTGTTGTTGGTTTTGTTTTGTTGTTGTTGTTGTTTTTGTTTTTTGGTGGTGGTGGTGTTGTTTTGGTTTTTTTGTTTGTTTGGTTTGGTTTTTGCTTGGTTTGTTTTTTTTATTAATGCATGTTTATTTTAGTTTTCCTGGTAAAGAACTGTTATCCCTATTCCCATATCTCTATTTGAGAGCCCCTTAATTTCAAAATTATAATAATTTGGAGGGAAACAATTTACATTTTCCATTTCAAGAGAGGCTTCTGCCTTCCTTAGCAAACACCTTTTTTTTTTTCAAACCAAAACACACAACAATGGTTTTGAAGCATGAGTGATCTCCAGAAATATTCCAGCTTCTGCAAAGGCCTGTGTCAGTTATAAAAACATGCATGTTCAGGATCCTGGGGAAGTGTGAAGTCATGAACATCCTGGGCCTAATTCTCGAGTCCCAAACATAAGTCATATTGGCATGAAATGGCTTGTGAGATCAAAATCGGGACTTTCACATTGTTATTAAGGCATTTTAACTGGAGCTATTTCTCATCGGAAGTGGCATAAAATAAAACACAAGGGCAATATGCTGCATCAAGCAAACATCCTTAAAGACTTGGGTTTCTTTTTATACCTCAGCAAAGAATGAGCTTATTTAAAATGTAAATGGTGGAGGTGATGGAGAGAAGTTTCTGATTCAAGTGTTGGACCCTCCATGACAAGTTCCAGTTAAACTCCTATTTGCCTTAAGTAGCATTTTGGCTAAATGTCTGAAGAGTCATCCATAGACTAGTGATTATTGATGTGCAAGGAATTTGCTTTTGGGAAAACATGCATCCTGTTCTCTTCCAGGTTTCCTTTCCTGCCAGTGCAGAACTTGCATCCCATTTCTATGTATCATTCCTTTTCTGCAAAACCCAATATGATTTATAAAACCTCTTCCTCTTTTTTCAGCATGCTTTTGCTGAACTTCTGTATCCTTTCTCAGAACGGTACTTTTATTCCTTTAGTAGCAACAACCACAGCTGTTACACATTCTGAGAAATGGTGAGAATGCCTCTAATGTGCAGCATCCAGTCACCTCTGCTTGCTTTCTATTGCTGTAGCTTTATTCTCCATGCTTCTTAATAGGCCTAACTGGTCTCTAGTTGTGCTGGTTGGTGCTGGTTCACACCAGCCTTTCTTTTTCTGGTCCTTTATCAAACTCCATGACATGCAGTGTTTATCTTCAACCCTAACCTGATATACTTCTGATTGTTCAGAACAGATCAAGCCTTGTACAATACAAACATATATGCTGAACAAACCAATTCAAGAGCTTAAAAGCTTTTTGCATACCCCTAGTAAATGTTTGATTTAACTAGAATTACCAGCCAAAACTGAAGATGGAGAAAACTCAGAACACCAGGACTTGCTAAAAGTCAGAAGGTAATCAGAAAGTTTAGAGTTGAATCGCAATGCAGGTTTCCAGGCCACTATCTTATCTATTAGCCTAAGTATAATCATAGGTGTGTCATTCTCAACTATGTATTTTTATTTTCTTTTAATTAGTTAAGTCCCTTTTACTGAACAACTGTTCCCTCAGTCAGGACAGCTGCACAGTTAGGATGAAAAACGCAGCAGGATTAACCTACTGCAGTGATCTTAGTAAAGAATAGTGAGTAGAGAGCAAAACTTTCATTTAAAAAGAGGTATTACCCCATAAACATTCCAGTTCCATTTCCTTAACACAGCTGTCAGGACCCAAGGAAGAGGAAGGAAGACATGACACAGTATGTCTTTTTACTGCTTATCAGTAATGCAGTAAAAAACCTCAGCCCTAACCTAAATCCAGAAAGAGGCTATTTTATGTAGTGCTTTGATTACATGCAGCACATGTACAGAGACTGCCGAAACTGGAGACCGGAACTGGATCTCTGAGGAAAGATGTAATATCATAAAAGCAGTTATTTTTCAATTTGTTTTTCAGTGTTTTTCTGCTTTTGAGGATGCATAAAGAGAACATGGAAGGCTAATAGGCCCTTATCTAGTTAGAGGTGTCTGCTTGCCTCACAATATGAATGTATTGCTATTTTTGCATCATACTCTAACAACCTTTTTTTTTTAAAGACACTTGGAGTCACAACTGCCTCTTACTTCAGTCAGTAAATTATGTGTGGGCATGTTTGGGCACAACTGTAAAAGTATACGTAATAATGAAATGGTGCCAGAACTCTAGCCTACCCTGCATTTGCAGGCAGTTTTGTATTCCTAATTTTGCAGATACCATGAAGTATGGAAGAGGCTGTCCTTGAGCCCTTTACTTGCACAGGTTTGTATCTTTTCTCCTTTTTTTTTTTTCCCCCCTGGTAAATTATGATGGATTACATACCAGAGATGCTCAAGTGCAGGGACATCTTCCCTATTCTCGGTGCTGTGGGGAATGCCAGCATCAAGGCAGGCCCCTTGGATGAGGCTGATAGTATTTCAAACTGTGGTGAGATTTGCTGTGGTGAGGATGTCTGGAGTGCAGTCCAAGTTTGAGGGCCACTTCATAACCTCTGTTCATCACTGAGCGTTGACCATTACATCAGCACAATAGTCTGCTCTATCTGTACACGTTATAAAGGTTGTGTGGCCGATACCGTATAGTTCAACCCACATGTCATTGAGCAAAATGGTGCTTACGCTGCCTTTTCCTCCGTGGTTTTGGCCCGTTGGTCTTTCTGTGCAGATGTCCTATCATCCCCCACTGTCAGGCAGGCTTGTGGACGCCTTGTTGGTTACTCACGGAGCCCGGCTGTGCCCAGCGCTGTCCCTGGCTGGCTCTAGCAGCGCGGCCTGGCTGCTCTTAGCACGGCACCCTCAGCCCCCGGGCACCTCAGGCAAAGGGCGGTTATTTCTGCCGGAGCGAGGGCGGGATTTGGCAGCAGTGTAACGTTCCTATGACGTCTTTTCAAGCCTTCGTCAAAACAAGTCTGGCACCTTGTCTCCTCACAGACCTCTTCACCCTTCTTTGAGGCGCGAAACAGTAATTTGGGAGCCGTGATTTCCGCCTGCCTTTAGCAGCGCCGCCTGAGTGGATCCGGGCGCTTCCCTCGCTTTTGGGAGAGGCGGAGCAGGAGCCCCCGAGGAAATGGCGGGTGCGCTGTGAGGGGAGGGGGGGGTCGCCTCAGGGCAGGTACTCGATAAGACTGCCAGGAGAGGAGAGGATGCTTTCCTGTTCTTGAGGGAGTCCTTCGAACTGGTAGGCCTGTCGCTCCACTCCCTCTCCGTTCCAAGGATCTGTGGTATCCCTGTGAAGGGATGGGGGAAAGTGCCAGCAGCCTGCTTCAAGGAGGTTGTGCGCCTACCGTGGCTGCCATCGAACAGGGCTGGGTTTGGCCCAACAGCTCACTTACATCAGCCTCCCACGGTCAGGGGAGGCTTCTGGTTTAGAAAATGCTGTGCAGGGATTTTTGTACGTGGTGGCAGGTGTTGCTAACACTGTCCTGTCACTGACACACTGAGAGAGTGTATGCTAAGAGTTTTTCCTAAGCCCAGAACCACCTGTAAGGCGCATGATGAACTGTGTGAACTTGTGAAAATATCCCGTACATGACGTCCTTTATTTTTTTCATGTAGTTTAACAGAGTAAAGAACATGAAGAAAGAATAACACACTGCTCAGAAAAGTTACTTTAGGATACTGCTGCAAGAGGGAAAAGCTGCTGCTCTCCTGTCTGGCTGTCCCACAGTAAAGCAAATGTAAGCCCCTAAGAAAGGAGCACAGCAGACACCAAACTGGCAAAATACAGAAGGTGAGAATAAAAGGAAAAGAATGAGAGAGTGAGATTGTCAGTCAGATGCAGAGCTGTATACTACTACATAGTTTATCATGAGAAAATGAGATATTTATTGTTCTTTTCTTTCTGAAATCTTTACCCAGAGCGCCAGCAAAACAATTCATGTCTCTGCTTGGAATTGCTATGTGGAAGACATTCTCCCCTGTGCTGTGACTTGTTCTGTGACTTCTAGACCAGAGCAGTTTCTTGTTAATTCACTGCAAATGCTGAAGGGGTGCTGACCTGCATTGTCCCCAGACTTCCAGAGTAGAGACTTTTTTTTTCAGGAGTGAGCAGTGCTGGATTTGTACCATAGCAGAAATTCTCAGAGAAACAAATGCATTGCTCTTTGATTGTGGTCCCTGCAACAACATATAACAATATGTAACTGGCTGGCCATAGCTCCCAAAAAATTTCAACTGTCTTAAAAGGTGTGAATTTAGTTGAGGGAGCAATAGTTCAATTAATTTGGCAGGCTCCTACTGAGGACAATGCTTCCTTAATTAGTACACATTAGTTACATATAAGCTAAAAATGAGTAGCATTCTGAACACAGAAGATATGTAACCTAGAAGAAAAAACCTCAAGATATTTCTTGTTCTCTTATTATCTTCCATTGTAATTGCATAAAAACTGGTTTTGGAATGAGGTTTCACTACTGATCTAATATTTTCTCCCATTAAGAAATTCATACAATTAAAATCATTTGATTACCAAATAAAATGAAGTTGTATGAAAGAATGAACTTCAGATGCAACTTCATGCCAAAGACTGTCTCTGGTTTGACCTCAGCACAGCAGCTTGCACTGGCAGCATTTGTGGGTGGAAATGGCATTTTTGCTGTGAATTGTTCAGTGGAAGTGCTGCCACTACTCTATTTCAACTGTGATTTCTGCTGTCAGAAGTGCTGACCTAGGATTGATATATTAATTTACTTTTTTTCAGGAGAGAATAGAAAAGTGCAACCAGGTGTGACCCTAAACCAACCCCAAAGCTCAGCCAAACACAGCTATCTTTTTTTCACCTCTATTCTTCCTTGCTACATGTTCTAATGCAAATAGATTCTTAGCAATTTCTCCATTCTTAATGTTTCCCAGCACTGAGTTTTTCTAAAAATTTGCTTTGCGTTTTGGAGCTTACTCTCAGCTTCCATTTCTGTTAAGTAATTTCTAATATAGGTTTCCTGGGAAGCTTTGAAATGCTGAGGAAACCTTCAAAGCCACAGCAAAAACTTTGGCAGGTTTCAGCAGGCATTAGAACAGGCTTTTTTTAAGGGGGAAGTGAGGGGTAATTCCATTGGTTGGAGCAAATTTCAGGCTGGATATATAATTATTTTCCTTGGTTTAAGAGTGGTGGTGCAAAATCCACTCTACCACTCTAATGCTGTGATTCTGAATGTATGTACTAATTATGCCCAAAAGACAGGCTGGAAATAAAACCCCCATAGACTGGTGTCTACAGAACAGGTATTTGTTGATTGCAGCACTGCAGGTGAGAGGGATTTCTCCTCCTAACTCACCCACCTTTGTTAAGTGCTGTGGTATTTTTATACAGTAAGTATTGCTTAGTGGCACTCTGTCATTATAGCATCATCATATATACACCAGAACTAATTTACATGGTATGACCTTATGATTATTAAATAGTTCTTTTGCACTGTGCTTGCACCTCCCCAGTTTGGGGAGCATCAGGGGTCTTTGATGAAGGCTTCCAAAGTCTTCTCATCTGAAATTTTCCATTTTTTTTTTTTTTTTGGAGCATGCACAGCTATAGTGCTCCTTGGTCTGTCTGGTCCTAGCCAGTCTAAATTCTTTATTTTGTGGCTAATTTGCTTTACATTTGCCAATTTCTCTTTAGTTCAATATTTATTGAGCTCTGAAACTATCCACCTGGTGAGTTTTTCTTTATTTTTTCTTTTTTTGTGTCTATTCAGCATTAAACAACTAAGCCATATACTAGCCATTATATTGTATAGAAAGTTATTTATATCAGTTATTTGTATAGGTATAAAAAGTTATGATTCAGTTTATACAGGTATAAAAAGCTATGATTCAGGTTATACTGATATCAGGTTATATAGATATATCAATAATTCAAACTATATAAACTTTGACCTAAGTTATATAGGCATCGCTAGCAAATTCAGAATTACAGTTTTATTTGAATTAAATTAATTAAATGAAAATAAAACATTGATGTTATAATTGTGGTGTTCTGCCTGTGACATTGGAGTTCAGCCAGCCTCCCCTTAGAGCTGTGGTGTGTGAGAAACTGGGGGGTTGCTGTGTTCCCTCTGCACAGCCAGCTGAGATTTTCTGTGCTTAGGCACATTTCTTTGCTATGGGTGTTTTTGGGCCTGGAGATCACATCCTGCAGAGGTCTTGGGAAATGGCAGTTGTAGTTCCACATCCTCTGCTCTGCAGCGTAAAGATTCTGGGCTTCCCTTTGTGAGATGAGATTCACTGAACAGCACAGGCTTTGCACAGGAGAAGCGTGCATGTGAGCTCACCTCTGAACAGAAGAGTCCCTCCAAACCACATTTATCTGTTTGAGGATTTAGAAATCTAAAAATCTGAGTCATTGCGGTATCTTTTTAAATCTTCAGAAGAATAGTTTTTGGGGTTTTTTTCCGTACCCTAGATGCACTGTACATTTTTTGCTAGTTTTCTTTCCTGTTTCCCTCTTTGTCATAGTGTTCTGGAGCTCTGCCTGATGCTGATGTGCTTGTTTAAGCTGTTTCAGTGCTTTGGGCCTTCTGTGGGAGGTGGGCTTTGACAGGTTAAAAATGTAATGTTACAGAGCTCACAGGAGAGCACTCCTGCACAGCCTCTGTTACTGAACTCTCTCTAAATGATTTGAACTGATTAGGGTCTTCTAGTTTGCATCATCCCCTCTTGCTCAAGGTTACCTTGGAATGTGATGAGGGGAGAGAAAAGCCCTTCCCAAGTCAATTTTAAGGGTCTTTCTCCACTGGCTCTTGTTGTTTATAAAAGTGTTTTCTGTGGGAGACTCTTGAAATCAGATTCGGTCAAGCTTCTAGTTTCCTTTCCTGTGTGAGTGGTCCCCTAATTACAAGGCAGAGCACTACAAGCCTATGCTTATTGAACAAGAGCCAGGTAGAACCAAGGAACTGCTCTGCAGTGCAGTAAACACTGGACTGTATTCCTTCTGTTCACTGTTTGAGCAGGTTTTCCCTATCACATCTCTACCTGGAGCACACAGTTGCACAAAGAGGTCCAGTTTTTTCTCCCATCTCCAAAACAACTTTGAGCTTCAGAAAATGCTGTATATGAAATAAGTGTTTCCAGTCTCCTGAGTGAAATCTCCCTTCTCCCACGCATCTGCCATTGTGCCACATACCAATCACTGCAAGTGACAAATAGGGCAATGTCTCGTAGGCAGGCTGGCAAAGGTGAGTTTCAGTTTGAAAGGGTGACTGTAAGAAAGGGCTGCAAAGGGGAGGTTTTAGTCATGTTTTTCTCATAAGTTAATGAAGACTCTTCCTATGCCTGGGTTTATTTTTAGAATTTTTTTATGGACAGATCAAACACTCATACCCTTTAACAAAGTCATGCAAGGCAGTGCATCTCTTACCCTGGAATGTAAATGCATAGAGTTTTGTACCTCCAGCTTTATCTTATTTTGATATGTAAGCTTTAATCTAGTGTTTGTCTGTCTAGTTTTCTTATGAATGTGCAGTCCAAACAAGCTCTGCTGTGAGATGCTCATCTGAAAAAGACTCAGTATTTAGTTTATGTGTTTACCCCATACCTTGCTTCTTATCAGTGAAGGAGGGGAAGAAGTTGTTTTGAGTGAGTGTAGAATTACTTAGATATTGATGAATACAGCTCCTAAAGGTCACCTTGTTGCAAAAACTCACTCTGATATAGGGGAAGAAAAAGAAAAGAAAAAGTTTTTTTGCTTGAGCTTTTGTAGTCAAAACTCTTCATTTAATGTCTGGGTTGAAGTTGGCTGTCCCTAATTATTTTTCAGGGCACACTCATACGGCTGAACTGTCAGGGGTCTTGTTGCAAAGACCTGTGAAATTGGATCCCCTTTGCTGGCAATAGACAATAGCTGCCTCTGCCAGGTCCATCTGCTGGGTTGAACCAGCCTGCAGTCAGCTCTTGCACCTTGCTTTTTTTCTGGACAGCTCCCACCACTGCCAAAGGTAAACTCTAAAAGTCCAGTCTGCTGATGACACTAGTTGTGAACAGAAATTTATCCCGTGGTCAGGGATTTCCTGGGAGGTTTCTGGAGTGAGCAGCCCCATGATCTTGTGCTGTGAGCCTACAGTCTGTTTCCCAGAAGCAGATTAAGCCAGTGGTGTTCAAGATCATCTTTGTACTGCTAAAACTTAGGCTATGAAATTTCATTTTACTGGACTCTTGATTAAAATTGTCATGTCCATTTATTATTTCAAAGCAAGTTTTATTTGCTATAGTCAAAATTACACTTTTGGAAAAATTCCTAGACAGTAGAACTGAATTTTCCATTCTCAGTTACACATGAGGCTTTAGCTTAAGCCTGAAATTCCTGCTTTTTTAAAAAATACCTCTAGCATCGTTCTACTAAGCAATTAAATAGCTGTTGCCTCAAACAAAGAAGGGGCAAGAGATTTAGTGCGTTCTTTGTGAACTGTTTAAATTCCATGTAATGCTGAAGTTAGTTTGTTAAAGGCAACTGAAAGATTTCATTACTGATTGAAGGTGTGTGGAGTCATAGTAGAAAATATCTTTTTTAACAAATAGTGAATTAAAAACTGAATGTCTGATCATGTGAAGAGAAAGCTGTCCCATCCCACTCATCACCTTCCACTGTACCATTCTCACAGATATTTGCTCTATATTCAAAGAGACTGTGCCTACCAGGTATTAAAAACCATACCTAAACAAAACAAAACCCCCCAGAGCTGTGACATTTGGGGACTGAATCCTCACTGCTGTTGTGTATACTACCCTCCGTAGTAAGTAAGACAAGTCACTTTTCTCTTGTCCTGGGAGATGAGGATCTGGGTGATATGCTGACATGTGTGTTTCTGAAAACAGGGGACTGTTGGCTGTGTGTTGGTACAGCTCCATAATATCCTTCCTGCTGTATTGGCCCAAGCTAGACAGGAATGAGTTACCACAGTAGGCTGGGTGCAACAGTATCGAGTGTGTTGTGAACTTGGGAGTGTATTTGTTGAGGAAGGGCAGCATGGACTCAGGATCAGGCAAGCCACTTTTTTTTCTCCTAGGAAGGAAGCTCTTTTTGAGTTCTGTCATCAATTTCAAAGAAAATTGTAACAAGATATCCTTTCTTCTCCTGTTGTCAGTGGCTGAGATTTGGTGCTGTGCCTAGCATGCTGGTTTTGTTCATGGTAGGCAACATCTTCAAAAATTACCTGCAGGGAGTAGTGATTCAGAATCTGTTTTCCTCAGCCTGTAGGACTGTGGTTTATTTCTCCAAGCAATGACAGATGATAAACATCAGAAGGAAAGAGGAGTGGATAGTATTGACATCAGGTTACCAGCTGGAGGCAGAAAAATTACCAAGCTAAACAGCACCGTTGCCTGATCAGGAATTGAACCAGTTTACAGAAGCGAAGGGGCCAGTTAAAAAGGCACGGCTCTGCAGTGAGGTGTGAGTAGTCGTGGTAGTGGTGTCCCTTCTCTGTGTGGTGCCCTGACTGCTGTACATGCACATCAGCAGCCTCAGAGGTCTCTCACCAAGGAAAGAAGGGAACCTAGAAGGTCATACATAACATCTCTGAGACATCTCAAAAGTCAGACATGGACAGAGATGAACCTGAAGTGGATCCACATTTCCCAAGTATTTTTTTCAAAGCCTTAATTTAGGCCTACAGATGAAAGACCAGTTGTTAACAATCTATTAAAATGCTAAACAGGTGAAGAAAGACAAGGCAAATTTGCTGAACACAGTGGTGTTTTTAAATGAGGACAGTCATATGCTTTTGTTTACTCTGTTCATTTGTTCAACTACTCCTTGTATAGATCAAAAACCAATAAAAATGGATGACTAAAAATGTAATTATTTGGCTTAGAAAAATTAGAAGATATTTTTTCATATATAATTAGCAAGATATTCTCTGCATCAAGGAGAATTTTAAATGCTATCAGGAAAATCTACTTAATACCACATCAATTCTGTATTGTGGAATTCGAAAATGATAAACAGGCTAGTTTTTGAAAATCATGTAAGTAACTTGAATTGCTGGTATTTAACAGGAGGTATGGTGTGTATATTCAGATTTCCTTGGAAAAAGAATCTGAAGTGAAATCTGTTGGATGAAACTGCACAATGACAAATTATTACCTCCCCTTGCTGCCAATTCTTCATGCTTGGCTAGCCTCCTCTGGGTCTTCCTTGGACTGATGCTCTTCCTGTCCTTCAGATCCTAGGATAAGATATTTGAGTTATTTTTATTTCAATGCAGGGTACTGCTCTTTTCATGTATCTGTTCCAGTTGATTTCCTCAGACAAGCAAGACAAGATTCTTGTAAATAGTAGAAAGCCTGTCATAGAGCATCATTTGTAAGAGCCTGTTCTTGGGCCCTCGGGCCATTCCAGGACTACCATTATAAACCATGATGAATCAAAAGAATAACGGTGGAACAGGATACACGATTTTCTTTTTGTGTAGGGTACATGAGATGCTCAATATCAATTGGTAGCAGAGCAGAGGAGGTTGCATCATAGTTCATCTGTGAATCACAGAACAGGTTTTTCTGAAGGTGTGTCAATGTGTGTCAATCAAGCTGCTTCTGTTTGTGCATAGTTCATGACAAGTCTGTTTGAATGATTACTATCTGCTGTCCTCCTAAATCCTTTCACTTGGGGTGTAACAGTTCTCTTTTCAGGAGGCATACACAACGATGCTTTGCATGACAATAGACTCATAAATTAAACCTCAGATTCCAGAGACACCTCTGTGCTTTTGCTAAAAAAGTTCCATTGTTTTCAAGGTCTTTTGCTTGTAATACATTTTGTTTGCACATTCGTAGTTTGTTTTGGATCCTATATTGAGATTATCTGTAAATTAAGCTAGTAATGATACTGAAATGTCTTCACAGCCATGTAAAATAATAAATGTACTCTTTCATCCTTTCTTTGAAGAGTTTCATTTTTTTCTCAAATGCATTATTGTATATGAAATGTTACTAAAGCAGGAGGTATGCCAGCCATCTGAAACTGCAGCCAGCAGAGAAGGTCTCCCAAGTTATTTAGTTTGTATCTAATGAATCAAATTGAGCTGCTTCTTCTGTCTTGGAGGATCTCTCTTTTGGTCTAGCCTTCTTTGGAAGACATTCTTAGATTATATTTCACATTTTTCCTAGCTTTATATGGGTTAGGTTTCCTTTCAAAATTATAGCTTGACCATACAAGTTAATTAAAAAAATAAAAATTACTATATTAAATTCCAGTTTGAGACAAAAATGTTGATTTTTTTTTTTTTTCTAGAGGAAAAATACTGGTTTTTTGAAAAGAGTATTAAGTATTCTCCTCTGTCCAGAGTTGTTTGCTTTTAAGGATCCTGTGTCTGCATAGCTGAATGATTAAGCAAAAGCTCCTAGGTGGTGTTCATGTGTTCATTCTCAGGATGTGAGCCAGGGTCTGTACAGTGAATAGTTGGCGTGCTCTGGTTCACATTACAGCCAAGTTAAAGGTGTTGGGCAAACAAACAGCCTCTGGGGCTGAGGTTATCAGAAGAAGCATGTTCCCCTTTCCTTCCTGATCCTTAGGCAGGAAGGGCAGACAAGGGAATTTGGTGCTTTGCTGTCTGAATTGGCATATCTTATATTTGAATATGGGGTTTGGAAATAGACCCTGAGGAAAGGGTTGGGAAATGGTTTGTTAGGAGTTTTCTTTTTCCTGCTATGAGTGGCGAACATTTTGATTTGCCTCCTTGGTATATAATTCAAGGTTATTCTTGATGAATAAGGTTCTTGCTGAATGTGCAAGAGAGCATTCCCTGACCTCAGCTGAGAGAGAACAAAACTGAGCTTTGCTACTCCTCCACCACAGAATATGGTAGAAAATAGAATATTCTGTGCCAAGTACTAGAATAGACTAGAATAATGCTTCTGATTTCCATGACTAAACTGTAAATTCAGCGAGATGATGGTAAGTGCTATTCTGCTTTTTCTTTGCTTCGGTGATAGGAACCCATGGTTCAGGAAAACAGGAAGGCACAGGATAATGTTTATGAACTTCCAGACTCACAGTCAGTTTTGACTCTTGCAGGTTTTTCAGTGACTGTAGATTTCTGAAGTGTGGCATAACATTGTTACGGTGTACACTATGGGTCATCAGAGCCTCCTGTAATTTATTTTTCAGCATAAACAGCATCAAGACATTGACCTCTGTCATATACGGACAGTAAACAATAATAGGGAAGGAAACATGGGAAAGCAGGACATATTACTTAAATAAAGACAACATTCTGTAACATTGTCTGTAACTAGTATCAGAATAAAAAATTGTAGTGTCTTATATTATTTTTTTCTTATTCTCTATTGTGGGTACATACTGAGCTGTTCTCTCTGGACCATTACAGATATTCTCAGTTCACACCTGTTTCCTGGCCATTCTTGGAGTGCACAAGTTGCTTTTGGGTCTGGACATTTGAGTTCAGAATAGCATCAGAGTGCTAGTGTTTGCAGGCTACCATCACGAGACCTCTGCTTGATTCTTTCACTTTGAACTAAACCAGTATGTGGAGCAGAAACTCACTTGCTAAGGCAGTACCAACCATAATGCAGGATTTTGATCTCTGAACTAATGTGTAGGCATCGCTGTGCAACAAGTAATGGAGTATAATTATGACATAAAAACCTTGTCAGAAACCATAACTAAGCCTCAAGTCATCAACATTGAGTTTAACTTTCATCTTTCGGGACCTTTTGCTTCTGTGTGCTCTCAACTTCTGACTTGAAGGTACAGAGCCATCATCAGGGTAAAGGAAGACAGGAAATGTAAGGAAGGAGCTCAAGGCCTCCTCTTGAAGTTTCAGCCTTTATATTAACTTCATACTAACTTTCTACTACTGCACCTCTGCTTGGGAGTTTGTTTCAGTAGGACATCAAGCAGTAGTAACTATATATGCCAGCTCTCAAGGGAGAAATCAAAAATCTAGGACATGAATAGGAAGGTAGCATTCTTCTTTTAAAAGGATGTGAACCTTCTATATCCTGTAAGGAAGGCAAGTCACAAGAGGAAGTCCTACTCAGTGGTGTCATCAAATTGCCAGAATTCTCAGTTCTCTCAGCTCACTGTGACTTCAGGAGCTGGTGATGTCAGAGAGCTGGGATTCCAGACAGAATTGTTGACCTTACCTCACTTTGAGAAATTGCATGGGTTAGGTTTTCCCTAAGAGACATTGTCCAGTCTTTCCTACGTTAAGGATTTCTCGTGTTTCATTTAAGATGATTATGCTGCCTCCCTTTCCTGGTCTTCATGAGAGCAGGATATAATACCACTCTGCCTGACTCTATCCACTCTGAAAATAGCTATTGATACAGCTCACAGCTATTTATATCTGCTGGTGTCAGCATGATGCAGGTGCATGTTCCCAGAAGAAATTATGCCTTTTTACAGCTTCTCCATCAATGTAGTTTAAAAGGCTTAAAACACAGAGATAAATTGAAGAAAACTTGAACTGTTCTCCATTCTTGCCTTTCACCTGAAGAAGATGCAGGAAGTTGCATGCTATGATAGATTTTAAAGTTTTATTTTAAACCTACCAGAATTTGCCCCTGCATTTTTTTCAGCTTTCAAACTGGACTCTTTCAAGTCATGTTGTATTTAATGTATCCCCAGTGTTCAGCAGCAGATTAGCTTCATGTCCAGGAATGCAACCAGAAATGTTTACAATTCTGGTCTAGTAACTTCCTTCCCTAGAAGTAAGTCTTCCATATACTTCACATTTTGTTTCCTGAACTGCTATTGTAATTGTGCTAAGAAAACTTGGTCAGGATTGAGTAAGTCAGAGGCAATTTGTGCTCCAGTTCAGTTCAAGATTTAGATGTCAGAGCAATCTAATGAAGAAACATACTCATGGACTCGTTGAAAAACAAGTGTGATGTTTCAAGGAGGATGTATGAAACACTGATTAATGGGAAATTGTCATTGTATGCCTGCATCTGCTGATAGGTAGTTGAAGTGGCAATACATTTTTTCCATTTTTTCATCTGTCATGAGATTAATAGAGAAGGGAGGAAGTACTTAGCTAGTCCAAAATCTAGAAGATCAGAACTTAATTTTCTTCTGTTCTTTGGAAAGCCTTAGAATGGATGTCCATCATTGGATTTGGCCATCCGGTAAGTGAAGTCATTCAAAAACAGATAAGAAAAACCACACCCTCCAAATCTTGGCTTGCTTTGTTTCATCAAGATCTCAGTGTCACTTTTGTTACAGTTATCTGCAGAGGAATCAATTACAAAGGAGGGAACCCTTCAGGGCTGTAGAAGCACTGAGTAGCAAGGGTCTGCTTCAAGAAATTTACACAAACACCAATACACTTAATTTACAGTCAAACAAACTGATGTGAGAATGATGTCAAGAAAGGAAAGGAGTTCAGGTCTTCAGCAGCCCAGTTCAGTGCCAGATAACAATATTTGCAATATGATAAACCATCTTCCCTCATGTACAGAAAGGCTCAGGAGTTAACTATTCTTTCTGACATCATCACAGATAACCATTTGTTTAAAAACAGTACTATGGTAGCCTTCACTCAAGATTTTTGAGTGAAAAATCTTCTCAATATTGAGGACTTGTTAATGCGGACACAGTTATTACAAAGAAGATTGCATCCATAACACACAAATTAGCTGTCTAGCACCTCTATTTTCATAATTTGTGTTTAATTGCTTGCATCAAAATAAGTACTTTCCTTTACATATATTCTTGGTATTTTGTAAGCTTTTTGTGGTAAACAGGTGATGTTTCAATGAGAGTGACAAAGCCCTTACAGGAAGTTTTGGCAGATGAGTTTTAGGTTTTGTGGAAGCAATCTAAGAAGTTGGCAAGTAAAACGAATGTCCACCTTCCAGTTCACAGGCCTGTGTGAATGGTGTTTGCTGTTGTGTAATTTTAGTGATTTCATGTTGCACATCCCCTTTTTCCTATCTTGATTCAGGCTGGTTCTGGGTTTTGAGGTTTAAAAAAAGTACAGGTGCTTTGCAGAGCAAAATTTATTGCTCACAACAAAGCAATGCTCCGGGATCCTCCTCAATCTCTAACAGCTGCATTCTTTCAAGCTTGGTAATGTATCTAGTGATAATGAAAGTAAGTAGCTCATTGTGTTGGTATGAGCCAGGTGTAACATAAATAGGCATTGTGCAAATATATCCGGACTACCAAGGCAAATTATTTCAGGTTGATCCTGACCTCCTGTAAAAACACATGGATAACTGAAGGGAAAGTCTTTGTCTGAAAGCTTACCACTGTTATCTGTAGCTCTGACACCTGGAGATCTTCCCAAGGAGTAAAATGCATAACTGCTTCCAGAACAGGATCCCTACCATATTGCCTTGACAGAGCAAATACTAATCAGTTGACTAAACCCTTGAAAACAATTTTGTTTAGAACTAAGCTGAAGATCCCGCAAACCATTAGAAGATAGCAGCTTCCAAATGATGTACATATAGTGTCCCCTTCCTAGATCTGGAGTTCTCCAGTAACATGGAAAAAGAGCATCAGAGGAGATCCAAATGCTGCCTGTCATTTAATGCATTTGTGACCAGCAGGCAGATTGTAGAAGAGCTTTCTGGTGGGGAATCACGAGCATGATGTTACCTATGTGTTAAAAATGTGATTGATACCAAGCCTTTAGAATTAACATTAGCCCCAGGCAGAGAAGCATGTTGGAGCATTGACCCCCACTTCCCTTTGGTCTCATCGCTAACTCACCCTCTTGTTAACAGAGCCTTGATGTGAGGAATACCTGAAGCTGTAATAATAAAACTGATGAGCATGTAAAACTGGGTGAAGGGGAATTACTGGAAATCTGAGACTCCTCTCTGCATTTCCACTGCAAACACCTTTATAACTGAAATATGTATTTATGTAGTTTTACTAGTTACAAATATATAGCAAATAATGCCTTGGCAAGTCAACTGTTGAATGTACAATGAGTCATTCTCAATACTAAATGAGAAGCCTTGATCCAAGAATTTTTTATTGAGGCAAATCAGTGTTTTAAATGCATATCTTGAACTGCTTGTTAAAGTAAATGCCTGTGGTATGACTGGGATGGAAGGATAAAAGAGGAAATTCACAGTGCTTTCATACTGGAGCATACATTGCCTGGTCCACCTTCCAAGTTTTATTGTAAGTGCTGTGGTTTTACCCAAGTGGACAGAAGCTTGGCAGAAATTTTCCACAGCACCTTCATTTTATGTATATTTACCAGCCATAAACCCAAAAACTACTGAAATTTAACCGGTCAGTGTGACTGTGGTGTTTATGTAAACAGAAAAAAATGTGGTGTAAATTTTGTGGGCCCAAGCCACAAAATGTTATTAGTCAGCTTTTGCCTCAGCCAGAAAGTGTTAGCTCCTGAGTTTGGGCTGTGGTAGCTCATATGTTCAGCTTGGGAAACACCAAGTTTAATATGTGGCGTGCCAGCCAACATGACTGTTCTGTCAGAAACAACAGGCCTGTGCACAGTCAACCCCCTACCTCTGAAGAAAAGGTCAGTGTGTCTGGGAAAAGAAGAATGCAGTACTTCACACCTTTTAGCCATTGTGTCTCCTCTCCAGCTTTTATCAAGATAACATGGATACTACCTCAGCAAAGAACCTGACAAGCGCTCCCTTTAATTCATTATATGTCTGCTGCCACAATGTTTTCAGCTCCATGTCTTCAGCAGAGTCATTGAATAGTTTGGTTTACAAGGAAACTTTAAAGGTAATCTGGTTCAACCCTCCTACAATGAGCAGGGATATGCTCAATTTGATCTAGTTTGCTCAGAGCCTACCTTGAATGTTTCCAAGGATGGAGCACCTACAACCTATTTGAGCAACCTGTTCCAGTGTTTCATCACCCTCATTGTAACCATTTCTACCTTACATCTGTTGGGGGTTGGTTCTCTCCCTTTTCCCACTGTGGAATTTTCTCCATTGTCATGATTCTGCCACAGAGACTAAGGATTCTGCCCCAGAGGCTAAGGATGTTGCCCCTGAACCTGATTCTGCCCCAGAGCTCACCTCAGAAAGGAACCATCCAGAGTGGGTGGGGTTTCTAGTGAAGGAGATGGGCCAAATGCTGAAGGAGTACCTTTCCCCAGCTCTTGAGAAACTCTCCCTCTGCCTTAAAGAGGGAGAACCTGATGGTGCAGCAGTGGAACCCACAAATGTTACATCTCTCCAGGCTCCAGCTGAACTGCAAGGGCACTCACAGCCAGCAGCAGTTGCCCCCGTGGAAACAAGAAAGTCTAAGATGAAAACAAAGCACCTAGATAATAATGATCAGAAAGCAGGGCCCTCACAACCAGCAGGGGAGCCAGAGGTTGAGATCGTCACAGAGTCCCTGTCATACGAGAGTCTCCGTAATCTGCGTAAAGATGTTGTACGAAGGGGCCGTGAGGCTTTTACAACGTGGTTACTGCGGGTCTGGGACCTTATGGGTACAGGTGTGCAGCTGGATGGTACTGAGGCAAGGAATTTGGGACCCCTGACCCAGGAATCAGGTGTGGATCACCTGTGGATATTCGTAAGGGAACCAGGCCCCCTTTCCCTCTGGGAGCGGCTTTTAATGAGTGTAAGAGAGAGGTTTGTCCATAGAGAGAGAATGCAGGAGCACCACCATAGAATGTGCTGGAAGACCGCTGAGGAGGGGATCCAACAGCTGAGAGAAGTAGCAATACTGGAGGTACTCTTTGGGAGGGGTGGACAACATGACAACGACCCCGACAAGGTCAGGTGCACAGGGCAGATGTTGTGGAATCTGGCACACCTGGGGCCATCTCAATACACCACATTGATTGCAGCCATTAATGCTGACACCAACCACGAGGCAGTGGGTTCTGTTGCCAATAAGCTCAGGAATTTTGAGAGTATAATGAATGGCCCAATGCAGGCTCAGGTCTCTGCCGTGATTAGGGAACTCAAAGAGGAGTTCAAGGAGGAGATAAGAGGGGTGAGGGAGGAGATGAGGAAGGTCAATGCAGCACCAGTGCGAGTCACAGATCCCAGAGTTAGAGCCCAACGCCCCCCAGCTAGGGAGAGAGGATACACCCCACGAGCTGACCTGTGGTTTTTTTTGCATGACCATGGGGAAGACATGAGGAGGTGGGATGGGAAACCCACTTCTGCCCTGGCAGCACGGGTGCATCAACTCAAGGAGGGAAACACTAACCAAAGGAGCTCCACTAAAGTGAAGGTAGCCTCAACTTCCCATAACCAAGATTCAGGGTATTACAAAAGGGAGGATGATTTGTCAGATCCCCTTGAGGGAACCTCCAACATGTATGCCCAGGAAGGAAATAATAACCAGTGCTAGAGGGGCCCTGCCTCTAGCCAGGGAGAGGCACGGGAAAATCGGGTCTTTTGGACGGTGTGGATCCGATGGCCTGGGCACATCAGAGCCACAAAAACATAGGGCATTAGTTGACACTGGTTCACAGGTCACCCTAATACCATCAGAACATGTGGGGGAAGAGCCTGTTTCTATTGCTGGGGTGACAGGGGGATCACAGGAATTGACTTTGCTGGAGGCTGAGGTGAGCCTGACTGGGAAGGAGTGGCAGAAGCATCCAATTGTGACTGGCCCAGAGGCACCGTGTATTCTAGGCATAGACTTCCTGAGGAATGGCTATTACAAAGACCCAAAGGGACTCAGGTGGGCTTTTGGAATAGCTGCTGTAGAGGCAGAAAACATTAAGCAATTGAACACCTTGCTTGGACTGTCAGAGAACCCATCTGTAGTGGGACTCCTGAAGGTGAAGGAGCAGCAAGTGCCAATTGCCACCTTGACAGTGCACCACAGGCAGTACAGGACAAATCGAGATGCCGTGATCCCCATCCACAAGATGATCCGTGAGCTGGAGGGCCAAGGGGTGGTCAGCAAAACCCACTCACCCTTCAACAGCCCCATCTGGCCTGTGCGCAAGTCTGATGGAGAATGGAGATTGACTGTGGACTATCGTGCATTGAATGAAGTGACTCCACCGCTGAGCGCTGCCGTGCCGGACATGCTGGAACTCCAGTGCGAGCTGGAGTCCAAGGCAGCAAAGTGGTATGCCACCATTGACATTGCCAATGCATTTTTCTCCATTCCTCTGGCAGCAGAGTGCAGGCCTCAGTTTGCTTTCACCTGGAGGGGCGTGCAGTACACCTGGAACCGACTGCCCCAGGGGTGGAAACACAGCCCCACCATCTGCCATGGACTGATCCAGGCTGCACTGGAAAAGGGTGAAGCTCCAGAACATCTGCAATACATTGATGACATCACTGTGTGGGGGAACACGGCAATGGAAGTATTTGAGAAAGGAGAAAAGATCATCCAGATTCTGCTGGGAGCCGGTTTCGCCATCAAGAGGAGCAAAGTCAAAGGTCCTGCCCGAGAGATCCAGTTCCTGGGAGTAAAGTGGCAAGACGGGCGGCGCCAAATCCCCACTGAGCTCATCAATAAGATCACCGCGATGTCTCCACCAACCAACAAGAAGGAAACACAAGCTTTCCTAGGTGCCATAGGCTTTTGGAGAATGCACATTCCTGAGTACAGCCAGATCGTGAGCCCTCTCTACCTGGTCACCCGGAAGAAGAACGAATTCCACTGGGGCCCTGAGCAGCAGCAAGCCTTTGCCCAGATCAAGCAGGAGATCGCTCATGCTGTAGCCCTCGGCCCAGTCAGGACGGGACCAGAGGTGAAGAATGTGCTCTACTCTGCAGCTGGGAACAAGGGCTTGTCCTGGAGCCTTTGGCAGAAGGTACCTGGTGAGACCCGAGGCCGACCTTCGGGATTCTGGAGCCGAAGTTCCAGAGGGTCTGAAGCCAACTACACCCCAACAGAGAAGGAGATCTTGGCTGCTTATGAAGGAGTTCAAGCTGCCTCAGAAGTGATTGGCAGAGAAGCACAGCTCCTCCTGGCACCCCGACTACCAGTGCTGGGGTGGATGTTTAAAGGGAAGGTCCCCTCTACCCACCACGCCACCGATGCCACATGGAGCAAGTGGATCGCCCTCATCACACAGCGCGCCCGTATCGGAAACCCAAATCGCCCTGGGATTTTGGAAATAATTACAAACTGGCCAGAAGGTGAAAATTTTGGTCTTGCCGATGAAGAGGAGCAAGAACAAGTGACCCGGGCTGATGAAGCCCCGCCATACAACCAACTGCCAGCAGATGAAACTCGCTACGCTCTCTTCACTGACGGTTCCTGTCTCATCGTGGGGATGAACCGGAAGTGGAAAGCAGCCGTATGGAGCCCCACACAACAGGTTGCACAAGCTACTGAAGGAGAAGGTGGATCAAGTCAACTTGCTGAACTCAAAGCCATTCAGCTGGCCCTGGACATTGCTGAAAGAGAGAAGTGGCCAAAGCTTTACCTTTACACTGATTCATGGATGGTAGCCAATGCTCTGTGGGGCTGGCTGGAAAGATGGAAAAAAGCTAACTGGCAACTTAGGGGAAAACCAATCTGGGCTGCTGATGAGTGGAAAGACATTGCCAGTGGGGTAGAGAAGCTACCCGTAAAGGTCCGTCATGTAGATGCCCATGTCCCCAAGAGTCAGGCTAATGAGGAGCACCAACACAATGAGCAAGTAGATCAGGCTGCAAGGATAGAGGTGTCACAGATAGACTTAGACTGGCAACCCAAGGGAGAGTTGTTCCTGGCTCGATGGGCCCACGATGCCTCAGGTCACCAAGGCAGAGATGCTACCTATAAGTGGGCACGAGACCGAGGGGTGGATCTCACCATGGACAGTATTTCCCAGGTTATCCATGACTGTGAGACGTGTGCTGCCATCAAGCAAGCCAAGCGAGTGAAGCCCCTCTGGTATGGGGGGCGGTGGTCCAAATATAAGTATGGGGAGGCCTGGCAGATTGACTACATCACACTGCCTCAGACACGCCAAGGCAAGCGCTACGTGCTGACCATGGTGGAAGCCACCACTGGATGGTTGAAGACCTACCCTGTGCCTCATGCCACTGCCCGCAACACCATCCTGGGCCTGGAAAAGCAAGTCCTTTGGAGACATGGTACCCCTGAGAGAATTGAGTCAGACAATGGGACTCATTTCAAGAACAGCCTCATAAGCACCTGGGCCAGAGAACACGGCATCGAGTGGGTGTACCACATTCCTTATCACGCACCAGCGGCTGGGAAAGTGGAACGGTGCAATGGGCTGCTTAAAACCACCTTGAAGGCACTGGGTGGGGGGACTTTCAAGAACTGGGAGATGAATCTACCAAAGGCCACATGGTTAGTGAACACCCAAGGTTCCACTAATCGAGCAGGCCCTGCCCAGTCTGAGCCCTTGAGAACACCAGATGGGGACAAGGTTCCAGTGGTGCATATGAGAGGTATGCTAGGAAAAACTGTTTGGGTGAACTCTGCCTCCAGCAAAGACAATCCAATTTGTGGGGTGGTTTTTGCTCAAGGGCCAGGTTGTACCTGGTGGGTGATGCAAAGGGATGGAGAGACCCGATGCATACCCCAAGGAGACCTTGTTTTAGGGTGAACTACCTACACTACTGTGCCTGTATCTGTAACTGTATGGATGTCTATAATTTGAAGATTTTAATTTGATTTAGCATGATGGTAGGGGAAAATTCGGGGTGGATAATGTTGGGGGTTGGTTCTCTCCCTTTTCCCTCTGTGGAATTTTCCCCATTGTCATGCTAAGATACCTGTTGACTGGGCCCTGGTGACAAGGGGGAGGAGAGAGAAGAGGGAAACCCCGCGAGATTCAAACAGCCAGAAGAGGAAGCGGAAGGCTGGGTCTCGGCCCATTTCCCCCCTGCGGAGTTTGGACGAGAAGGACGATCGGTGCCTCTGCCCCATCCCTGCCATCCCAGCATTGGGGACCATCCTCACTGCTGTGGGACCCTGCCCTGCTGCCTTCTCACTGTAACCTGCCACCATCCAGCACTCTGCTGAGCACCAGGACCCACACCGTGAGCGGAGGGCTCTCTCTCCATCTCTCTCTCCCCTGGGACAGCTCTGCCATCACCCCCAGCCCTCCTGCAGCTCTGCGGGACCCGCCCGCCCCCAGCACCGGGAACTGCAGCTCAGGGAAAAGGTGCCTGCAGCCAAAAAACACTGGGACTGAGTTACTGTTCTGGTTGTGGGTAATTTCATAGCTGTTGTTGTTCTTGTTTGTCTTGTTAGATATACTAGTAAAGAACTGTTATTCCTACCCCCATATCTTTGCCTGAGAGCTCTCTTAATTCCAAAATTATAATAATCAGAAGAATCACATGTTTTTTTCAGTCCAAAGGGAAGCTTCTGCTTTCCTTAGCAAACACCTGTCTTTCAAACTAGGACAACATCTTATCTAAATATACCTTCTTTTATTTTAAAAACATTACCCACTTGATAATGGTAACCTTCACAGAAGGTCCTGCTCAAAACAACCCCCTTTACTGCTGTTCTGAAAGGCAACAATAAGGTCTTCCTGGAGCCTTTTCTTCTCCAAGTTGAACAACCTCAACTTTCATCAAGAAAGGTGTTTCAGTCCTCTGGTCATTTTTGTGACCCTCCTTTAGACTGGCTCCAACAAATCCATGTCCTTCCTGTGCTGGCATGTCCATAAGAAATTTAAGTCCACTTTCTGGAATGATCAATATGAGAAATTTGGGTTGTTTTACACTAAAGACTTCTTTGCAGGCATTAGCTTACACTTTTGCAGAGACTGGAAAAATGATAGTAATATATCCAGTCAGAGAAGCAGAAGCAGCAGAATGTTATTGCATGTAAGAGATCTTTTCTCTTATGCAGGTATTGTACTTTAGATCTGCAATAACAAGAAGTGCTTGGAGTGATTATGTAGAAAGAGCTTTCTTCAGCATCACTTGTATTGCTGCTGTGTCCACAAATTCTAAAATTTATTGGCATATGCTATCAAATCCTGTAATTCCCCTTGCTATCTGGTGGTATTTGTCGTTATTGCTCTCTAACCAGAATGATGTACAGCCAAAAACCTATCAATTATTTCACCTGTGAATATGAAGATAACAATACTCATGTAACTAAGTTGCCTGTGTCCTTTCCTTTCAGATGTAGTGTGGAATTTACAGCTCCATTTACAGATGCTTAGCTTTTATTCTTGTGGCCTGTATCAAAGAGCCTAAAGTAGGGTGAACGTAGATAATGCCAACAGATATAAACAGTTCTGTTCTCTGTCTTTGACACCTCCAAGTACCTTGTGGGAAGATTGAGTCAGATATGTTGGTGAAAAAGCAGCAGATTGCATCTAGAAAGGGATACATAATAATGTTGGAAAAGGTAAAGACCAACCACCACCAAACATTATGGCCCTGCTCCCAAAGCACCAAGATAAGTTTGCAGAGCTCAGTACAACATCTGTCAAAAGACATTAGAAGTCACAATGTATTTCCGCAGTTGTTTCTTTGAGATCCAAAATCTCTTTTGAGCTATGTTGCGCTGCAGAGAACTGTTTTGTTCTTGTAGAACAGATTCAGGAATGGGTTGGATGTGACAGAATCTTCAGCTGGGTTCTTTTTTCATTATTACTAACTGGGCAACCATACAAATATTTGTATTATTGTTGATACAAATGTTAGAGTTTGGGGAACAAGCATCAGTCTTAGTTGGTCATTAGCTGAACATGATTCTTTCTTGGGTTTATGAAGGGAACTACCAGTAAATGGCCTAGGAAGTAGCCCTATGTAAAAGGAGTTAGGTAGGAGATAAAGGGATAGTGGATTATAAGCAGCAGTGGTTTGGGGCTTTCTTTGTTGTGCTTCTTTTAATCAACAGGGTTTAAAAAAACCAACCAAACAAAAAACCACAATTACAATATTTAGTAATTTTAAAAAAAGAAAATATGTTGCAAAACATTGCCCTAACACAGGAGTGCCTGGCAACTGAGAGTAGAAATGCCCTGGGCTACAGAAGTCTGCTTTCTTGTTTCAGCTACAGGAAATAAAAAAAGAAATCACAGTTGCCAGTACAAGAACTAACTCCAGATTTGAAAGTCTTCCTGTTGAGAAATAATCCTTTTATAAGCATGGAAGTGTACTTTTCATAATTACAATCAATCTTCCACCTAATTATTTCTTATTAAAGTTTAGAAAATTTAGCAACCTTCTACAGAAATGGTAATATCAGATACTGTTATTTTGTATCTTATGTAAGTGTAATGTGAGCTGTTTTTCCATATTTTTTTCAAAATCAATCTTCACAACTTCTGTACAATTCCCACAGATTCTCTCAAGCTAGAGAATATATACAGATGCTCATATATCCAGTCCTTCTGATCTGCAAGCTGTGCAGTTTTAAAGCATCTATTAGTGTAGAATCCAAAAATAATATTTTGCTAAGCCAACTCCTGTTATTTTATATTTTAATATTCTTCTCTTTCTGATCTTTTTTTCCCTTCTCTCCTTCTCTGGTCCAAACAGTGTGCCATTCAGCATGGAATTTCCTGGAGACAGAGCAGCATTGCAAGTCTTCCACATGTTCCATAATACATGAAAAAGTTGTGCTGTCAAAACCAGGTTCCCACCCGTTGCCTTTGGAAATTCTGTTTTGTTTTTGTCTGGGAAGAGAGGCAGGGGCCCTACTTGATGCTTCTTAGGGAAATAGCAGTTTGCACAGTGTGTACAGCTCATGCCTTTGAATTCCCATGTTTGTGGACTCCTGAGTTTCACATTGTAACCGTTGGCACTCAGCTTTAAAGCGATGAAAGACTGAGGAAGCACACAGAGGTGTAAGAGAAATGGGAGCAAAGAGCTTGCCAAGCCCTGAAGCATTTTGCGTGGTTAAAAAGCCAATAGTGTCCTTTTCCTCTTGGCTCCTGTACTCAGCTTCAGCTGCCCAATACATGTAAGAATAAGCTTGTTTTCATTGAAAATTTACTTGAATTTAACGAAGAGTCTTCTCTGCTCTTACTGTTGTAACAGTCCTTACAATATGTATTGCAGGGATCACAGATATCCACAGTGTGAACTTCAAGAGAAATTTGAGCATAAGACACACGTGTACAGCAAGATAGATATACTGCTTTTAGACCTGGATTTCAGAAGAGTCAAACTAAAATTTCCTATGATCCCTTGAAGAATGAGTATTTAAAATTTGTCTCTTTCTCTCCTGTTTGAATGGAAGCAATGTGCTTGCTTTGATGTGAAGATGAGCAGGTAACACATTTCCTGCCATGTGTCTTCCAGCACCGTCTAAACACTGAAACATGTCTTTCATCTCTGAATTCCCACAGTATGGTTTTGACTATGCTAGTCATATCCTGAGATTTGGACTTCAGAGGCTGAAGTGGTTGGAGTATGTGATTTCTCCCTGAGTTGTACAGGACACCTGTCACTAGGTGTACTAGCAGTGCCCTTCTGTGGCCGGTGTCACATGTATTCTGAAAATCGGTGTTCAGAGAAGAGTTGAAAAAGTTAAATGTGAGGACCTACTCAGTGTTTAAAGTAGCTAAGATCACTCAGTACTCCTGATACCATATATATAATTTCTGTTCTTGTTGACCCTAAATACTCTTCAGTCTGTTAAGCAGTTTTTCTGCATGTGCTTGATCATATGTACAATATCATGAAGTCACTATATTCAGAGCAGTAGTATGATTACATCTGTACTTCACCATTGATTACAGGGTCAGGAACATTGCAACAGCCCCAAAGACCAGAGAAAGCACATTTTTCCTGAGGGAGTAGACTTCTGAAAGCAGCAGTTAGATTCTTATGGACATAGTTTCTACCTCAGGAGAGGTATAGAGTCCTTTCTTGCCTCTAATACCTGACCTAATTATGCACTACTGTACTTAATGATACATTACTGTATTGGGTAGGGAAGGTATTACATTCCCTGTTGTGGAGCTTGACAAGGCTTATGTTGACTAGTATTACTATTATTTTCAGCCATGTGAGGGAGTGCTTATTTCCAGACTGATGCAGTGGTATCTGAAATCAGATTCTGAATCTCTGTTCTTAATCACATAATGTTCTAATTTCTTTTTGTTGATACAGCTTTAAGTAAGTGGTTTGATTTTTAGTCGATGCCTATGTAGTGCTTGATGCATATAGGACTGATTTCCTGTTCCACCTTCTTTTCTTGAGACAAGAAAAGAAGCATTAGTTTGAGAGGAAGACAAAATGTAACATGGGATTGTTTGTGCTATGGAGTGTGTATTATTGCCAACTATGTGTTATGTAGGGCAGAACAATCATGAGAAGATGGAATTCAGGCCTCAGAGCCTGTGTGAGTCAGAGGGTGGTGTTAAACATTCTTTGCTGTGCACAGGTGCAGTCAGGTGCACATCCATCAGTGTGGATGAAGGAGCTTGGCACAGGAAAGGGATAGATTGGACAGAGTCCTGCAAGCTTCCAGCTGGAACACACTTACCTGTGTGGAATTCTTCAGTGCTCCTTCTCTTTTACATTATCGTGGCTATAGTCAGGCTTAAAATACCAAAGACTGATTGTCCAAAATTTTTACCAATAACATCACAGTAACAAAAAAAAAAAAAAAAAAGGCAGAACAAACTGCTGTTTCTCTGGTGCCTCTCACCGTGAGTCTCTTGAGTTGTGTCCATGGTGTAGGTGTCTTTTATTGAGAATTGAAGGGCCAATTTTAGGATCATCACTGTGTCCAAGAGACTCCAGCAGTATCTGAAAGTGCAGGAGTGAATGACAGAACTAACTAAACACTTACTAATGCTGCCCGTGGACTGTTATGCCCTACAGGTCTCCACTACACAGTGACAAAGAGCTTTTCTCCCACCATCTTTTAGCAGTCAGCAATCTTCAGCCACATAGGTTTTATAACTCTTCAAAACCAGACTTAGCAATAGCAAGATGGTCTTCATGGTTCTTAATCAAGTGGGCACGGCATGAAAGGAATCCTGTGTCTGTAGAGCTCTGTAGAGCCTTTGCTATCATAGTAGTGGTTCTTCCTGAAGTTGCCTGCTTTCAGCTAAGAAAGCTTCTTGTGAAAATATATCAGTTCTGAAACCATATTCATAGGCAAAGCATCGTGTGTGTCAAGAACTACAGATTTTTTAAAATATATGAATATGTTGGAATCTGTGACTTCTGCATCAACTATGACAAAATTCAGGCTGAAATATAATTTATGTTTGCTTTACAATCTACAACTTTCTCAGTCTTGATTTTTTGGTCCTGCGAAAACCAGAAATCTCCCAGCTCCTAATCAGAAATGTTCAGGGAGAGGTTCATGTTATTTTACTGACAGTAAATAGTGACAGGCCAAAGTGATGTCTGTTATCCTCCTGCACCAGCTGTGAGTCTGACCCACAGTCAAGCAGTTTTCTTACTTAGTATAAAAAGAAGATGTTTTAGTCTCATGTTCCCCGTGCTCACTTGAAGTTGTCAAATTTATCCTACTCTGTCATCTTTCCAATGTGTGACAACATAGATTAGAAGTGTCAAAGGTTGTAGCTTTTTTTAAGAGTATCTGTTTTCATCTCTCAAGAGGTTATTAAAAAAACTAGTAACAACCTTGAGAATAGATAGAAAGGGAGCACCTGTACAAAAGTAATCTCTATAAAAATGATAACAAAACCCACCAACATTTGTGTGATCCAGGATAGGGTGGGAGAGGAAGTGAAAATATGCAAATTCTCCCTCTTAAGTATTTTTTTCTATCTTTTTCTAAGTGAGAGGTTTCTGTATTGGCAGCCACGGCCCCAAAGGGAAAAAATGGATTAGAGTGAGATATCACATTGCAGAAAATTAGTGTTGCAGTTGTCCCTATACACAGACAGAACCTTGGGCCTGAGTCATGCCAAGTCTGGCTTCTCACCCAGTGGATTGTATGTCACTGCACATGTCCATGCCAATCTTTAATGCACTTGGCAGTGAAATCTAGGGATTGGATTCTTACACATTACCGAGAAGCTTAAACCCATGTCATTCATGACTACAGATATATTTAGGAAAACTTCTGCAGTCAGGAATACATGAGGAGAATATCTGTCTGGTTGACTGTTGGTCTCTACAATCATTCTGCTAATACTGGATATTCTTGTTATTGGCTTCAAGCAGTGAACTAAAAGCATGCCCTATAATCAATAAAATGTAGCTGGAAAGAAATCTTGTGTTCTTACATGGGTTTGCTGTCATCTCCTGAAATTTCATTCATTTCCTTTTGGAAATGTCTACAACAGTGAAAGCTTGATATGGTTGCCAGCCATTTGGTTTAAATAAACAGCTGTATTGATTTACAGAAATGCTGGGCATTGTGGCAACTTTTTCTTTGCATTACTAGAAAGTCTGAATGGTCCCTGACACAATGTGCCCTTGGCTAAGCTCTCTCTTGTCAGCTACATCCTACTGTATTCAGTTTCTTTCTACATGCGAAAGAGTACTGGACATTAAGAATGTAACAACTTATGGTGTGGAAACTGGAAGTAGCTAGCTAGCTCTTGGTTTGGTTCTTCTCATCCCAAACCCACATGTTTCTCAGCCCCTCTAGGAATCCCAGCATTTCCTTTTAAGATGCTTTAAACATGATTCTTCTTCTCCATCTCTGCTTTTTATATTTTAGAAAGAAAATCCCGGGAAAATGGCTTTCTTGGAGATATTTCCTTTCAGAGACTATACTAGAGCAAAACAATATAATTAGAATGGAAGACACTGACTGAAGGTTTAATATATTTGTCCTTTAACAGGCTATTTTAACACTGGGAGTAGTATAGCTAAGACAAAATAGGCTGTAAAATCCATTTTAAAAGCTGGCTAAATATCTAAGCTGTGGTTTTTGAGTTAACCTTGTAGCACCATGGCAACGGTGCTACCAAGCTAGCTCAGATGTGTTTGTGGGAATGATGGCAGCATAGCCCAGAGCCTTCCTCTCTGCCAGAGAGGCAGTGTCCTTTCTGTGCATCAAACAAGGAATCCCAGGAAGTGGCCTGGTAATCTCTGAGGCCCCTTGGCTCTTTAAAGCATGGTCAGTGGGCAATAAGCCATCTGGTTTTAAACTTAGATGGCCATCAAGAAGGTCTGGCATGCGACTGCTACTATGAAAGATCTAGGTATTAATTTCTTGTGTTTGCTGAGAGTCAGAATGACTAAAGGCAGAAAATACCAGGTGTTCTATCTAGTGGCAACTGCCTCTTTAGGAAATAAGTAATGTGAGTTGTGATAAATGCTGGGATACAAATGAGATCATAATTCAAAACTTCCAGTAAATTCAGACTAATATATAACCAGGTAGGAAAAAGAAACATAAGAATCTTTATTCCATTGGCTCATGATCAGCAGAAAGAATTAATCTGAGATTGCTGAGTTTTCTGATTAGCTGGTATGGCACTTAGAACTTTTTTCACCTTACTCTTCTGGACTTTGATCTTATCAAACTCTTCAGGTCTGCAGGCCTGAGCAGTCTGGAGAACCTTGCAGCATCTCCAGAAAAAACAGTGGTTAAATCAACCCCCTCTGGGGTTCTGTCAGCTCATCCAGAAGTTGTTTCGGAAGTAGGGGGTGCTATTTGCTACTCTTCCAGTGGAAACCCTAACTCCAGTAGACATGGTGACCTGTTATAGACAGAATGCTAGAGACCCTTCAAAAATCATTATACCCGTGAGACAAGATCAGTTTGAATGGTATTTTACCAATTGCACAGCCTTGCAATGTGCCAGGCAAAATTTTTATGGACAAATCACTTATCATTTACAGATTGCTAAAGTTAAGTGAAGAAACTGCACTGTCTCTAAAACCTCTGAATAGCCACACACCCTTAAAAGGTGCTACAGTGTTTACAGAGGGTTCTGGGAAAACAGGAAAGGCCATTGTAACATGGAAGGAGGAAGGTGAGTGGCAAACATTGGAGGGATACTTTCAAGCAGTAGAGCTACAGGCTGTAGCTATGGCTTTCCAGCATTTTCCCCACACTCCTCTAAATGTGGTAACTGATTCTGCATATGTAGCTGACATCACATAGATAAGACCAAGCACTATTACAGGAAATTGATAATGCACAATTGTTTAACTTAGTAAAAACTCTATGCCTTACTATCCAAGCTAGAACTTCCCTTATTATATCTTACACATTAGGAGTCACACAAATTTACCAGGTTTCATCACAGAGGGAAACACCAGAGCAGATATGCTAGCTAGGCCTGCTTGGACAGCACCACAACCAGATACACTATCACAAAGCAAAGGCACCACATGTTTTTTTCCAGCAAGGTATTCAAGCCTTACAGCAGCAATTTCACTTGTCAAACAGAGAGGCTCATAACATTGTTAACACCTGTGCTGACTGCCAAGGCCACACTGCCCCACCGCAAAGTGGGGGTAAACCCTTGTGAACTGCATGCCTTGCAAATCTGGCAAAGTGATGTAACACATGTCCCTGAATTTGGCAGTCTAACTTTGGTGCTCCACCTTTGCTGCTTTAGGTATCCCCTGTACTGTCAAAACAGACAGTGGTTCTGCTGATATATCACAGAAAGCTAGACATTTCCTACAGCTCTGGGGTGTGCCACAGCTCACTGGTATCCCCAAACTAGCAACAGGAAAAGCCATAGTGGAAAGAGCACATGAGAATTTAAAACATAAACTTGAAAAACAGAAAAGAGGAATGGGTGAGGAGATCCCACAGAGCAGGGTAGCTAAAGCTATCTATACACTAAATCATTTGAGAGTATTAGAAAAGTCCTAGAACCCAGTCATTCTAAATCACTACAATCATCTGGTGATGATCAGTCGCCAAACCCAAGGTAATGGTTCGAGAAGACCTCATCAGCAATAGGTGGGGAGGTCCATGGAATCTCATTACCTGGGCATGGGATAGGCCTGTGTACACACACAGACAAGGTTTCACATTGGGTACCTGCCAGATATGTCCATCCTGCTCTACGTCCTGCCCAGGACCACAGGTAGCATTCCCTTGATAGCTTCTCAATGGACATGATGGAGCCAAGTGTGGAACAATGATTGAAACAACCTCATGGAAATTTGGGACTCCTGGATATTCACCCAGTCAGGTTCCACCTAGGCTGCAGATAAATCACTGATCAAAGGAGATGGGCAGCGCCAGGACCTCGACCAGTGATACGGTCAGGTGTGCAAATTTTGAACCCCTATAAAAGAGAGCTGCCATGAATAAACTGACACTGATGTCCTTGAACAAGCTCAGGAGTGTGTCCTGTCTGTCTCCAGCCTCTCCCTGACCACACGGCAGCAGGCACGGCGAGGTAACGAGTGTGGTTACATCACTCCACAGAAAATGCTGCAGATTCTTCCTATGTGTGCACACAGTGGGAGATCATGCCCAACTGAGATCCAAACACAAATTAAACAGAACTTGAGAAGTTCAAAGTTGACACAATCCAAGTTCTTGGCACTAGGGGGGAAATAGCTCCTCTACTTTTCCTTTTATAAGACAAACAAAAATCCCAAACCAACAGTAAAAACCCAAAACAACTCCCACCCCACTCATCTTCCTTTTAAAATGTATTTAAATCTGCACACTGGTCTTGGAGATGGAAGAGAGAGAGTTCTATTCCCAAAGCCTGTTTTTAATCATTGGATGATTTTTCAGTAAACCTCTGAACATTCAGCACTCGTGGTCAGTTTTCCCTGCCCAAAAAACGAGTGGTTTTTGCAGACATTCCATAAACACAGGAAGCTTTGACTATGTCTCTAACAGATAGGGAAACAGAAAAGTAACATGCACACAATATAAAGGCAAAAGCTAAACTTGCCATGATAGCTCAGATGCATGTAGTCCAGAAGTCTGCCTCTACAGCCAGAGGCAGATGTTTCAAACAGAATATCCCAAATCTATAAAGTACAATTCTGACATAACCTTGACTGTGTTTCACATTTCTTTTTAATTGTTGATTTTCGTTCCTGAAGCATGGCTCTATAGTCTCATTGAGTCTCTGGCTTGACTTTGTTTCTTTGGAGGGGTAAAAGGGGCAGCATAAAGGGCTAGAAGTGAAGAAGTCCCATAGTGCTTAGCTTCCTGATCATCTCATAACTGGTTTTAATTTTTGCCTGACAAATATTAGCCTCAATTTTACCTGCTGCAGGTAAAGTTTCATAGAGCCATTTTTAACCAAGTTTTCATTAATTTTAAATTTTTTGTTATCTAGTTCCTTACTGTTTCATTTTTCTTCTAAAGAGTAGCTAAGAAGAAATTCCTGATCATTCCCTGTGCCATTTGTTATTTTTATATAACCTAAGTATTGTTAGTTTCCTTTATAAAAGAAACACTTAAATTCCTTTCATCCATGGGATTTTTTTAAAGAGAAGTCTTTATTTTTTCTAATTCCCTCACCAGTCTTTCTCCTCAGCTTAGTTTTGCCCAGTTGCCCACAAGAATGGAAGCCGCAAATACAGATAAAGTGTATCTTCCCTTTCAAATAGCCATTTAATATTGTAATTATTTTATTTTCCATGTGAGTGTTAACCTTTCTAACCTCATCAGCCCCATGAACAGAGATCTAAACAGAGCTGTCAGCAATTAGCCACCTGAGCAGTTAGTGATTAACAAGTGAAATTCAGAACATTTTTCCCAAAGTGCATTTCTTCTCTCTGAAAAGTAAAGAATTTGCCTGACATTAGTCTGTCCATTTTTTTTTAATTTCTGCCCATTTAAAACTACAGGAGAGAACCTTTAGCTGAGACATCCCTATTACTTTTATGATGATTTCTGTGAATAAATTGTCATTGTTGGAATAGCTGAATGCAAGGGCTTTTAATCATTCTGAATTTAGGATTATGAATCAGAATAACGTCATGTTATTTTAGAATCAATATTCTTTGACAACATTCTTAATTTTTAATTGGTTTTCTAAAACTCTCTGTTAATATTGTTACTAATTCTATGATAATATATGAAGGGATTTCTCCCTTCACAGATCCCATCATTGTTGTCACCCTGTTTGTCAACAGAAACCCTGTTCCAGAAGTGTTTATTCCGTGGAAATGTTTGATACTAAAAAAATTAATCAAATGAGACAAAACAATCTCCCAAGATTTTGAAACCTTCAACATAGTGAAAAAAAAGAATACTAAGTATCTTTCATGGTATTATATAATACTGGTGGTGTGAGAAATGATGCTCACTTTTTTAAATTTTCAAAGGTTTATTAAACTTTAACAAAATACAACAGCGTACCGAATAAGGAAACAGAAAACAGTGCCAGGAGTGTGCAACCCTCCACTGCATGGTCACTCACAAAATTCTCTTAGCATACACATAATATTCATCCCTTCCTTGCAAGAGCCAACCATCGCACTACCCATCTGTAACAGTGGTATTAAAATAGCAATGTAAAACAAGAAAAAAACAGTCGTACTTTTTGTAACATGTATTCCTCCAGATGTTTCAGATTTCCATTGCATTCTTCTGTGGTAAATTCCTGTGTGAAAACTTTAGTTACCATTTCATCAAGAAAGGGCTCCTTAATTTTTTTGTGTGGTTTTGGTTTATCCCAACTTCTCTGTGTTAACAAAGACAAGTTATAATATTTGTATGTTCTATTGCACTCTACAATTGAGAATTCGAACACCTAAAACACTGTGTTCAGAAAAAATCTCCAATAACATATCATTATTTGGTTTTTGCTGAAAGCTTTTTCATTTGGTTTGGTGAAACTCTCTATTAGCATCCCAGTTGGTTTCCAGTTAAAATCTGCTTTTGATGTATCCCTGCTCCATCCTTCTGCTTTCTCAAATCAACTCCTTCTGAAACCTGAAAATTCCTGTTTCATGACTCATGGACACTGATGCAGCTTCTCCCTGCAAGCTCTGGTCCCTGCTCTTTTGGGTGTGCTTTGAAACTGGTCAATAATAAGGAACAAAAGACTCCTTGGCCCTCCACACTGTTTTATTAAATCTGCTGGCACAGTAACTTTAGCACTGCCCATTTCCAACCTTAAGCCACTGTAGTGGTTTAGACTTTCTAATTTTATTTTTTTTTCCTGTGAGATAGGATTAGAAGCAAAAGCAAGGCAGGTCCAAAACTTAAAGGCTATAAAGAAAACTTTGTTAGTGACATAAAGAAATAATAAATTCAGAATAAAACCTTCAGACCCCCCTCCTCCCCTCTCCCACACCTTCTTCTCCTTCTCAACAACATACAGCTGAAGAAAACTGAAGAAACACTTCAGTCAGTTACCAACTTAAAAATAATCTTTTTCAATTTATGCTGGGGAGAGGAGTCTCCCTTTGTTAGGCTATAGGGACTTCTTCACAAGAAAAAAAAAAACAGTTCTCTCATGGCTTCACTTTCCAGGAAAACTCCTCCCATCTCCACAGCCTTCCCAGAGCTGTGCTTATGGGCCATATTAAACTCATGGGGTATTTACTTTTAAGAATGAACTGTTCAAGAAGCAAAAGTTCTCTTTATCTCTCTTTCTCTCTGTTCATGCTTCATCCCCAGAAACAGATTCCCTTCTTCCCTTGGGGCAAAGGGTCCTCACCACAAGTGCTTTTGCTCAATGACCTGTTAAGCTGAACATTCCAACCCCCCATATCTTTCTCCACGGTTTATAGGAATTTTTAGTGTAGTACAGTCCATCCCCATAGCTTACAAAAGTATTTCCAGCCCAAATTCAGAGTGTTTCCTCATTCTCCTTCCATCTGGAACCTGACTTCTGCTTCGCTGACTTTGGTGTATCTTCTGTTCTTTTTCCTGTCACTCGGGGGAGGACTGAAGGTCTGCAAGTTGTATCTGAGCGTTGGAAGAGTTCAAATCTCCCATGGGAAGGCAGAGGCTGTGGCCAGGCCATGCTGGAGCTGTGCCAGGATCTCAGGAGACTCCGGCCATGCCGGGACAGGCTGGCCCAAGCCAGACAACAGCGGCGGCTGCTCTGGAAAGGCTGGGGTGGGGGGCACAGCTGGGACCTCAGTCAGCCTCCCTGGGCCCAGGGACAGCACCCAGTGCCAATGGCCACCCCTCCTTCCTGCTGAGACATGCCAGACAGGGGGGACTGGCCCCTGCTCCGTGCCAGGCCCCCAGGCCGTGCAGGAGCAGCCAGCTCCCGGTACCTCCACTCCTGCTGGAAGGGAAAAGGGCCGTTCCTGGGGTTTGCTCGCTTCAAAATGGGAATTCACAGAGGCAGACCAAATCCTCCAATTGGTTTTCCAGGCTGTCGACAACCAAACCAGCCTCCACTTACTCCCATCAAGTCACAGAGGAAGTTCCCAGGGAGAAAACTTCTGTGGATGCCCTCTTCTAAATGCCAATTAATGCAAAACCAGCACAGCCACATATGATAAGAAATACCATGTTTTACCAGGTAATGTAGTCAAGTGGCAATGTAGTGCATATGTTAAACATAGTGCAAATGTTGAAGTGGTTCAAGTGATGTACACCAATACCTCATCTAAGATAGAACTCTGAATCACCTATTTTTAAGAGAACTGTCGGCAACCTTGGAGAATTCCCTGCTGATAATCAAACCAAATGTCATTTGATCCCACCAGGTAAAGGCTAAAAGTTATTTACTCTGGGCTTTTAAAATTGAAAACATGCAGTGTCTTGGCATCCTTCATTCTGCTGAACCACTTTTTCAGCAGTGTTTTAGGCTAGTTCATCCATCACAAGCTTCTATGGGAGATGTAGGCAACCCCTGTAAAGGCAGGGTGCAGATTAGATCACATGAAGATTTTCAATGGCAGAAATGCAGCAGTGAGACCCCCTTTTCACTGGGAGCAGATGCTGCCCAGTGTAACAAGGTATCTGTGCCACCAGTGGCCCTGAATCCAAAAGATTTTTACCCAATCCTGTAGTCCTGTGGTTTTGCATATGAAGACCTTTGGATTCTGTGGACAAGGAGTGCCCATGTTGATGTTACAGACTATACTGGAACTTTTTCTCAAAAATTAATAGGGTTTTGTTTAGTTGGTCAAAATTAATGGGGTTTTGTTCAGTGGTCAGTTGGTCAGCGGGATTTTTTTCTGATAATTAGTGATAATTAGTGATAATTAGGCATGGATAATTAAATACAATATTTTAGCAGCTTTGTGGAAGTAAAGGACTAAACAACCATTATGAATAACTGTTGCAGTTGTCAACATTTCTATGCTATTTTGAGGGGATTAATATGCAACCACAAAAATTTGTTTTATGCAGACACTTGGCATTAAAAGATGTACTCCAGGATTTTTTTTCCCTAATATTTGAATTTAATCCAGCAGGCCATTTGCAAGTATAAAAAAGACTGTTTTTGAAAGTTGAGATGCCTGATATAGTTCTGGTTTCTGAGGGAATATTTAGGGAATTAATAAGGGCCACAGGACTCTGCCTCCTATTTTTCCCCCATTCTCTTCATCAAACTTGTTTCATGTTATGTTCTTGTGCTCTATCACAACCTGTGATAGGGACAGATAAAAGTGTAGTTCTAAGTTTGTTCTTCCTCATCTTTCTCTTCCACTCAATAAAATCCCATGACTGGTTATGCCTATTGACTCTTGATAGCAGTTGAGGGCTTCTTTGGGAACTTCTGGAAAATCTCATCTTAGTTATGTATTCTGGACTCAGTGACTGCTTACTATGCCCACATGTAAAATAATTAAGCACCCCATAATGTCCTGAAAGTTGTCATCTTTCCCCAGACATCCTAACTGTCTTCCAACAGATAGGTTTCCAGCTATTTCTGGAGTAAATGATTTATTGTGAAGATAGGAGATCAGAAATTGGTTTAATCACAATGTTCTTGTGCCAAATTTCTGCTATTTTGGGGAAAATAATTCAGCATTAATATAGCAAATGTTTCATCTTAATTTAAAATAGTAAGGGCAGTCAGAAGAGGAAGAAGAAAAATGTTTAGCATATTAGGATTAAGAAAAAGAGAATTAGAAAATTTCCTTGCTTATAAATTAAGAACCCCTGAATGAAGGATTCTCTCAGAATTTTGTGAGTTGCAAAATGCTCAGTTGGCGGGGAAAATCACTCAGTGGCTTGTTCATTTTTCTTTTAATCTTGAGTGTCTAGTTTTGCTTTAAAAATAAGTAATGTGGGTTCTGTGTTGAATTCCAGTACTGAGCAGCATAAACTGTGAGGGTTTTTTATAAGTTCAAATAAAAAGTGTGCCATGAGATAACAAAGAATCCACTATTCTGGATCTGAGTTTTGCTTCATACATTGTCAGTGAACTTAAGACTGTTACTTGTTACTGTTACACTGTCTGTAGTGTAAAATGACCTTCTGCAGCCCTAAGATCTGAGAAAAAAAAAATCGCTGAGGGCTGAGTGCTCATATTTGTAACATAAAAGAGGAACAGCAGTAATCCCCGTTTTTCTCAGACCCAGCATGTGCACATTGGCTTTGACAGAGATTGCTCAGGTTGCCCATGGCAAAGCTGACCAAGAGGCTCAGGTAGTCCCGTGCCTTGTTAGTCCAAGCTTCTTGTCACCAGCTGGATTCTCTTGAAGGCAAGGCTCTCTTTAAGGGAGATTTGGTGTGATTCTATATGATTTCTAGTTCCAGTGATTTTAATGATGCTTCATGTAATTATTTTTAAAGTTTTAGTAAAATTTTCACCCACTTCCCCCATACTGATGCTATGTGCTGTATAGATGCCTAGAAATAAGTAGGATATATCCTTACTAACAGCAATGTAGTGGAAGTTAGTAATATTCTTAGTTATGTACAGTTCTCACGGTGCTTCACAAATAGCAATTTTTCAGCCTGTTTTAATTCTTTTCACAGAATCAGAACCAGAGGCACATAGCAGGTAAGTTACGTGGCAAAGGCAATACCTGGGAATCAGTGATAAAGCCTCATTTAGAAGAGGGTTACTTCCTTTGATTTAATCTCTACAATAATACATGAGCTTTTAGAAAACTTCTGTTTTAATTTTAAAAATCATGTTTTTAGAAATCAAATCCATTGAAATAATTTAGCTTGTCCTTTGTTTATTGTATTTAAATGTAAAGGACATATTTCAAAACTGTTAGAAAATTTGGCACAGTCATTTATTGAATAAATTATTTATTTGGGGGGAAGAAAGAAAAAACATTGTCCCCCAATTATTTTGTTAGAATTCTTGAGAGCTTAAGATCACCATGCTCTGAAAACAGTTGTTAAAGAAAATAAACTGCATGCAGGATGTAGTAAAATTTAATGTCATACAAAGTTCAAAAAGGATGAAAAGAAACTTAAAGAGTTTATTTTCAACACCAAGCTTCTGTATTAATACTGAGAATTTATTCACCTCAGGTAGGAGGTGGAAGAATCCCATTGTTTTTGTTTTTAAATTGTTCACTAATATTAAATATTCCATATAGAACATTCCAGACCAAGTTTTTTATTACATGTTTTTTTAACATATGGTGCAGGAGTATATTATTTTCCCTATATGTACAGCAGTCAACAGCCAGAACTAGATATTTTATCTATGCATCATCCTGAGGCTGTGTTTTGCAGAACAGGGTAGGTTCTGCAGATACCCTGTTTAATTAGAGAAGTCAATGATCAGGTCTACTCTGAAGAGAATAGCCCTAAATTAGCAATCCCAGCTTTACCTCCAAGCAGGCTGCTGAGTTTATGTTGGGTAGCACAGTATCATGCAGAGGTACTAAGCAGAATTTGGTCCTGGCAGTGCTGTAAGTGCTAATTAGAGTTCATACCTTTGGGTACTGAAGCAGCTAAACATCTTTCAGTTCTGACACTGACTTGTCTCACACTCGCTTGGGGATTTTTACAGGATGCTCATTACGTGATACATACATGCCCAAAGGATCTGGAAAATGAACTGGGTAATAAGTGATGCTGTGAGAAGAAAATATGCCATACCAGGAAGTTCTGAATGTATCATTGTCTTAAGTATAGGAAATGCAATTATACCCTGGAGTATTGTAGAAACAGGCATCTATATCTTGCTTTACATCAAAGTAAAGTGGGTAGTATTTAGAGGGAACAAGAAGAGCTCAGGTGAAGTGTACAATATGCTTTAGTGATTTGAGCAGTTGTAGACAACAGAATGAAACCAGTGTTCTGGTTTTGCAAGGAAAATAACATGCAAAACAATCCTGTTTTGTGCAACAGCCCTGACAAAAACATGGTGTATTGCTTTTCTAATCCAAGTTAAGATTTTACTACTGAGCATGTAACCCATCTTCTGACTCAGGATTTATTTCAGCAAACTAAGAGATCTTAAAATGTGATTTACCTGTTAAATACTCAAATTGAAATACATTACAAATTGTTTTAAAATTCACACTTTTTCCCTTATCATTCACTTGTCATCAGGGTGCTCTTGTTACCTATCTGCTGTTACTGGATTTATTAATAAAAGCAGGAGCAATAAGCAAACACTGCAAGATCTTGCCTTAAAAAATCCTTCAGGCTGTTGTGGTAATAGCCAAAACCTAAAAGCTGCACACAGAAAAGTTGAGGTGGCAACTTGGTGTCAAGGATTCAAAAACTGCCTCTGGTTTAGACTTGTA
Source organism: Cinclus cinclus (assembly GCF_963662255.1). NCBI lineage: Eukaryota > Metazoa > Chordata > Aves > Passeriformes > Cinclidae > Cinclus > Cinclus cinclus. The sequence continues at coordinate 5,073,586 of NC_085058.1, read as the reverse complement.
GTAGTTGTCAGTTTTAACAAGATCTAACAAGAAAGAATAGTTCTTGGCATATAGAACCCTCATTCCATTGGTGATGATGTCCCATTCATGAGTCCAGCTCATCTCTGTAGCATAGATGAATATCTGTTAGTCTAGAATATCTAAATGTCACTAACTCTCAGCAATTGTATGTTTTGAAGTCTTGGCTCTAGAGCTGTGTACTAAAGAAGAAAGGTTGTGAGCAGCCTTCAGTTTCATCAGGATTTGTGTTTGATGTGCTGGTGTTGGAAGTAGAACAGCCTTTGTATTAGAAATCATAATCTTTCCTCGTAAACTGCTAAACTGAAATTGCAATCAACAAAGTCAAACTTCTTCAAAAAAGCCTCTGGGGAATTGTGGCTCTAGTTAAGGTCGCTGCTGCCTGCACTGGGAAGGTGTGCGGGTGCTTCTTTGTAAAATGTCAACTTCAGCTGCCAGCTTCCAAGAGCCTTCTGGCAGAGGGTTCTGGTAAAAGTCCAGTTGTTTGCTAAGCTTGTTCCTGTAGACAAATGAATGTTAAAATAGCTCTTAATGAAACTTTAGCTCCTGGCTGGCTCCTAGGCTATTATCCAATTGTAGCAGCTATGCCATTTGAGTGCCAGTTTTCAATTTGGATAACAATTCCTGCAGACCTTAGGATGGTTGAGATGGATGTTAAACACTCTGACAGGCAGAGGATTACCACTTCCAGGTTTATTGTTGACACTTGCAATCTTCTGTTTTGCCACCCACTGTTACAGTGCCACTGAGGAACTGGGAAAGGTGTGACATGAGGTTCTAGACACATTTCAAACTAATGTGTTACTCAGTAAAACTGATTGAAAATTTGAAATAAAGAGGCCATTTTACCTGCAAAATGAAACGGAGCTGTGAGGTCTAATTATCTGCAAAGACCTTAATGCTTGAAACTGGCACCTGCATGCTGAAGTACACATGCTGTGATACACTGCATTCATTACGCTGGTACCTTTGTGATGGGTGTGCAGAGACTGTTCTCTCTGCTGCTGCTCAAGGGCTGTTGTGTGGCAAGCCCATGGCAGTCTTGTCTCCAACATCTGTGGGTAGCTTTCCCACACAAATGAATTTTGGCATCATGGTATGTGAGATAATTTTAACTAACTCAAAGATAGTTTTTCTCTGAAGAAAAATAGTATTCTTCACTGAATTTGTCATCTTGCTATTTCAGATACTTCCTTTGCATCTGGTAATTTGGATCTTATGCTGGGACATATATCTTCTGAGTTTTGATGAATTTACAGTCAAATCAGGATTGATTCCAGGAAAATGATCTGGGAATTTATTTTTTCTATTTCACTGGGACAGGGAGCAGTATGTAAAAGTAAATTGTACAGACCCATGAGTTCTACCCAAGTAGCTTTTCATAGTAAAATCAACATGAAGATTAGTGAGAACATCAAGTAATTTCGTTAACAATAAAAAACATTAACTGCCAAGTAATTAGTGAAATGTTTCAGAGAAAGGAGAAGGAGCTAATGAGAGGACAGATTAGTATGTATTTGTTATTCCTGTGGATTGGATTTCTTGTGTTTACTACTGCTGAGTCTCATCTGTCATGCTAATAACATATCAAGTTGCAAAGATCTCAGTGATACCAAATGCCCGATTGCTATCAGAGACAATAGGAAAGACTAAGATAAGGGTGGGACACATGAAGATAGATGTCAGGAGAGGGTTTGTACCTGGACTGCACTCTTATTTCCTGAACAGGGACTGAATATTTTCACAGCTCTCTTGCTGTGGCAGCAGGTCTCAAGCTGCACAAATACAAGGTCTGAAGTGAAGGGGATAAAGTATCACATGTTCTGCTGCATGATGAATGGTTGTTTATAAGATAAACATGCATCTTTCTACTCTTTCTCTCCTCTTGGAAAAAAAGACTCAGATCAGAGAAAAAAAACAACTTCTCTGGGTTTCAGTAGACATGTTTTTCTTTTATTTTTAAATGTTTGTTTGTTTGTTTGTGTGTTTTCTTGTTCCCCACTTTACTTTTGATGGCAAATAGACCTGGCAGGGTTGGCTCTGTAAATTTTGACAAAAATTTACACTGTTTGAAAGCACAGTCAGTTTGGTTCTCAGGATCTTCCCACCAGAAAGGTGAATATTCAGTTCAAATAAAAAGTCTCCTGCCTTCCAGAAATAACCTCTTTACCACGAGGCTTATATAATGAATTTTCACAGCTTAATTACTTATTTTCTTGAGGTACACAGACAGTTTGAAACAGAATAATTCTTGAAGGTTAAGTGTAATATTAACTTTTTGCTATCAGAAAACTTGCTTTTCCCCAGAGTCAAAATCAGGGAGTAGAAATTTCCCACTCTGCTATTTCTTATTGGTAGAAATCTCATAAGACTTCTGTATAAATTCCTCAGTCATCAGACATAGGTAGATTAATTTAGATTATATGAATACAAACATATCTTCCTGCATCCCATCTAAATTCAGATGGATGCATTTTAGTTGAGAACCTCCAGTGTGGAAGCTCAGAGAGCCACACCGTTTCAGTCCTGGAGGGGCAAGAACAAGAGAGGAGAAACACCCCTCTAAGATCATGGTGAGAAGTGCCTCCCTCCCACAGACCTTTGCAGGTACATGTTAATCCCTTAAATTCTATTGGTTAATGTAGTTGATGTCAATCCATTCACCCCGGTTCAGCCCCTGTCTACCATACATGTACCTTCCCAGAATGTTCTTCCCTCTCCTGATCCCCCCTGGTTCTGTTTCTTCACAGTGTTCCACCCCTGTTACCCCATTGGTTTTCTCAGCTGGCTGCCCCTCCTCTGCACCACTTTCACCTGTTCCCATTGACCCTTGACCCTCAGATCCTCCCCTCCTGTTCCATATTTAATCCCGTGCCCTCAATCCCATCTTGTCTTTGTCCCTGGACCCCCTTCAAGGCAATAAACTGTTCTTGGAGCTCCATACAAAGACCCATCCTTTGCCTTTGTTCGTCAGCAATTCAAGAAGGGTGCTCTGGGCTTTGAGAGTGCTGGTTGCTTGCAGAGACCTGTCGAGGCACACTACTCCACAAGACAAAACTAAATCCTGTCAGGAGAGGAGCGCTCACGTGTACTGCCCAGCAACTTCTGCTCATTCACTTGCTGCAGCAGCTTTTCTTTCTTCCTTCCGTGCTGAGGGAGTTGCTACTGCTGAACTGCTGTGAACTCTGATGTATGATTTCAAGACATTCCTAAAACACTTGAACTTTTCCCAGTTGCAGCCAAGAGAAGGGGAATAGCTGCCTGCCCTGATATTTCTCTACAGCATCTCTCTGCTGTTATATCAAGAAAAGAAATATAATCAGGTTTCCTGTTTCCTATTTTTCATTCCTGCTCTGTTCTACTATCATATATTACTGTACCAATAAAATTAGTAATACAAATCTGTTAGAGGTATGCAGTGGTAATTGCTTTTTGTTCTGCCAAGGAAAAACACCAACAAAACTGCAAAGCTAAACTTCAAGACACCTTCTAGTCTTGTAGATATGGCAGCAGATGTTACAATGATAGTGTATTTATCTATATATAGCTCAAAGCACTGGCAAATTAACTGCTTCACAAGGATGGAACTCTGCCTTTGAAGGTATTGGCCTTCTTGTTGTCCCCAACTTTTTCTCAGTTGCATGCAGTTGAACTAGGTATGAAATCATTTGGCATAGTGTAAATCAGAGATCACAAAATTTAATGCAATTTCTGCACCACTGTAAGGTCATGGATGGACTCTCACCAGAAGTGTTGCTTCTTTTTGGATTTGTTGTTCACAGTTCTTTTCAGTTTGGTGTTTCTGTACAGTCGACTTTAGCATTCCTTTTTTTTCCTTCATTGCATATTAATTGCCCTTTTCTGTTACTCAGCCTTCTCACTGTTCTTCTTTTCTATTGCACAATACCATACTCTAAATCAAAATGGACTGCGTATTCTTTCTCAAGATTACAATTAAACACTTTTTTTTAAATCGAGGATTACTTTAGTCAGATTTAAGTAAGTGACTTGAGACTTCACTGAGTGGGACATAAATCCAACAATATATAAATACAGATAAACAATTTAAAATTATCTATTAATAGGTCTTTTGGTCCTAAATGCTCTGACGCTATAAATAAAAAGATGTAAGAAAACATCTTACCAAGAGTGAACTTTGGGTCTTTCTGTTACTTGTTTTTTGTGGATTTTTTTTCAGACAATGACATTAGTAACTACCAGCTAAATCAAATCTGAGTTTTAAAGGAAGCACAGTACAAAAACATGAGAGACATTTGCTCAGCTGAGATCTAAGAGTGAAAGGAGTCTTAAGGAAAAAATAAAAAAGACCTTCTCAGAGCTATTTTAAGGTCTTAGGTCATGAGTTAGGTCATGAGCTTCTTAGCATTTGGTGTGGTATCTGAGTAGACTCTTGGAGTGTACATGAGGGCAGGTGGAGAAGACTATGCTATAAATACTTCTATACATAAGAAGTTCACTAACTTCTTAAATGACAAACCAGACAGAAACATTAGTTCTGAAGAGGAAAATTATTAAAATAATTTAAAGCTTAATTTCCCAACAAATCATCCCATAGTTCTTAATCACAAAAGCTAAACTGCTCTCCACCATTATCTAGGAAATGTTACAGAAAACCTTTTACAGGGGTACAGCATATATTAAGCATGGCTGGCATGCTCTGGAGTACTTCTGTACTTGTTTGCTCCCTACTGAGCTGTGCAGAGAACTAGTCATTGGGATTCCTACCTTCTATTTTTGGACTTTCTTTTGCCTTATGGCTGGAGCATAGATGACCAATTTCCCCAGGGAAAATGTGCTAATTTTATGCTTCTTTTAGAAATATTGTCCCTCAATTTCTTTAGTGCAAAGCTCTTGGAAATCCTTACAGGATAAAATACACTGACTGTACTAGTAAAACCTGCCTGATTTCATCAGTATTATTTTACTTGTTTCTCTACGTGAATACAGATGTTTTTGATTTTCTATTTCTTTATTATATCCTACACTCATGTTGCTGGCTCCCTTTGTCCAAAAGGATCATTCCTGTTTTACAAGGGCAGCAGAGGTCTCAGAGACCTTTGAGAGATTGGTTTATATTTCATTAATATTTGCCTTCGTGTGAGGGAGCACTCCACTTTTCAAATGACACATACAGGCCTGTGAGTTCACTGTGACTGACCTAACTTGAATCTTAACAGTCTTTTAGGAGGCATGTTTTATAGAACTGGCAGAACCAGTTGTTAGGTGTCATTTCCTGTATAGTCCTAAAATAAAAATAAAAAAAAAAAACAAAACCGAAACAAAAATCCCCACAACCCAAAACAAAAAGAGACCTAGGAGAAGAAGTAGGTAAAGCAACTCCAAAGGCATGTTTGAAGTTTTTCCAAGTGATTATGTCCACCTACCCTTTTGTCTGTTATCAGAATCAACCCCTTATGACCAATCCAATCTATGCTGAAAGAGCAGATCCTCCTCAAGGCAAATTTCTGTCTTTGTCAAGGGATAGGTGACATGACAGAAACATCATTATAGAAACAGGTCCCAGCCTCTGTACTGTATTGTCAGTAAGCCTGAAGTGTGGCATCACCTGCTCACAGAAGAAGTTGTGAATTTCAAAACCAGGTATCCTTTCCTGGTGCTTTGAGTAGGCTGTCTTTATTTTCTAAAGAGCCCAATTAAATTAACAGAATTCAAAATTAGTTCAGTAGGTACTCCAAAGAAGAAAGTAAAACTACTGCTGGGGAGTTCCTGCACCATTTGTTGGTGAGATGAGATGAGATGAGATGAGATGAGATGAGATGAGATGAGATGAGCCGAGCCATTATGGTGAAAAACAAGAGGTGACAAGTAACGTTAGAGAATTGGTGTTATGTCATAAAAACAGTTTGTGCTGCCTTCCTTTTTCAGTAAGTAAAAACAATTTCTATAAATCTGTCTTCATGCATCAATTAAAGAGGGAGAGGCTATACAAGCTATTTAATTTCTAAACTTCGTTTCTAAACCTCTCTTTCTTGGTCTGCTGGAACAGAAGTCTCCAAGTAATTGAAATTGTTAATGAAAGGTATAGCAAGCATGTTAACACATGTCTGTGCTTTTCATATTCTCTCTAAGAGGAAAAGTAAAATTAAATCACCATCAGCAAATTCAGCCCCATGGATACAAGTCTTCTTGCTAGAAACAAAGCTTATTAACTGGAAATTTCCATGTAAGAAAAACCTCAAGATTTTTTTTTTTCTGTGGAGTTGATACCATCCTTCAGGTTTGGCTTTTTTTTTTTTTAACTTGGATTTACTTTCCTACTGCCTGTATCTCATACTTTCTCCTGTATCCTAGAGGCTCCCATGTCGTGGCTAATATTCTTTTAGAAAACTGGAGATGCACAGACATTCTTTTAAGAGCCCATCAGCACCACTCCCAAACTAGCCAGACAGCTGTTTGTTTAATTTCGCAAGACATTTTCTTTCCCCAAAGTGAGAAGAGCTACGTCAGTGAATTCCCAGCCATGATACTGTGTGTTTTTTAAGGCACCTTTTGTGGCAGAGGAATGTATTCTACTAAACTAGGGTCAAAATATGCTGATAGATTCAACAGAGCAGTCAGGTTGTTGAATAATATATAATTAGGTATCTTTTAAATATTCACTTTACTTATCTGAGAAAGGCCCTAATCTGTTCCAATTGACTATAGTGTAAAATTAAGGTAAGTGCAAAGAAAAAAACTACACTTTAGAGTTGATTTCGACTAAATCTGTAGACTTTTTCAGTACTCTATTGTGTTTTAAAACATTCTGTTGAAGTGCAGTGTTTTGCTCAATATTTTTTACTGTTATTGTTGTACTAGTTCGGTTATTAAACCAATGCAGTTAGAAAAGACTGCAGTGAGAAATAATCTTTTCTTTAAGTCATAAGGAAAGCTTCTATTTTGACAGTGGACTTCTGCTCCCTAGGAGCAGTACGCATGAATCTCCATGCCGAAATGTGGAGCCTCTGAACTTCGTGTAGTTCCTAGGTTAATTCAGATTATAGCCTTTTGGAGGAGCTGGGGACGGTAACTGTTGATCGGAACCCTCATTAGAGGGCTTTGCTATCTTGTAGAGCTGAAACTTTATGGTACAGCTTGTTTAAGCTCTCCAGGAGCTGGCTTCCAAGGCCTGCTTTGCAAATCCAGCCCTTAACAGCCCTGGCAAGTACCACGGGGCAGAAGTTGTAGGACATTCCCTCCTCCAGCAAAGTAACATCAGTTCAGCTGATCCAGTGACAGCACTAGGGAGGAATTTTCTGCTACAAGTATTGAGTGTAGACAAAGAGGCTGCCTAATTTTCTCTTTGTGCAACCCACATCCTGTGGGATTCATGCACATCCCTGTACTTTCTACGCTGTACAAGGGAGCCTGTGTCCTGAGGACAGCATGTTGTGTCTTGCTTACTTTGCTGATGAGACTGAGACACACCAGAAGTGAATTAAATAGGTTTCCACTTAATTATATGTAATTTTGTTAATTGTCTATGTGCTGCTGTCCCTCGCTGGCATTACGAAAGGGTGCAAGTCACCTCTGTAGCTAGTTTCCCTGCCCCGGCTTTTCCTGGGCTCCATCCCTCACAGCCTTGGATAGCCCCGGCAGGGCATGGCCCCAGCACTGTTCCCGCTGAGGGTCCCGTTGAGGTCGCAGTAGGTCTCGTCCACCTTTCCCGTTCACTCTTGGTGCCTTTAAGCGTGCAGCACCGGGGGACGTCTCTCTGCAGGGCCAGAAGCCCCGGGCAGGCACTGCAGCCGAGAGCGGTGCGCTTTGGAAGCACTGGCAGCCGCTGGAACCTCTGCCCCGCCACTGCTCTGGGGGTCCGAATCGCACCTCAGCCCCTTCCCCTCGGTGTGGGTCCCGGCGGGAGCCCAGCCCTGCCCGGCTCTCGCCGCAAAGTCTGGGCTTGGTGCTCGGCGCTGTACGGGCCGGTGCAGCGCCCCGCCGCCTACATTGCTGCAGCCGGGCTGTTGGGTAGAGCTGCCCCCTCCTCCTGTCCTCCGGCTGCCGGGGCTGTCTCCGACCTCAGTCATTCCGTACGTGCATGCGATTAACCCCTTACTACCCGTCCTGCAGGCCCCGTGCCTCGAAGCCCAGCGTTCCCCTGCCGCCTGATGCCATCGGCTCCGCCACCCTCCTGCTGTAGAACAGATTGATTTCCACGGGTGGGGACGGCTCCAGCACGGGACTGCTGTCACCGGGACGCCCTGCCCGCTGCGGCTTGCTGCCTTTTTTTTTTTTTTTTTTTTCTCCCTCCCTCCCAAGAGTAGCAGCGAAATGTCCCGTTCTGCCTATTTGGAAATGGGAACCAATTGCTCCCCCGCCTTACCTCGCTCATCGCATCCCATATATAGTCATATCTGCGGTCAAATGGCAGGCGGCAGCGAATGGGAAGGCTGTGCCTCCCAAAAAAAGCCGGGGGGCAGTGAGAGAGGGAAAGGGGTAGGGACGAAAAGAGGAGGGAGGGAGGAAGGGAGGGAAGGAGGGAGGGGGAAAAAAAAAAAAAAGCCCTTTCCAAAAAAGTATTGGATATCTTGAGGAATGCAGTCAGCCCCCTGGGAAAGTACATATCTGTGAGGCGCTCCCTGCCCGCCGCTTGCATTCGGCCGGCGCCCCGTCCCGCACGGATCAACCCCGCCGCCGGCAGCGCCGCTCCCCCGGGGCCTGCGTCCGGACTCGGGGCTGTCCCGCAACTTTTCAAGCTTTTCTTTCGGAAGCAGTTCACGCGGGGACGCGCCCTAGCCCACCGCCACCATGGATGCCATCAAGAAGAAGATGCAGATGCTGAAGCTGGACAAGGAGAACGCCTTGGACAGAGCCGAGCAAGCCGAAGCGGACAAGAAGGCTGCGGAGGAGAGAAGCAAACAGGTCTGCACCGAGGGCCCGGGCGCAGCCAGTGCCGGGGCGCAAATCTTTCCAGACTATACTCTTTTTTTTTTTTTTTTTCCTCCTCCCCTCTTCTTCCCCTCTCACTTTACTTTGTTATATCCCACCCCCGCGCCCCTGCAGAACTGGTTGAACTTTCCCTAAGGCAGAGCTTCAGCCTGGCAGCCGCCGGCTGGAGGTTCCTGGGGGCGCGGCAGGAGGACCTTCCCCCGTCCCCACCATTTCAGCTGGAGAGCAGGGCCCTGGGACAACTGCATGACCTCTGTGCCTTTGTCACAGGGGAACAGAGCGCTTAGAGAGGCTGCCCAGAACACCTGGGTAGCCCTGGACAGATGTGCAGCGATTTGGCAGAGGACAGTTAAAGCTGTGTTCGCCCACTCCAGCATCACTCAGCAGATGTGTCCAATTCCAGCTGCCCTCCCGCCCTTCTCTGGGTGCATGCCCCACTTTTTTGTCCTTTTCCAGTCCCCTTCATTTACACCTGGGGCTTTATTCAGTTTGGGGAGGGGACACGTTATTTGCACGGTTCTGGGAGATCCTGAAGGAGGAGGGAGAAAAGGAGAGTGATTTATATATAAATTTCACAGCTTTCTAAGCCAAGGGAAAAACATATTTGTATGTTATATTTCCTCTTGTGCACCTAGTTAGAGGATGACATTGTGCAATTGGAAAAGCAATTGCGTGTCACGGAGGATTCAAGGGACCAAGTGCTGGAAGAGCTACACAAGTCTGAGGACAGCCTCCTCTCCGCAGAGGAGAATGCTGCCAAGGTATCGTGCCCTTGCTGCAAGCAAAGAGGATCTAACTGTCTCTCCTTCTTTCTTTCTCTGTCTGTCTGTCCTTTTCTGTCTCTTCTGCACTCACACCTCTCCCTTTGCACGATCACGCTGCCTGCTGCACCTTTTCCTGCCCTCCCTCCCCTCTCCACCACTTTCCACCCATATCACAGCTGGAGGATGAGCTGGTGGCTCTACAAAAGAAGCTGAAGGCCACTGAGGATGAGCTGGACAAATACTCCGAGTCCCTTAAAGATGCACAGGAAAAGTTGGAACTGGCTGACAAAAAGGCCACAGATGTAAGTTACCCCCATCCCTTTCACCAAAAGCCTGATAGACAAACCACACACTCCCTGGGCTCAGGACAGCCTGGACTCCTACTCAGCAGCACTGCAAAGCTTTGCTGAAGGCGGGGTCCAAGCACCTCCTGGACAGAGAGGTGGGAAACACAGCACTGCCTCCCTGCATGGGGTTTGCACACTATCAGAGGCATCTGACTGGGTTGCTGCTCACTTGATATGTGCTTTTCATGTGTACTTGCCACTCTAGATATGAAAGTAAAGAAATGGTGATTTATCTATTCAGGTCATGGGTAAAATGGCTCAGGCTGGAACAACCTTGTCTTGACAGTGGAACAAAAGCTAACAAAGAGTTAATAGTGAGTAGGTATAGGTAAGGGAGATCCAGAAGAGCAAGGGCTGCTAGTTCTGTTTTCAAGAGAGCTGTTCCTAGGCATGCATGTGTTAGAATTGCTGGTAGATATTGGTTTAGCTCACTGGTCCCTGAGATAAAAGGTCCTCTCCTGCTTTTTTTTTTTTTCTGTTCTTTTCTTGGAAATCAGTGGAACTGCTTCACTTGTCAAAGTTCAGTCTTGGGTGATGGAAAATTGTCCGGAAGATGAGACTTGCTAGTTTTGCAGTTCAGAGGACAGGGATCCTGGGAGCAAGCTGGGAGATATATATAGCTCAGCACTTTATATGGTAATAAGTCAAGAGCTTGTGCCTCTCCCAGGCCCTCATCCCACCCACCTGTCTGTCCCTGACATGCATTTAATGGATCACATGTGTGGAACCATAAGAGTGTATTTTCTGTGCAGTTAAGGTCCTGGTCTCTATTGCTGCTGTTGGACAATTCAGTTCTCCTTGAGTAAATCTCAGGTCTAAATTACAGGATTGTATGAAACTACAGTACTTCCAAAGCAATGACCCTCCTTTTCCTATAGCTCAGCTTAAAAGTCAGCCTCAAAGCCATCATGAAAAGGACTTGCCACAAAGAAAGAAAGCAAAGTATTTCAGGGGGAGGAAGGATACTTCCAGAAACAGAACTGTTACAAACAACAACTTTGCATGAAAGGCAACATGGTTTTATCTTATTTTACTTCTAAAAAGAATAAAGGATTTTTTAAAAAGATTTAGCTTCAGTATGGCGATAAAGTTATATATCTTTGAAAGAGGACCCAGGAACTTAACAAACAGAAGTGTTCAAAGGAACAGGGGACAGGGACCAGTGTATAATGTGGATCACATGTCTGCTCTGTGCATGGCTGCCATAGGAGAGGCAGCTTCCTAGCAGGACATTTATTTAGCTTGTTCAAAGGAACCACATATAGATTCAGGGGAGATATTCCTTATATGGAAAAATATGCAGACTATTTGGAAATAGCTTGCCTAGGATAAAGGCAGGAGAAATGCTACTAGATGCCTGTTCTGAAACTAAGGATCTTGCTAACTGTTCCCCGTGCCGCCTTCCCCTGCTGGCAAACAGCATTTGGAAGTTAGTTGAAGGCCATTTTATTTGTAGTCTTCCCTCAGGTGGAGGGTGGGAGAGTGTCTGACTTGTTTTCATCGAGGTAAACGCCTTATTTATTTGTATGCATGGAATATGTCTGACAGTTTAGGGACGTATTTAATTTTTTGGCAATGCAGACTATATTTAGGGCATGGTAGTTGACCCAGTATTTGCCTTATCAGTTTGGATAGTTCCAAGCCTTAGGGAAAGGGCAGAGTCAGGGAGGGAGTGTCGGCTCGCTGGGATGGACACGCCTTTCACTGGGACGAGAAAATCTTACCTGTCCGGTATGACTCGTGTCCCAAAAACCGGGCACATCCCCGGAGCCACCCCACCCGAGAGGGGGCAGCTGCAGCCCCGTCTCCCCTCCCCGTGTCTCAGGAGCCAGGCCGGGTGCAGCAGCATCTGGCGGGTCGTTCGATGTCATTTGAAGACGCTCCTATGGGGGCCGTTTGCGGGGGGAAAGGTGGGTATTGACCCCGGGTCCGGTCCGGTCCGGTCCGGTCCGGTCCGCGGGACCTGGCGTGCTGTGCCGCGAGGCGGCGCTGCTGCCCCGGCACATCCACCGGGCACGGCCGCGCTGCCGGCAGGAGCGGCCCGTCCCCAGCCGCGACCGGCCCAGCCTCGATCGGCCCATCCCCGGTCAGGAGCGGCCCATCCTCAGGACGGCTAGACCATCCTCCATCCCCGCCCCGCTCCCGGCCCGGTCCCGGCAGCCCCGCCCCGGAGCGCTGAGGCGCGGGGGGACTTCCGGGGCTGCGGCGGGCTGAGGGAGGCGGTGAGGGCTGGGCTGGGCGCGGGCATGGCGGCGATGAGCTCGCTCGAGGCCGTTCGCAGGAAGATTCGCAGCCTGCAGGAGCAGGCAGACGCCGCTGAGGAGCGGGCGGGACGCCTGCAGCGGGAGGTGGACCAGGAGCGGGCGTTGCGGGAGGAGGTACGGCCGCCCCTCGGCCCGGCTCGGGCCCGGGGGCTGGGGGGCGCGGGTCCCGGGCCGCGGCTGCCCCGCGTGCTTCTCCGGCCGGCGGAATGGGAGGCCGCTTCCTTCGCCGCCGTGTCCGACAACAGAGTTGTTACCTGGCGGCCGCTCCCGAGCCGGCCGTGGGGTCCGCCCGCAGTGCTGCGTTCCCCGGCTCGGAGCCCGAGAGCTGCGTGGGCCGGGCCCAGATGCGGTGCGCAGGGAGACAGCACTAGGTGTGCTAGCCGACAGCAAAACCCCGAGCTTGGATGAGGTTGAACTTAGGCCAGATGCTTGAGATTACTTGTTTTGTATTAGGCTATGAGCGAGGTTTTATGGGGTTTTCCCCCCACAAGGTCTAGTTCTCGTATCCCATCCAGATGAGCTCATCTGTGGGAAGAGCGTGGCGTCACTTGGGAAGTACGCGAGACTAAACCTGAGATGGCCCGCGGTACCTGACATCACCTCGTCTGGGTGAGCGTGCAGTCCCAGTCGCTGTGTGTCTGTAGTGTGTGTTCATCAGAGCTGCTCGCCAGAAGGGGAAAGGAACAGTCGGCTTGGTTTGAGGCCAAGATCAGGTGTGAGCAGCATAGGCTTACCTAGGAGAGATGTAATTATGGGTGGAAATAACAAAAAAAAAAAAAGCCCCAAAAAACAACTGATAGGGCTTTTCTTTGTCTTATCATTGACCTTTGGGAGTTCTAGCAGCTGTAGCTTAATGTTTCCTGCTGTAAAATGTGTAGTGTTCTTTGAGGCAGTTTCAGTGTCTTCAGTGGTTGCATAAAAAACAAAGCAAAAGAGCAAAGCTCTTGTGTAGTTTATTACAATAGAAAAAGTGGTGATTATTTGATTCCCTTATACTATGGGCCTTTCTGCAGATTCTTCTGCAGATTCTGCAGTGAGTTCAAAGGAAGAGCCTCCCGATTACTTGCAGGTGAACTTCCTTATGGAGCAAAATATGGCTACTTGTGCTTGTTTAACTATTGCATTCTTGCAGGTCAGTTGGCATACCCGTTTTTTCAGTGAAGAGCCATAAGTCATTTCATAAGGGTTTCTGGTTTTAAAAAAACCTTGTACCTGTTTTCTAAGTTTTGTGGACTAAAGGATACAAATATTCCTACTTTTAGTAACAGGTACTATTCTGAATAATAAGGAATTTATATTGAAAAGGGAAGCTTTGCTGTTAACTTTTGTGGCAGAAGGAATAGTGCTGGAGGAGTGATTACAGCCTTCTGGTGAAGTCTTCCCTCAAGAGTTCAGCTACAGGTTAATGTTTGTCTCTTCCCTGGAGTTGGTTTATGTGGATGATGTGGTATTCTGCAGAGTATGTTTACATGGTATTTAAATTTTTGTGTGGAGGGGTCAGTGCTGGAGTGAATAAAGGCTGAAAACTGAATTCCCGGGCACATGTAGACATGTACTTTTTCTACAGTGCTGGCTGCAGGTGAGGGGTTTTATTGTTGCAGCAGCATTTCTGCATGCTTGAGGAGGAGGGAGGCTTTGAGAGCACTGCAGCAAGTGAGCTGAGGTGTGAATCTGCCCCTTCTCTCAGTGTAATGCCTTTTATGTAAGGCATGTGACCAGCTGGGTTTGTTACATGAAGATTTTTTTTTTCTTCCTGTGCGAGGTACAGATATGCAAACAACAAAAATCTACAGCTGTGGCCAAAATATAGCACAGCCTCCAGCTTTTGATTGTTAAACCAGATTGTTAAGAGCTTCAAGGCTGCGATTAGCAGATTCCCTTAAAAGAGAATCTTCTGTTTTGAGTACATACATTTCAAGGGGCTGTTGGTAATTACTTTTTCAAAACACATTTTTTTTCCTTCTTCTGGAAAACTGAATCTCCCTTATAATAGTGATAATTAACACGCAGTGGTAACTTATCCATGTCATCACTCACTGTAAAAATATGTGGTGTGTAAGTGCCACAGCAGAAACACAGGTTATGTTTGCATGGTAGCAGTGGGAGTGCCCTGAATGTCACTGGGGCTTTTTCCTTCCTTGCCATATAAGGAGAGAAGTCCTGCTCTGCAGTAGAATAACTGGGGCCATATAAGGCTGGTTGGTAAATCCTTAGTGAGTTACTGGAGCAGGAAGTGAAAACTTGAACTTTAGTCACCCTGTGTTTTTGAAGCACATTTTATGCTCTTATCATGATGACGAGTCTTGACATGATAATGATTAACTTAACAAATTTCCCTAGGGTAGCTTTTATGGCAGGTCATTTTCTTTCCTAAATGTGGAAGTTCAAATTCTTACTGTTTTAAAGCCATAAGTCCAAAACCACAGGTTTTGAATGCAGTACGCTGCATGCTTACAGCTAAATGCTTTTGATAGCTAAATGTTTTATATTTAGATTAATGCAGATCTCTAACAGTGAAGTCTCTTCTCCTCCTGGTTCTATGTGTTCATTACCAATGCATATTAATGTTCAAAGATATAATTATTCCCTGTTTATGTGTTAATTTCAGTCATTGTAGCTGGACATCCTTACTTTTATGTCAAGGGTTGTTTTACTTGTCTGACCTGTAAGTTATTCTTTCTTGTGTTATGTACAACAAAATCTTTGCTGTGGACAATTGCATCCAGTTACCTCTAGTTCGAGAAGGAGAAGTACCGAAGTGATACTTTTGGTATCTACTTTTGCCAAGGGTTGGTTCTCCCCTCAACTAGACATCATAGGAATTTTGGATGTGTACTTGCTCACGTATAGCAAATACATATCATGTATGTTAGTTTTCAGTACTAATTAAGTGTTACTCTCTGAAGTAATTGACTTTTTGGAATAGTTACCCTTTTATATATATGTTGTGATTAATATAGTTTTGAAAGAAAGTAACTTTAATGATGAGGTTACCACAGGAAGGCTGTTTTAGAACTGTGCAGCTTAAGCAAGTGCAGGTTTGAGGCTGTAACATGTAATAGCTTGTAATGATAAGAGGCAGATGAGTTGCAAGTGTTGTACAGAAGGTTAAGTGAACAGGTAATTCAAGAAAGGCAAATTTAGGGGAAGATTGAAGATGGAACTATGGGAGAAAAAAAATGTTTTAAGGGATTGCTGCCTGTACCAGAGCCCTTGCTGGTGACTTTTTTGTCAACTCTTGCACAGCTTGCCTATAAACAAAACTTCTGGGTATTTGGGCACTTCTTAAATGTTCTCATACTCCCTCTGTGTCAGCTGTCTCATTGCATATGCTGATCCAGGTGTGTTATCACATGTTTATTGAGCCCTTCTTACAGAATTCAAGGAAATGTCAGGACAGCTCTTACAAAATATGGTGAAAGGTCATAAATAAAGGAATTGGGGTAACAAAATAATTGAGTAATTAGTTTGTGTTCATTTGATTTTAAAAAGGGAAGATCTGTAGTTAATGTCTACAAATATAATAACTGAAAATATTTGGATAATGATGCATAATTCTTCCCATGCAGTTCTTACTAGTACCAGTTGTACAGTCCTTGATGTGCTTCATTGAAAGCAAGCATTAATCACTTTTTTCCTCTGTTAAGCAATAACTTCACAGTTCAATCATGTACATCTCTGTGTATGGACTTTTTAGTGGATGAAGTCAAAAATTACAGAAGTGCTGTTAAATGGCACTAGCAGGTAATGGGGTGACCTTTCACAAGGGAAGATGTGTGCCTTATGATGAATTAATTTCTGTTCTTCCTGTGCTTAGGCTGAGAGTGAAGTAGCTTCTCTGAACAGACGCATCCAGCTGGTTGAGGAAGAGCTGGATCGTGCTCAGGAGCGCTTGGCTACTGCCCTGCAGAAGCTGGAGGAGGCTGAGAAGGCTGCAGATGAGAGTGAAAGGTGGGTGAAGCCACGCCTGAATGGATTGTTACCCTTATGACAAAGATCATAATTGCCAGGGTGTGGGTTAGGGAAATAAATTAAACCACTCCTAGGTCTCTGAACATGTGTAATCTGCTCTTCCTTTGTGTACATGGACTTCAGTTACAGCTTGCCTGTAGAAATAGCCAAAATATCTGGGTTTGGATTCTTTTTCAGTTGTGAAGAATAGGTTTAGATGTGGTAGGTCATCACATCCTGGGAAAACTGCTTGGCCCAGCACAGACTTCTCATATTAGATGACAACTCCTTGTGATACTCTCGTACTGTTGGGTGATTCTTGTTTTCATTGTGGGTAGAAAATCTCACCTGTAGAATAGCAGAGTGCAGGAAGAGGCTTTGGTTCTCCTGTTGATAAGATTGGTACATGAAGGTGAGCAAAGGAAAGAGACTGATAATTCCTTCAGGTTTCCAGAAGTCTGTAATGTAAGTTAGGAAGTCGAGATTTGTGACTTTGGAGGATCTTCTCTCTTCTTCCAATTGTATTTTATACCTGTGATAGAACCTTTTATTATGAAAGAATACACATTCTACATGTGTATTTCTGTGTTACTAAGGATGCAGTCTGTTGAAAAGAAATGTACCAGAAACTCACAGTGTGTTTTAAAACATTTAAGGTAATTTTGGATCTGACACGTGCAACACATGGTGGTTCTCATTATGAAGGATTTAAATTTTGCTTTTAGAGAGAAGAGAGCTTCTAGGGCTCTGACATGGCAAAACCCAGGGGAGTCTGGCCCATAGTCATGATTCTTGTCAGTCCTGCAAGGGTTGTAACATGCTGTTGATGAGTGTAAAAGCACAGATGTTTTCAGTCCTATTAGGTCTTTAGAAGCAGCACCCTTTGTTTGCCATTCTGTAAGAAGAGTTTTTCCTGCAATTTAAAATGAGAAAGAATTCCACAGCTGAACTACAGTAAGAGCTAAATAAATCACACTTTTTCTTCCTTCTTAAGACATATTTTGTTCCTTGAACTTCTGAATGTAAGTTCAGAGGACTAAATCTATGGTGTGAAGACTCAACTGTCTGATGTGCTTCATTCACCTGCATACAACTGACTGAAAATCACATACCACAAATAGTAGAGCTGGAGATAAACTGGCAAGCCCTGAACTTTGCATTTCCTGTTTCTTGTGTTTTTCAGAGGAATGAAGGTCATTGAAAACAGAGCCCAGAAGGATGAAGAGAAGATGGAAATCCAGGAGATCCAGCTTAAAGAGGCTAAGCACATTGCTGAAGAGGCTGACCGCAAGTATGAAGAGGTCAGTTCTTGAGTGCAGGTCTTCTCTTTCTAAAGCCCATTAGGCTGGACCTGTAATTTTTGTTTTTCTCTTTTGCCTTTTAAGTTCAAAAGATCACAAATGTCACTCTTCAGAGCTATGAAGGGAAAATTAGGCACTCGGATACCTCAAGGGACAAGGTGACAGGAGATCTGTGCTTAGATCTTTCACTCTTAAAATATTTAAGAGAATTCCCTAAGCTGTTAGGGATAGAAATATTTTTTAGTTGCCTTTTGGTGAATGAAAGGGAGGTCTTGAAAAATGTCAGATAACTAAGTCTCAAATGAATAATGAAGATACCACATAATCAAAACTCACGTGTTGACCAAAAAATGAAGAGGCCTGGCCCCCTGCTTTTTAGGTTCTAGAAACAGGTGCTGTGTAGTGCAGCAGCATAGCATCCCTGATTGTCCCTTGCCTGTCCTTGTAGGTGGCTCGTAAGCTGGTGATCATTGAGAGTGACCTGGAGCGTGCTGAGGAGCGTGCTGAGCTATCAGAAAGGTAAGGGTGGAACTGCTCTGAGATGTATGTGAGGTGCTAGAAGAGAGCTATCACTGCATGAAACAGCAGCACGTTGTGTGTTCAGCTCAAAGCTATGTTTTGCTCATTAACTGAAGTTGTTGAGATATATGGTCAGTGCCAAAGTAAATGTGTTCCTGCGTGTGTGTGTGCGTGTTTTGTCACTGCATGCTGTACCTGCACACTGATTTTGTGAATGGCTTTTGTGCATTTCATGTGTTCACTAACAGCCAAGTCCGACAGCTGGAAGAACAGTTAAGAATAATGGATCAAACCTTGAAAGCATTAATGGCTGCAGAGGACAAGGTACTGATACTAATAAACAGTTTTAACTGCAACCCAAGTATTTCAGCTTCTGTAGCAGGTTAGCTCACTCAGTAGTAATAAGTCCTTGCTATGCTCTTTACTCTCTTGGCATCTTGCTTTGATGGTTTTCTTTGGTCTCTTTTTTTTGTTTATTCATTGATTTTTTTATTTTTTTTTTAAATCTTTAAAACTGATCTCCTATGCAGCCAAAAGAAGCTGAACTGTCTCACGTGTGAAAGCTCTGTAAATGTTTGTGTAAGCCAAGAGCTGTAGATAAATTTCTGTCTGGTCATTGTCTTAATGTGCACTTGAACTGGTATTCAGCATCACAAAAAGTTGCTTTCAATCTGTGATGGATCAGCTGCTTTTGAGGCCATTCTTTTACCCTGTAATTGTTTTCATTTTTCTCTGTCTTTTCCCCCTATTTCCTCCTGTTTCTTTTGCTTGACTGAATCTTCCATCCTACTCTTTCCTGCCTTCCCTCCAAAATAACAGCAAATGTGCTGAGCTTGAAGAGGAATTGAAAACTGTGACCAACAACCTGAAGTCGCTGGAGGCTCAGGCTGAGAAGGTAGGCTAGAGACTTATGTGAGAATGTACCCCTTACATTGTCATCTGGCCTGTGGGTTTTCTTTGTATGCTGATCACTATGCAGCATTTCTTCAGGGCTGTTGTCAATAGAGACATTTGGATTTACTACTCAATTCATATTTGGCTCCTGTTGGAACATAGCATATCTTGTAGTTCCAAATACGTCAGTACTATTTGGCCACATGTTCTGTTGAGTACTCTTGACAGGATTAAGGGTTAATTATAGAGTGTCCCTCAAAATGGCATTGTGTACTAACATTAAATTTCTCCAAACGACATTCCTCTTTAAAACTGTAGTACTAATTTCTTCTCAAAGTTCCCACCATATTGCACTGGAATGCAACTCAAGGGAAGTTTTGACTCTTGTTAATAAACCACATTACCACAGCCTTCCAAGTGGAATTAATTTTGTTTTACCTCTAACAATTTCTTGTGTACAGCTAATCTATTCACAAGACTTTCAAATGTGAGGGTTTTTTTGGTATATTTAGAATACCCATCTAATACCAGTGATCCTCTTTCTAATTACAGTACTCACAGAAAGAAGATAAGTATGAAGAGGAGATTAAAGTTCTGACTGACAAACTGAAGGAGGTAAAATCAGAGCTGTTCTTTGCAACATATATTCCAATGCACCTTTGATTCTTTTTGTATAAACACTATTGATGCTGTAAGGATGAACATACCATTTTTGGAAACAGTTTAATGTTAAATATCTCCATCAGAAATTAGTTTATATTAGCCTTATTATTTGCCTCCACTCACTGTACTCTTTTCCTTATTTGAATTATTTCTCCTCTACTCCTAAGTACTATGTGTGTGTGTGTGTTTCCTAAAGTAGTCTGTGTTTGTCCTGACTTCAGGCTGAGACCCGTGCCGAGTTTGCTGAGAGGTCAGTAACCAAGCTGGAGAAGAGCATTGATGACCTAGAAGGTATGAGGAGCTGTTTTTCTATTTACTGTGGAAATGCATATCTCTTACTCTTCACTTGTGTGGGGGTTTGTGTTGTTTTTTGGGCTGACTTGTCCCACTTATATAAATGGGTCTGCCTAAAGAATAGAAAATATTTTCCAAATGAAATGTATTGACAACTTAAGGTGAACAGTGTTTTGCTCTTGCTTGTTACTTTTTCTTTTATCTTTTATGTTATTAAGACTCCTTCAATTTTTTTGCTTTATACTCTTCTATTTGGATATATATTTACAGGGTAAATGATCAGATGACAGGTATTATTACCATCTTAGTAAAAAATCTGATGAAGAGTTGCATTATGTTTTCAGTAGTTAGGAATATAACAAGCTAACCTAATTTATTACTGTGATAAGTGTGGGTTGGGACAGACATTTTGTGGCATAGACCAGTAATTGGATAAAGCTAATAGACTGTATACATAATCAGGACACCTTAGTTAACTTGAGGCTTTGTTTGTAACATTTTGATAAATCTATCAGAACTGCAGCAAAGTAGTAGAATGTAGAATGTGCTTCCTGCCTCTGGAGAAAATAATTCAGTAAGACTTTGTAATTTGAAGTTATATGGAGTTTGCTATTTAGATGCATTACACCAAGTGTAGGATTTGAAGAAGCTAAATTGTGTGGCATTGCAGGCTGTATTCTACATGAAGGTGATTAAATTCCTAAGTAGCTGCTGAAAATTTATGATTTCTGACTCAGGAAGGAAGCAGAGAAGAAAGATAAGTGTTTAGAAGGAATAAAAAAGATTGCTGTAAACTGAGTTGGATATCACGCAAACCAGAGTAGGTTTAAAAAAAAAAAAAAGTGGTTGAAAATGGTAACATCCTCCTGGAGCCCCATTTTTGGATCTTTTCTCCCTAGCTCCCATGTCCCCTCCCAATTAAAACAATACAGCATTAAAACAAAAATCCAGGGCAGTGAAACACGGATTTTTGCTTCTCTTTTACTCTTTCTTTTCTTGGTTTTCTGTATATCACAGGTTGACCCATTGGCAATGCAGTTAATGAACTTGTTGCATAGAACTGTTCACTATTTTCTTTCTTTTATTCTTCTCTAATTTTGTTTCATTTTGTCTGTCACGACACTTCTTTCTGTGCACTCTTCCCTTTCCTATGGCTTCTGGATGGTATCCCCATGCCACCACCTTCACCTTCCATCCCATGATCCTGCTCCATTTCCTTGCACACCTCTGCCTTCCCTGGGGCAACATTAGATGAGCTGTATGCTCAGAAACTGAAGTACAAAGCCATCAGTGAGGAGCTGGACCACGCTCTCAATGATATGACTTCCATGTAAATGTCTTCCCAGCTTGTGCCTGCTCCTGCTTCCCTGCCCTCACTGATTGCGCAGTACCGGCCTTGTGAAATGATGCTCCCTGTGTAGTGGGAGATGCTTTCCTTTAGAGAGAATAGGTGTACAAAATACCATGAACAATTGCTTTACCCTGGCAAAGTGTGGGTGAGTGTTGTGCCAAGCCTGGTAAATACTCATGGTGATTTTGTAAGCTTGTGGTTACTCTTTGATTCTGTGTCTGCCATCCTTATGTCTTGTGGTTGCCCTTTGTTTGTAGCTCTGTTTATCCTTCCAGTTCACCTCTGTTCAAACATTATCTACCAGGCCCATCATGTTTGTTTTACCAAAGAAAATTGCTGTGGTATGTGTTGCATTCAGAGTGTATTCCTTTGCCTGCTGTCGCAGTTTTTGTTCTGGCAAAGTTCCTGCAAAAATGTCAGAGAAATTTATATTTAGTTGTATTCTCTATTGATGACAGTAGAGAATGTTTATCTAAATTTCCATAACTGCTCTGAAAATTTCAGCTGTTGCCACTGAATTACATGTGTGGAAATGGATTTAAAGTACCTTGTCTTTTAAACCCATGAAGGCAACAATTGAATTGTAGGTTGCTTCTGCATATTTTCTGGATAGCAGTAGTAATTTTATTTGTATACACCAAAATTCGGTAATACCAACTTTAATCATAAGGAGAAAAATAAAGAGTGGCAGGAAAGTAGGAGAGTCAGCAGCTGTGTGACTCATCACTGCAGTGTTTGACACAAACTGACTCTTGTTCCATGGACTCTGAACAGAGGTCAGCTGTGCTACCTCCACCTTCCCATGCATGAACGCTGCAGCTGACACGGGAGAGGGGAAGAGCTGTGGTTCTCAAGTGCTTCAGAAGTGCAATGTTTAGTCCCAGCATTTCCTTTTGGAAGCCCAGACATGCTTTCAACAAGATATAAAGCTTGCTTAGAGCTTAAAACAAATTTTGTGTGCATTCATGTTTTTTTCTTAATGTTTTTTTGTCCCCATGTCTGTTCATTACTTTCCTCCTTCTCTCTACCAACATTTTAGTAAAGGTCTAATGTTGCCTGCTTTGTGTGCTTTGATTATTTTGTTTTTAAATTCCTTCCCAACATACAGTTTTGCTCAGTGGCTTGTCAAGCAAATGGATTTCTTTTTTCCTCCTCTGTATAGAGAGATTACAATATTTCTTCAATTCAGGATATTTCCAAGTGAAAAACAGACTTAAAATTGTACTCTACTGGTACATGAGGACATGACTGTATCATTCCAGTCCCAGCATGTTGTGCTGCTTCTCTAGCATAGTCATCTCAGCATGCTGGACTTTGCTGTGCCATTGCTGCTTTTTTGGAAGTCTTTACTGCACTTTTTTTCATTTTTTGCCTTATCTCACTTTTTCTTTTCATGCAGATAATTTTCTTTGCTTCAGTTCTCCAAAGACATCTTCATCGCGTTGGATAAAACATCTTTCCAAGCTTTGGATGTTTCATGGGTTCATTGTCCTGTCTTCTAGCTTAGTTGACTCTTGCTCTATAACCTGTCTCAGAACATGCTCTGTTTGTGCTCTGCTGTACAGAAAAACTACATTTCTCAATGTAAAATAAATATCTGAGCTGTATTCCTTTCGCTATTCCTTTGCCTTTTACTTATTTAAAAAACTATTTAAGTTTATAGAATTTGCGCTTTTATGCCATTAGGGATTTAATTTTTTTTGTTTTTTTCGTATTTTGGCTGAAAACACTTTTGCCTGAATGTTGACAGTGCCAAGCCAGTGAGTGCAGTGTGTGGGGATGGTGTGAAAACTGACCAGTTATTATCTTAGTTTTTCTCAAGCTCTACTGCAGATAAACTGACAAATAGATGTAATAGGAATTTTTCCAGTTGTTATTGTTAGGACAAAATTTGCAAGGACATTACTTCCTTGGGGTCACTTGGTCGTGGGAGCCTGGCTGAGAGAGAAGTTACACCCTTGATGTAACCAGATTTTTTATTTTAAAGCCTGAAATCTTTTCCCAGCTTTATGCTGAAGACTTCTTATCTTTATTTTAATGTGTTTGTTCATCAGCTTATGTATTTGAGACAGATTTAAAGAGGCAACATCAAAAACCTTAAATTCTTTTTTTCACCCAGAAATAATCCTTGAAATGTCTTGCAAAAAAGTTTTCCCTCTTTCACACCTCAGTTATTCAGCAAAGATGATGCTTGCTAACATTTTGGGGTTTTTACCATGTGTTTTTCTTGAGAGGAATGATAATATTGGAAGTTCATTGGGGAGGTTTCAGTAGCTTTCCACTTGTGCTTAGTTCAGACTTCTGAGTTTGAATTGCAGACTCATGAGAAATATTTCAAAGCTGGAGTAGGAAAATTCTCATGATTATACTATTAATGAAATTACTCTGCTCCAGAGCGGAACATCATAGGTTTCAGGTTTCAGCTGATTTGTCACTGTCTAATTAAGGATGAGGCATTAAATACTGACATCTTGTGCTTTTTTTGTATTGTTATTTGCAACTTGGGAGTTTATTGCCTTATTTTAACTTAATTTACTTCCTAGCTAATAAAGTTCTTTTCTAGTTCACATGAAAGTGAAAACCAGACTGATTTCTGGTGATGCCATAACTATATATTGCTAAAGTTCCTAAAACAGCGCAGTCTAAGCTAGATTTTCTTCCCTCCTCAAAAATTGTTTTCCAAATAAGGCTTGCAAATGGATGTGTTCCTTTCCTGGCCTGCCATCCTTGGATTATTTTGGCATTTCCCAGTTTTCTAGCTATGACACATCTTAATGTTGCTGGCTGGGGGAGAGAAGCCCAAATACAGGATATATATCAGCAATCACAGATAATTCAAGTAATAAAGTTCAGTAACTTACTGCTCCTCAACTGACGTACAGTAAGTGGCTGTGTGTGAAGGGTTGCCAAATAGAATGTGATACATCAAAGTTAACCAAATATAATGGGTTGAGCATTTGTAAAATGACTGAGGCTGATACCTTCACAAATGCAGGAATTAGGGGCACTGTGGTCAACTGTAACTTGTCATCGGAGCCGGAGTAAATTGCACTACAGCGACTCCAACTTCTTAATCTATTGTGTTTTGGTTCATTGTTTTACCTGAGCATTTTATCCAGTCAATTCCTTGCAATACTGGTGTTTCTTAAGAAAAGTAAGCAAAAAAAAACCCCAAAATCCATTGTAGAAACCTGTCAATTTTTAACATAGTGATTTTAAACATCAGTATTAAAATTTTGCCTTTTGTGTCAGTCATACATGATGATCTCTGCACTGAAGGATGACAGATTGCTGAACAGAGTACTGGAAATGAGCAGTGCAATGTAGATTCCCAGGCAGCTGCATGCAGAATTCCCAGCTAGTCCTGCTGTACTGATCTTCACTCCAGGGAGCTGTTGTGGTTCCCTGCTCCAGTGTGGTTCAGCACTCTTGTCATCCTCAAGTTGTGGTATTGTTCCTGCTACGTCTGGCTGTTTTTGTGCCTGAGGCTTCTTCCCAGGAGTACTGGGCTGGCTCTGGGCCAGCTTTGCTGGCTCTGCAGGGAAGCCAGAACTCCCTGCTCAGCTGCTGGAGCTCCTACAGTGCTTCTGGAGCAGATGGACACGTGGCCATGGGGAATCAGGGGCTCACTGTACACTTGGGAAGTGCTTTCCCTGCTTTACTGCAGGATTTCGTTGTTTTGGAAGTTGAGAAATACTGTAAATCTCTGCCTCGGTCAGAGAGGGGATTTCTGTGAGGAGGGTAAGTGTAAGTTCACGTGATTCATTTTTGAATAATAGTTATATATGTTTTGCCAGACACAGTGAAATTTTAGTTACTCAAAGGTTTTGATGGTTTTTTTACACACACACACAGATATATATACATATATATAAGTATATAACATTATCATGATAAGAGGGACAAGATCCTTTTGTTACTGGTGCAGGATCAGAGCTGTGAAATGTGCCCTGGCTTTACTGAGCTGGCTGTGGGAGTTTGGGTTAGGGAGGAAGCTGGGAGGAGTTGCTCACCATACAAACATGTCCTCTAGACCAGCTCACTGCCCAGTTTTGCCTTTGCTGTGTCCAGTGCCTGCAGGGGAAGAGGATTCCTGTGGAAGCTGTTAGTCAGCTTGTGAAAAGGAATCAGAAACAGTCATTTCTTGTTGGGGAATCATCTGGGACCAAGAGGTCAGGAGTGCAGTTAGGCTATTGAGAATGATATCGACAATTTGAGAACACAAAATAGTCAAAAGCCATTGTGGAACATTTTTTTTCAGTCTGCAGAGCAACTCTCACTAAACATACTGTCACAACATGGCTGTGCTGTTCTGTTTCAACATGAATTGTCCTCTCTGTTTGCTGTTTTTGAACAAGGTGTTCATTCTTCCTTTTCATTTTCACCAAATGTGAGTCTGTTTTCTTATGAAGTAAAACTTGGCAGTTTGAAGGTATTAAATGAGTTGATTCCAGTAACACAAGTATATTTTCCTATCAAAATTAACCTTCGGCCCATCAGATTTCCTAGGAAAGGAGTATGGGCTGAGTCAGACCTGGTGGTAGTTGCCAACTTACTTCTCTCCTGCTGTTATTTATGCTGACTGTGGTGCAATTGCTTTCTCTCTACTGGCAGATGAAATTCCACCACGCTTTAAATAGTTTGCAAAGAAAAATGGCACTCATAAAACAAATCTTTCATATATTGTACAGAACACTAAAGCAAGACTTAGTACTTCTAGGAATATAGCTGCAGTTCTTCCATTTCTATTCCAGTTTGTGTCTCACTGTTCCCCACAACAGGATTCTTAGCCAGTTCTTGATACTGTATAATAGCTGTTCCTTGGAGTAGCTATTTAATTTAGTAGAGTTCTAGAAACAGAGGTAAAATGTTTCTATGTTACTGAACTGTCTGTCATGTGACCAGTTTCTTTATTAACTCTTACTTAACTGTTTTCTCTGTCTAATCTGTCTTCATTCTGCCTCTTTTTTCCCTTCTAACCTGCTTGCTGCCTGTACAGACCAACTCTACCAGCAACTTGAGCAAAACAGTCGCCTAACTAATGAACTAAAGCTGGCATTGAATGAGGATTAAACTTTAGTGTGACTATATTGTTAACCTGTTTGAAAACACCTTCTTCCAAATTTCCTTTAAGAATGAATCAGTAAATGTAGAAATAAGCAAGAAACTTATGAATTGTTTTTTAAAATTTTTTTTTTAGCTGTTGATTTTGTGGTAAATTAATGAAAGAAATTCTCAGTTTCTCTTGGGGAAAATGCAGAAATGCTTCCTCTGGATGAGGCTTTTCATTATGTGTCTGCTCACCTATTTTGGGGGAGAATTAAGCTCTTCTGCTGTGCAGTGGCTTCTTTTCACTAATAGTAAAGAGCTTCAGCATTTCAGTGACAATATCCAGAAAGTAACAGCCTGTATTGCAGAAAGGCACTCAGTTTATCTGACAACATGAATTGGGCCTTAGGTTTTACCACAGTGAGATAAAAATATTTCCGAGAATTTGTATTTCTGTATTTCAAAACCAACTTAAAGGTTACTTACAGCTGTTTTTTCTGGAGACTTTGATGTGATAATTTTGCCTTAATATGAACTTGGCTTGTATTTAACATTAAAAAAAAAAAAAAGAATGGGAGCTCCATCTGACAATCCCAAATCAGTTCAAAGGTATGCTTGCATAGTATGCAGTTATTATTATTGGATCCCAGTAGGATGCAGCACCAGAACATTATGCTCATTTATTGTATCAACTATGTGTGTTAAGTGATTGTCCTAAGTGCATGCAACTGAAGGCTACTAACTTTGAGTTTATTTATTTTCTAGAAGAAATAAATTTCTTAAAGGTCACTTCACTGAAAACTGTAATAGTTTTAAATTTTTTGTTCTTAGTGTTTAATTCTATGAAACTTTTAATTATGTGTCTGCGAAGAACTTATTTTCTTTCTTGCCTACTTAAACAAAAAAAGAAAATAAAAGCCACTTACTATCTCACATACCTATAAGCAAAGAGCTTCCAGAACATTGTGTCTCTGTTGGCAGTGCATTTTCTTAACAAATGCAGCTGTAAACAGTTCTAAACTTGCTGTTTTATTAATTTGGAATTATCTCTAGTTGGGTTGTCTGGAAACACTGGTATTTATAAGCATGCATGTTTCTTAACTTTCTAAACCCTCTGAGAGAAATGATGATTGCATGCCTTCATGTTCTGACAATCAGTGCCTCCAAAGAACTGCTATTCATGTTTTAATTTTCTAATCCCACAACAGAGAAAGTGGCGCATGCCAAAGAAGAAAACCTTAGTATGCATCAGATGCTGGATCAAACTTTACTGGAGTTAAACAACATGTGAAAACCTTCTTAGCAGCAACCACGCTATTTGTTTTATTATTTTTACACCTGCTTGCCGTGAAGCCCCATAAACATGTCTTTATTTTAGTTTCACCACAGTCACCAGAACATCTGCTAAATTATCGAGCAGGGGTCAGGGAAACACCAAAATGGGCAAGCCATATGCGGGTTAAGCAACATTACATTATGGTTTAAACGTGCCATTTCCCAACAAAAATGTTACCTACACTTTGTAGAGAGTTCAGCAATTCCATTTGCTTAGTGTTTCAAGAATCCTGGCTGTGGCAGAAAGCGTTCCACCTGAAGTGCCAACTACAGTTTTTACGCAAGAAGAATGATTCTTGTTCAAAAGGGATCAGGTGGAAATGGTGCTATTTTGAACAAAAAGTTCTACTTGAAGTCTTTTGTTTGATATCAGACAAGTTGTCCATCAGGAGTTGTCCAGCACAGTAATTTATTTTTATCAGAACTTGACTGATCTGTGAGAATTTGGACTTTCTGTGCCTTCTAATTCAGTAAAATGAAGATACATAAGCAATGGAGAAAAGTGAAGGCTTCTGAAGGTTTTAAATTGTATTCTTGCAACTCAATACATAAGTGTAGGTCAGCATTTCACCTTGAGTTTTCATTTGATTGTATTTTTCATGTTGAAAGATTCAATAAATTCAGGACAAAACATTAATTTGGAAGAGATTGTGTTAAAATGTATTTTATTTGTGGGGATTTGGGGTAGGGGAGGAATTTTTAAGCTGATATTTGCCTCACTTTTTTCACACTTTCTTTGAGCAGTCTTAAGTATATCTGTATGTAAACATTGTATAATGATATGAAATAAAATGCACATTTTAGGACATTTTTTAAATTTTGTTCTCCTGTGGTTTGTTTTTCATTGCATCACTTTCCTGTGCATCCCTGTGTAAACTCTGCGTGTGTGCAGTGTCTCTCATGGTGTGAAGCACTGTTAACACACTGGCTCTTGGTCTCTCCTGTGTTGTTAGGCCAATGACAGAAATGCAGTGGTTTGGACAGATGCAGCCATTCCTGCTCAGAGGAGCCCTTTGAGGGCCATATTGCAGGAACCTGTCCCTGTCACTTGATTGCATGCCCAGGTGCATGCAGGATGCAATTGTCCCCTAGTAGATGATAGACCTCTTTGGGAAATGAGTCCTGAAGGCCATGCTCTTGGAAACACTCCCATCTATTTGTATATCTTACCTGGTAATGTGTGCTAATTTACTTCAATACAGTGTAAGCCTTCAAAAATCATGTGTCATGTTCATAAGAGATACTTTTGCTCTAGCTTTTCACTACTGGTTGCTAATCTCTACATATGTAGGTGTCTTTATTTGAATTGTGGGGTCTGTCAATGGGCAGCTTTGGGACTTGAAACATAATTTTTATTCCTTCATTTTTTGTCGTATATTGCTGAAAGCTGATGCTGTCCATCCCTCAAACAGCAAGGAGCTTGGTAGAAGACAGATACAGATAACCTTCCAGATCACCAAAGAATTTTCATTAGTGCACCCTTAGCAAGCAACTGAAAACTGGTGACTTTATCAGCAGCTGGTGTGAGCTGGTAAAGTAATACACAATAATTTCAGGTTAAGTGAGAGAGAGGGAAGATGTGCTAGTATAAGCCTGGCTTTTTTTGATTGTGTTTTAAAGGGAGGAATGTGGTAACATTACAAGCTTTTGTGTGATTTATTGGCTGCTGCTAAGTCATCCTAAATGGAAAGGATTAAATCACTGGCTTCATGTTTCTCTTGTGGTTTTGGGGAGCAAAATACATGTTCTGAGGCTCCTGCAAGGCCTTGACTTGTACTGGAGACAGATAAAATTGCAATCACATAGTGCAGAGGTAAATTACTCTAATCTCTTGTTCCTTCTTTGCTTAGCACAAAGATGAAGCGTCAGGTAGTTGAGCTCTAAGTTCAAGTCCCCATTCATATGTGGCTTCCACTGGTGCTGCTGGAGTCAGGAGGGCTTCCCATAATGATGTGCTGTGCTGGGAATTGTTTGTAGAGTAGGGCATGAGGCCACCCAGAGAGTCAGAGGCTGTGCAGGAGTAGAACAGAGGCGCTCTTGGCACTGGGCTACGAGTCTTACACAGTGTGCTGAGTGTGCTGCCAGCTCCACTGAATTGCTGTTATGGCCCCTTGGTATGGGCTTGAGTCCTAAACAATGTGTGTAAGTGAGGTCAGACCCTTTGTTTGCTGCTTTAAATTGCTTTTCAGGAGACCACAAACTGCTTTGTGGTTTGGGGAATCTGAGTTCAACTCTCACTCTGTGTAAGGGTACGGGAAGGCTGTGGTTTTCATATCTCTTAGTGGTATTGTGTCACCATTAATAGGGCAGGCATGTGCAAGTAAGGAGATAAGAATTAATCTGAAAAAAATCTGTTCACAAAGTAGACTTCCCCAAAGTGCTGTGTTGCAGATGAATCCATAAAGCTTCATAATAGGTAAATAAAAGCTTTCCAGTTTCAAGGAGAGCTGAATAGAGCAGTGAACATGATGATGGATGAATCATACCAAGTGGCTCTTTCCCTGACTAGCAACAGACACTTAAATACACACAAGAATGTATTTGCTGGAGCAGGAAAATTGTTTTTAACATACCTCATAAGCTACTACCCTTCATGGGTTCTTTAGATGCAGTGTCTCATCAGACAAAACTCAGTGAAGCTACAAGCACTGGCTTGTAAAAACAAGTAAGCTGAGCCCCCATGTAACCCCATTCTAGCAAATTTGCAGCTACTTTGCTATTTTAACTAAAAATTTGTTTAATTACAGAACCCTGCATCATTCAGTGTTCCTCAAGATGTATGTCCTAGTTTGGAGAGTTATTCACTCTTTCTTTTAATGTAAAAACACATTTGGCAGTTTGAAATATATGCTAATTGTGCAGCCATGCTCTTTAATTGTCTGGTTTGGTTTTTGAGCTGACCTCTCTCGATGAAATGAATAGTTCTGAGAGCACCAGAACTGGCAAAACCTGTCGCCTTGCAGATTCCTGTCTCATGGATGGCTGTAAACTTGGAATTATTTACTTTCCCGATATGGAGACATTTGTGTTGTCTCCTGCTCCCTCTTGGCATTTCTCTGATACTGAATAACACTAGGTGTGCTGCAGGGTGTGCTTTCCTTCCATCACAACCCTCAGAGACATGTTCTATCTTAATGGTTCTTTATGTTCACAAAACTTGCAGAAGTATATTTTATCTTTTAGAGTTCTGTGTGGTCAGTCAGTTAAAACAAGAGTTACTGAATGGGTGAGGGATAAGAAAGAAAAGGTACTTAGATTAGGAAACAAGGCTAAAGCAGTAGGCTGTACCTATAGAGCACGGTCTCTTAGCTCTGGATCTGTAAGGTATTATGTGTATTAAATGCTACTCAAAATCTGGGTTGTCAAAGATCACTATACTGCTAATATAGGAATATCTATTACACTGGGCTGTCTACGACCACTGTAATGTTCATTAGTGGTAGCAAAAGAAGAAAGTAATTAGCCAACTGAATTTTAAATTTGGGAAAGGAAATACTCTACATGACTCAGCACACTGAAAAATAGAGAACTTTTTCCCTCAGGTATTCCTCTGGGTGGGCTTCTTTTAATAATGAAATAGGAACATCAGTGGAAGATTAAGTGGGAATTGCAGCAAAAAGGTCGAAGTGGAGGAAACAAGGATAATGCCTTTTATCTTCATGGAGGACTTTTTGAAAATGCACGCAGGAATAGCTCTTTTAATAGGGGGAAGTTGTATAACTTACTGTCTTCAGTGTATGTTGTGTTCTTTCCGAGGTACAGAGAATCTGTACAAGTTCGCATAATCTTCTTGGCATCAGCTGCAAACCCATCTAGTTTTCTCTAAGTCAAAGCCTTGCCAATTAATAATCTGCAGCTGAGAATTGCATAAATGCAGGATGCCCCTCAATGCCAACATCTTAGTGAGCAATCTAGATAGTCCAGATGGAAACAATGGGTAACAGAAGCAGAAACAAGTCTTACAGACACATAAAAACCTCTCACTCCTTTCCATTTGTTATTTCCTAACTCATAATGCACCAAAATAAAAGGACATTCCATAATATTTTGGATTGGAGTGTTGTGGACCTTAGGGACACTGCAGCACTGGCTTTTTCCTGTCTCTTTCTGGTTTGAGGAATAGCTGGATAAAGATTAAACCACTTTTTTCATTTAAAAATTGAAGCAAAGACACACAAAAACCCTAAGTCCTGCAGACCCAGCTGCAGCTGCCAGTACCACATGTAATAACGCAGATGTGCAGGGTTGTGAGAACATTTTTCTGTTCTTTACAGTAAGACTATATGGATCATAAAGGGTATAAAGGGTTCATACATGTTTGAAGCCATGATCCAGCAAAGTATTTTGAATGCCTTCTATTCCAGGGCCTATGATCTGCTTCTTGGGATTGTTCTTTTCTTTGATGTAGTTTTCATTCTTTGCCCTGAGACACAGAAAAATGTCCAGGAAGAATCCATGTGGCCTGTCACAGCCAAAGCTCATGGCAAACTGTGTTTCCTTGGCTAAAACCTGCAAAGTGCTACACCTAGTGATAGTTGGCTGTACCACTGAGGAAAACTATGCATGTCTGGTGTTTTTACAGTACATTTTGTGAAAGAACAATCGGGGTGGTGCAACTGCAAAGCTCTGGTTAGTTGTTTTAACTTGGAACACATTGGTATTGATATTAACATGGAGATCTGTGTGAGTTTCCAGTTTAAAAATAGAGCATTTCTTTGCAGGCCCCAACTGACATTTTATTATGTTTTTCTTGACAAGAGTATTAGTTGAAGAAATCACCTGGGAAAATGCTTCAGAATCTTTCCTGGATTGTGGTTTTCTTGCAGCCAGCAAGGATGAGCCTGCCAGACTTCTTTCTATTTAATCTGAAATGCTGTGCTACTTCCTTATTTCTTATTGTATACACGTAGACTATGAAATAGGATAAAAGGGTGATGTAATTTCTGCAGGCTGTCCAGAAAAAAAAAAAAATCTGCAACATGAATTAGGTGAGAAAATAGGAAGGGAAACAAGAAGATAGAATTGCACATGGGGGCTGAAGGCCAGTCAGGATGGTAGAGAGAACATGAAGGTGTTCTAAAGAGGGATGAATCCTGTCCTCTAAATGCTGCTGTGTTGCTATGCTTTGTCCTGCTCCTGCAGCCTCCACATGCCTGTGCAGCCACCACATTCCTTTGCCACAGGGGACCTCTCCAAGGTCTAGATAACAGGAATTCTGTCAACCTCGTCTGGGTTTAAAGTATGCAGGAACTTTTTCTGTAAAATTCCTTTCAGTGGCTCTTGCCACACTGGCAGAATCTGGGTAAAATTTCTCTATGCTAGGACTTCATTATCAGTTCTCTTAACCAGGAAATTACAACACATAAAAAAAAAAAAAAGCAAACCTGCTGTTTTTTGCTGCTTGTCAGCAGGTAGCAAACATGTAGGACATGTGTGTGCACTTTTATTACATTCCCATGCTGCTATATCTGAGTGCAAGGCATTTCCAGGAAATTAACAACTGCTGGGAAGGAATGTGGATGTAAGAAACAGCCCAATGACCCAAACAGGCTGTTAGTCCATGGGAGATGCTCAGTACTGAGACTTACTGTCATAAATTGGAATGAAAAGCACACGAGCTTATGTGTCAGTGTGCAGGAGATACAGACATTATTGCCATTTTGAACAATTAAGTTACTGACTCCTCCCTCTGCAGCTCCTTCAGTGTATGTGCTGCCAGCAGTAGGAATTTTACAGCTGGCAAAAGGACTGATAGGAAAGGTTTACTCTAGATCCATTATACTTGTGAATTGCAAGCTATTAACAGTTTGAGTTTAATTGAAGGGAAAAAAAAATTAAATCCAAGGTTAAATTGAGTGCAGATTGTGTAGGGATTTGTGCCATTTCAGTTAAGTTGTTTTAAAGATCATTTTACCAAACCACCCAGGTGCACACACAGCTTTGGCCATACACACATATGGAGTACATACAACTAAGGCCTGCCTGTTTGACTAAGCCTTAGTCAAACAAACAGTTCCATTAGAGCAAAGTCTCAGTGTTGCAGAATTGAGCTTTAATAGCCATTGCACAATGAAAAGTGCTCTCTTGTGTCAAAGCTGCTGTGTCTTTAGCTGTTGTGACATTTGGTATGTAGGTTTAAAAACCAAACGGCTGCCCACAATGAGCAGTGCCATGTTGTATTTCAATTTCTAAAGAAAAAGCTGGTGTTCAAAGGTGCTGAGCAGTTCTTTTTTGATCTGAGTAGGACACATGCATACTGTATTAAAGGCCTGAGATGGCAGAAATCCCTTTTCAAACTACTTTAAATCCAGAAAGCCCTAAAATCTATTTTTCCAGTTCCTCTTTTGCCCATGTCTGTTTTGCCTGTGAATCGGTAATGAAGACATTACTCTCTAACATCAAGTGTGTCACTTATCAGTTATAGATATATTTCTCACACAACATGAGGATTTAGCTTTGCTTTTTTTAATTTTCCTGATTGAGAATTTACAAGAACACAACAGCCCACATAAAAAATGTTTTTTACCCACTCCTATTGGTTCAATTTGCCAGTCACTAAGTCAAGTAGGAACTTGTTAGTTTTCATTATAGCACTTGGAAAAAATGTTGTAATCCACTAAGTAGAGCACAGCCTCCCCTCCAGCACCAGCACACCTTGAGCTTGATTTTCCTCTTATGAATGTGTCCTTATCTTGCTTACCTTGACACTGCAGATTGCTTTTTATTTTTGGTGATGAAAAAATGAAAAGAACCCAAGCTGAGTGGCAGACATTGAGATGAGTGTGCAGGTAGTAAAACTATGCTACTGAGTAATGTTAATCACACTAAAGCATAACTATAAGTTAAGTGTGTGATGTACATTGCTATACACCAGGAAGTACAAGTAGCATCTAAAACAAGGAAATGGTCCTGGTTTTGTTCAAGGTAAATGAAATAAATGACAGTATTTCCAATTCAAGCAGTTGATGAGTTATTCCAAGTCACAAGAGAGATGAACTGTCATACTTAGGGCATATTAGAGAAGTCATTCATCCCAGGCAGTTCTCTTCCCTCAGTAGCAAAGTTTTTAAAATGTTCTTAGTTGTTTCCCACAGCCCTGCTTGCAAAGGTACAAAAGAGATACCTACTTTAGTTTTTGCAAATAACTTATTGCAGTATAAATGTGTGCAAATTTCATCAAGTTGATTTATACTGTATGGAAAGGGAATAAAGTAAAATCCCTGCTTACTGATTTGTGTAGTCTACATTAACTAGACATCTTTAGAGAGGCTCTTTTGAAATATATCCGAGTTTGGGGAAAAAAAACGAAGCAAAGGAATGGAGTTTGTAATATGCATGGACCCACTCCCCTAAGAATATGCAAGCCCGGTGCCAAATGCCTACACCCAAATACCTGAGACATTACTAATTTGATAAGAGCCCTTTTCCTGTTTTTTACTAGCCTGTGCAGTTTCTCAAGATATCTGTACTGTGTTCTCATGAAGAGCAGTTTTAGTGGCACAGAACATGTCTGCAAAGCAAAATGAAGGTGTAGTTGCAGGATGGGTAGGTGTTTTACATCTTCCATGGCTCTTGCTTTGGTTTGAAACAACATATTGAGTCTGAAAATACACAACTGCAAAAGTCAAACTCGCTGATGCTGCATGGTGCCTCTGGCACTCTGAGCAGTGGTGATGCACACCATCATTTTCCATGGTGTCTTGTACCTCTGCCCAGTAAGTGGGAGAAATGCTGGAGAGGGTTAGAAGGTTACACACAGCAACTGAATTCTAATGATGATTGTGAATACATTCTCAGGCACAAAATTGTTCAGTCTTGTCTGTGCTGTTTTCTACCAGAAGAGATTGTTACCTGGAGAATAACTTCAGGAAAAACAGAAAAAAAAATTCTGCATGTTTTCTTTGCTTTGGAGGGAGTGTGTGGGGGGGGTGGCTTTCTCTTTTTTACACTGATGTCTTTCACAAATGTTCCTTCACTACCTACTTTCAGCTGGTGAAAATTTTTCCTCCGAGTCCAAAAAAGTTTCAAGTAGATCCTGAATTAAAACTATGAGGAAATCACCACTGCAAAACTGGAAATTTAAAATTAATGTTTTTGCAAAAAAGAAAAATAAGTGTGTATGCCAATTGGCTGATCTGTAACCACAGCACAGTCTTTTCAGCATTCCTTTTCTTAACATGCAAAATATTTTCCAAGCTCCCATCCTATTTTTTAGGAACTGTGTCAGACTGCATGCAACTTCTGAAATTAAGGCAGTAACGGTGTAGGACTATAAAATTTGCATATTCTATTTCATTGGAAGTATATAATGCCCAGATGATACATCCTGAGTACACAGGAAAATGGAGTAAATTAAGCAGAGCTGATGATAAACGTGTTGATCTCACTGTTTGAGGACCCACTGCTTTTCATCCTACTCTTTCTCTTGGTCTAGATATGCTTAAAGATTTGTTCCTGACTAATGTTTCTCAGCTGACCTCTGACCTTAGTTTGGAAAAGACCCAAATCAACCTAAACAACTCGGGGAAGATTTTAATCTTAAGCTCGAGCTGTGAGTATGCCCTTATACCTGTACCTTTAGGGGGATTGTGCCTGGATTTATGGCTGGGTCTGACTGTCTTAGCATGAAATGTTATAGGTGCACATTGGTAGGGCAGCTCAGTTACTACAGTGGTATATACACTGAGATCATGCACATCTTACCTTACTTGATAATTAATATTACTCTAAGAACTGCTATACTGACCAAAGCCAACCAAAAAAAAAAAAAAAAAAAAAAAGTATGTGAGTGAGGAGACTGTAATAACTGAGTTCAGTAACTCTGTGACAACCAAGGAAGCTCCCACGGCAGTGGAGCTGCTCCTTTTGCTAGCAACTGATTAAATGGGTGAGGGTTTTTACTGCCATCTACTGTACAAATGCTTCAAGACAGAGGGAAAGAAAAATTCTGTCTCTTGGTTCTCAAATAAATGAAATTGCTTCTGAAAAGAGAGAGAAAGCAGAGGTTGATTTCTCTCTACATCTAATACTCCCTTTATTTATCTTCTTTTCTAATTCAGGAAGAATTTGTCATAAATTTTCCACATATAGATAATACTTTAATTGCTGTTTTCCTATTTTTCTTCATTTTTTCCAGTACAACTATAAATTACAATCCTTTTTGACAACTTTTGCTCATCTGTTAATTCTATTCCATTAGATTCAACAATTTTAGATCCAGAAATCTTTACATAAGTTAGTCTTTAATTGTTGGAATCCAGTTGGAGTAATGGGAATCCATTGGATTAGCAGACCATTTAATTGTTTCAAAATAAATCCAAAAAGGAAAACAAAGGAGCTTCCTTACACTACTACTTTCTTCATTTTTAAAAGCCCTTTCCTACACATTCATCCTACAAGTTTCAGTCTGGGTCTCTGACAGTTACAAATGGTATTTAATAATATGAAAGAGCAGAGATGGCTCATGATTTCAGGTCTGACCAGCCCTTTATCAGGGGAATACTAATACTAATCACTTGTTTTCTATCTTTCAAACTTTACATGTTGTTTGTTAAAAACATTACCCATTTTTTCAATGGAAGGGTTACATTTAGGGGCATGTCACTACAGAGTTTGCCAGTGAACTAGAAAAGCAAATGAGATCATAACAGCAAACAATAATGTGATCAAACTCCAGACCTACAAGCAGTAACAACCATAATAACATTTGTTAATCATTGCTGAGATGTCAGAATCCACAAAAGCATTTGCAGAAATGGAGGAGGACTGGTGGAAGTGATGAAGTCGTTTTCAAAATTCCATATTTTTTTTCCCCCAAGAGTTATGTTTTAGGAAATAGTGATGAAGCCTCACAATTTGCAAATGCCTGATGTCTCCACAAACTGGTGTCCATGAGCAGCAGAATGAGCATATTGTACATTTTGCTGGTGGCTACACCACTGCAGAACAGCACAAAAGCTGCTGCCCACCTTCCTGTGGTTCCCCATCTCACATCATCAGTGTTACCAGAAAGCCAGTGAATGCTACAGCACACAACTGAAGAGCAAGATAACTGGGAAGATACACCAGCAGTTTGTTTGAAGATCTTCTATTATTGAACATTTGGCGTTTGTCTTAGAGGCTCTGAAACCTTAAGGGACAGTGAGACTCCAAAACTGGGCCCAAGGGGAGGTGAGTGAGCACAGCCCTGCCTTGCTGAGAGGCCTGTTGTCTCACACCATTCTTTATCATCTGAATAAGGTGTATCTCAACACAAATCCAGCAAGTATAGCCTGGCAAGGAGGCAGAGCAGGGGAAAAGTCAGATGGTTTAGTACTAAACCAACCATGTGGTGATTTTTCCACCGTGCCAGAGGGGTCTCCAGATTGACTTTTCTGGCTATGTTAAATAAAGAAGATGGATTACAGTTGAGACTCTGTTCCTATACTTCTGAGTCACTGACAGACAAGAATTGAAGAAAAATAGTATTTTTTACTAAATTAGAATTGGATCAACCTAGTGCTTGCCTCATTTTCTATTGCTATCAGTAGAAAAAAAGTAGAAAATCCTCAAATCATTGTAAGCCTGATACCTCAGTTCAAAGTTAGCAAGCCTAGCAGTTTAGAGGAAGATAAAACAGATAACAATAGGCCAAGTTGTGCTACTGGAGTTAGGACAACAAAGCTCTTCTTTAAGGCAATCAGAGAAAAATGGCAAGCTGTGTTTCTGGCCCGTTCAAAAATGTGATGTCAAAGAGTGTTCCTGCTGAGTAGGTTAATGTAAGAATGCAGAGAATCCTGCTGCAAAGTACTTCCAGATAGTTTAACACCCTGAAAATTAGTTACAAGAAAGTAAGTACATCATTTTGTAGCAGTTGGGAATGAAGTTGTACTGTGATAAGCAATGGAGTTTTATTGAGAAAGTACTAATGAGCAATAAATGGCTGCAATGAAAAGGTTAGCATCTGGTCTGCATTTGACTTCACACATGAAAGCTATTTGGCCTGACTTTCTGCCAAATCCTGCATGTTTTGAGATCATTGGACATGAAGAATATTGAAATCCATAGGTTAACATCTCAAAGAAGTGAGCCATACTTGTAAGCAGAAGTGGGGAGTCTGTCCTTTTAGAACTCCACATTAGCCAGCTGTGCCATCCACACTCTTCTAGGCTGAAACCTGGCACTACAACCAGTGCTGGAAGATTCAGCTGTTGTAATTCCTGACAAACCTAAGTTAAATATGCCCATCTTGCAGTGAAAAGGTTTTATCTGGGTGTTAGCTTAGCTTGCTGTACTTCTGCCTGGCATATGTTTAGCACCTGTTTTTTTAAATTTGATTCTGCAAACATTTTCTGGGGAGTGCAGAGTTAAATTATTTTGTGGATTGAAGTATTCTTCACCTTCTCTATCTTGTTATTATGTAGCAGTGCAATGAAAGTGTTGGTTAAAACCAGGTTAATTTGTCGGAGCCACACTGGTGCTGGTAGGAGTTACAACCTCACCTCCATCAGGAGGACAGTGAGTGGTGCTGAGCCTGCTGGAAGCTCTGGGCATTCCAGCAGAGAGGATTTGTGCTGCAAAAACCTTTACTTTCAAAGAGTAAGTCTTTGGGGAGGATTCACAAGGATTTGGCTCATTTTGCCAAATACCACCTGTAACTGCATGTGGACACAGTTGGTGGCTTTTGGTGGTTAACTAAAGGAACCAGCTGAAAGGAGCTAAAGAAACCAGCTCCCCTGTACTTGGCACTGGTGAGGCCACCTTTCAAGTGCTGTGTCCAGTTCTGTACCCTTCAAGACAAGAAGGACACTGAGGTGCTGCAGTGGTTCCAAAGAAGGACAATGGAGATGGGGAAAGGTCTGGAGCACAAGTATGATGAGATGAGGGAGCTGGGGGTGGTTAGCCTGGAGAAAAGGAGATTCTAGGAAGACCTTATTGCCCTCTAGAACTCACTACACCAGGAGGGTGTAGCCAGGTGGGAGTCGGACTTTATTCCCACACAACAAGTGACATGATGAGAGAACATAGTCTGAAACTACACCAAGGGCGGTTTAGAATGGGTACCAGGAAGAATTTCTTCACTGAAAAAATGGCATTGGAATGGGCCGACCAGGAAGGTGTTGGGAGACACTGACCCTGGAGATGTTCAAGGACAGACTGGACGTTGCCTTGGTACCACGGTTGATGAGGTCGCGTTGACGGGGTAGCGCTCGGTCACAGGCCGGGCTCGCTGATCTCAGAGGTCTCTTCCAACCTCATTGTTCCTGCGATTCTCTTTATCTCCCAGGACGGCCAGTCGTGCCGAGACCCGGGGAAGCGGCCCGAATGTCCAGCCCTGCGGAGCGAGCCCGCGGTGAAGGCGGAAGAGCGGCGCTGCCTCACTCCGGCCCGCCGCGGGCCCTGCGGGAGCCGGTCGCGGTCCCGGGCTTCTCCGCTCGATGCGCTCGGGGCTCGGCCCGGCGGGGCGGTGCCTGTGACCCGGCCCTGCCGCGTCCGCCCCGGCCATGGCGGGCCTGGCGCAGGCCCTGCGGCGGGCGGCGGCTCCCGGGCGGGTCCCCGCGGGCCGCAGAGGGGGCGGCGGGGCCGGGGCGCAGCCCTTGGGCTGGGGGCTGGCGCTGGGGCTGGCTCTGGGGGTTCGGGCGGCGCCGGAGGGAGGCGATTCTGAGGGCGGGCGGGAGGAGAAGCCGCTGCCGCCGCCGCGGGGCTTCGGCGCGGCCGTGGAGAGGAGCAGGGACCTGGTGCGGAGGATCAAGGTGCTGAGTGAGGGAGACTGCCGGGGGCTGGCGGGGCTTAGGCCAGCCTGGTGCAGGGGTCTGCGGGAGCGTGGCACGGTACGGGGTATCCGAAAACAAGGGGTGCTTTGAGGGCTGCAGGAAGGAGTGGCAAGAACCGCAGCAGGAGCGGCCCAGGGCCCTTTGTTCGGCCTGGAGGAGAGGGGACCTCACTGCGGGCTGCAGCTTTCTCCTGAGGGGAAGCGGAGGGGCAGGCACTGATCTCTGCGTTCTGTGACTAGGGAATACCAGGAAATTAAGTCAGGAGGAGTTTAGGTGGATATTAGGAAAAGCTTTTTACTTAGAAGGTGGTCAGGCACTGAGCAGGCTCCCCAGGGAAGTGGTCGCAAGGCTGACCCGGCTCAGGAGCGTTTGAGCAATGCACTCAGGCGCAGGGTGGATTCTTGGAGTTCTGTCCAGGGCCAGCAGTTGGCCTCTAGGATCGTTGTGAGCCCTTTCCAACTCAGGATGTTGTGATTCTGTTTAAAAAACACCTTGTAGTTACTTCGGAAATCCAACTGAAGCTTCTTTGAAATTTTGGCTGCCAGTAGGTGATGCAGTTTGCCGGTTGCATATTAACTCATGTTTTGTTTCTTTTGCATGTTCTGTTCAATAATTTAATCGAATTATTAAAGCAAAAATATTACGTTGCTATTCTTGTTAAGTATGTTTTTCCCAAGAGCTGAGTTAAAATGTCAGCTTTGCAAAAGCAGTTTGTACCAGTCCACCCAAACTGGTACATAACAAAATTTCAACTATAATTTGACAACAATACACAGGTTTATTTGTAGGGTTTTTATAGCTTTTTCAGTTCAAGGGTTTGGGAGGACATATTTTTTAACTGTAAGAAAACTTCTAAATGTCTTCTGTCCTTTTTTTTTTTTTTTTCCCTTTGGCAGGATGAAGCAGGGATCCCAGGTATATTAGTTGGAGTTTCTGTAGATGGAAAGGAAGTCTGGTCAGAAGGTGAGTATGTGGGAATAGTAGTTGTGCATACTGTCAAGAACTGATGAACATTTTAAAAGCGATCAATTCAGACAAGCTAATCAGACTGGGATTTCATCAACTTGATGTCCCATCTCCAGTCAGTAGCCAGAAATGGATGCTTAGGGAGTATCAAATGATGCCTTCCTTGGTAAACTTCTGTCAGTTCCAGAAATTGATAACTTGTTAACTTCCTGAATATGCTAGTATGTCTCAAAAGTTAGATTGGGGAACCTTTCTTCCAGTAATTTTTCAGATTAACCTTTGAGTGTACTCTGGGCAGAGAGCTGTACAGTGGTCTGGTAGCACTGTATGTAGGAGATAAAGAACTGCTCTCCCCACAGGAACTTCCTTAGTAGTCAAAGGAATAACAGCTCACATTTGGTGACCTGGCTCTTGTCTGTGGGCTGAGGTGTAATTTTACTGGGAAGTTACTGGGATTTAACAGGTGTTTCAATTGATTTTTCTGGTTACACAGTTTAGTTTTAAGTAGAGCATGTTAGTACTTCTCATATCATGTAGACATTTCATGTTTAAAAAAAAACCCACCAAAATGTGTATCTGTTCTCAGAAACATTTTCATGAGTTTCAAAAAAGCCAGTTCTGGGTTCTTTGGCTCTCCTCCTCCCTTCTCCATGGGGGCAAAATAGGAACAGGTGTAAGTTGCATGTATTCTGCGACCACAGTAATAAACCTGTTTTCTTGCTTGGTGGGAACGGTGTGAGGTTTGGAAGGTGTTTTCAGTGCCAAGAACAGCATCTGCATTGACGAGCACCAGGCACCTGAGTAGCAACTATGTAAGAGAAAAGGTCTTGGGCAAATTGCATGTCATCTGTTTTATTTCTTGTACTTTGTCAGGGTTTGGGGCTTTTCCCTGAGCAGTTCCTTGTTAGACTGCAGTTTTATATAGGCAGGTGCGTTGCTTGCAGCCTTTCTCGTACTGAAAACTGCAACTATGTTATTGCTGCATTTTCTTGCTTTTATGCTGCAACATCACTGGCACTTTCTTCAAACCTCACTCAAACTGAAGACTAGTTTGGCAGCTTGATAATGCTTTATTACTTCCAGTTCTTGCTACAAGACTTGTGGGTTGCTTACATAGGAAAACACTTACAGAGCCTTTTAGGATCTATTTGAATTGAAGTCATGCTAAGTGATGTTGAAAAATACTAACACCTTGGTTTTGTGAGACCTTACAGCTTAGGTAATTGGTATGAATCTGTGAGTGATTTCCTTTCTCAGTTTTTGAACTGATAAAATAAAACCATTTACTGCTTCAGCCATTAATTCAGAGCAGTAAAATGAGTGTTTATGACTTGGTCAGTTATTTTATGGTCTACATTTTGGTCTCTTTGGTTTTTCTATACTGAATATCTGACCTCAGGTGTGTAAATTTTGGCTTAATCTTTGATCTCATTTATCATTATGTTTGTTGTAGTCTTAATCACCAACTTGAGATGCCATTGTCTGATCCAATGAGCTCTGATTAACTGCTACTACTACAATAATATGTTATTAAAAGAATTGAAACAGGGGGCTGGGATAGTCCAAAGCCTTGTATCCCAGTTTAGCTGGAGGAAAAATATTTTAAAGGGCCAGTAAAATGAATTACATTGCAGATAATTAATTCAGCATGTCTCTGTGCAAAGAACTTACCAGACTGTTTTTATTTTCTTAAAGGTTTGGGCTATGCTGATGTAGAGAACCGTGTGGTGTGTAAGCCAGAGACTATCATGCGCATTGCCAGTATCAGCAAGTGTCTTACAATGATGGCTGTTGCTAAATTGTGGGAAGAGGGGAAACTGGATTTAGATGCTCCAGTGCAGAAATATGTCCCTGAATTTCCAGAAAAGGTCTACGAGGGTGAAAAGGTATGTAATTGTTTATTGGTAAGAGTTTTTTTAAAAATTTTTGTTCTTGTCACTACATAGCTATCTGTGTACAGGTGCCTGATCTGGACCTATTCCTACAAAACACTCAAAATAATTTAGACAAGTACTGATGTTTCCTGTTCAAAAAAGTATATTTGGATCTCTAATTTATATCAAGTGTGTAGTGTCCACATATGTATTTTTTCTTTTAATACTGTGTTTAATATGTGATATTTAAAAGGTCTTGCACCTTTGCCTGTTCTTTGTCATGGTGAATTTTACTTTTTTGCTGAGTTACTGTTGGTCTTTTAATGAAGTGAGTTCACATTATCCTGTCTACCTAGGTCGCTATTACCACCAGACTGTTAGTTTCACACTTGAGTGGGATTCGTCACTATGAAAAAGATATTACAAAAGTAAAAGAAGAGAAGGAAAAGGCAAACAGAGAACTTAAGCTAACAAAATCCCATCAGGATAAAGAACAAAAAGAAGGTAAAGGGATTGAAAAAACTGATTGTGTCAAACAGAAGAAGGAACATGATAGTGAGATGAAAAGCCAAAATTCAAAGCCTGGCAGGAAGGACAAGGAGTTTGAACAGGAGGAGTATTATTTGAAGGAAAAATTTGAAAGTGTGATTGAATCACTGAAGATATTTAAAAATGACCCTTTATTCTTTAAACCAGGTGAGTTTTTATTAATGTAGAC
Source organism: Cinclus cinclus (assembly GCF_963662255.1). Classification (NCBI taxonomy): domain Eukaryota; kingdom Metazoa; phylum Chordata; class Aves; order Passeriformes; family Cinclidae; genus Cinclus; species Cinclus cinclus. Next base: position 5,029,616 of record NC_085058.1, on the reverse strand, counting down.
CAAAAATATGCTCTTTTAGTGAGAGTTTTCTTTCAAATAGTTTTGCGTGTAATGATGGTAGTAGAGTCCAGTGAAGAGTATTTGTGTAGGGGTTTTGGTTTGTTCTGCTTCCTGCCCTCTTTTTTTCTTCATGTGCCCCATTAAAAACTCAGCAGAGAAATATTTGGTCTGTTCTGCACAAACTATCTGGCCATGTAATATAAGTCTTTTCTCCCAGGAGCAGTAAGTAATGCAGTAAATGTTCTGAAACACACCAGTTAGTGGATTTATAAATGCTGATGCAGAATGTAATTCTGGTAACAAATTTGTATCTACAAAGTATTTTGTAAGCAGATACCAACTTGCTGTAGTCATGTTCTGGGCCTTCTAGATAGGAACCAAAAGCAAAAAAATTAACTGAGGCATTAAATTAAACCTAAAAAAGATCTACAGAGAAAACACAGAATCACAGAATTACTGAAATAATTTATTTTTGGGATTATTTAAATTAGTTCTAGAGAGGACTCTAAGGAGCTTCAGGTGTAAGTTTTAAATTAGTTAGGTTAAGGTAAATTATTTGCATTGCTGATAAACAGTAAATAATGTGCATCTAAGGGGAGAGGGGTAGAAAGAGAGAGAAGTTAAACACTTACCATCTTGGAGAGCTCTAGGAACCACTTCAAGTAAAAGATCTCTCTCAACTCAGGTACTTCAGCAGTTGCTCAATATGTGAATGTTTCATAGAAGGCATTAGCACAAGGTTTTTAAAAAACATTTAAAAACCCAAGATTTTTAAAAACCAAAACATTATTTTGTAAATAAATTACATTGTCTTAAATAATATGCATGCTTGGCTTCATATAATCTTTTGGGATATTCTAGAACTAGAAACACTATGTTAAAAGTGATGAATACCCTTGAAAAAAATGTGAGTACTGCTGTTGTTTTCCCTTCTCCAGGGTATGGGCACACAAACAAGTCACAGTAGCTGAGCATCTTTTAAGCAGTAATTTTATGAATTGTGTCAGCTTTCCAAATCCAGACATCCTTGTTAGACCTGATGTGGTAAATCTTGAGGGAAATGTCAGTGTTGACATCTTGGCATGAAGTGTGACTGTGCATAGAGATCCCTGGAAGATTTTAGCACTGTTCTCATAGCAGGATCTGCACCCAGTACAGAATTTCCTAGGCCTAGGATCAACAGTGGTTGGTTATTAATTGCTATAAATAGTTTTATTTGCACATATGATTCCATATAAGCACTGTGCAATTAATGTGGGTTTTTTTCCCTTTCTCACTGTGCTTCTTTAAGGTAGTCAGTTCTTGTACTCAACGTATGGCTTTACTCTCTTAAGTGCTGTTGTGGAGAGAGCTTCAGGACAAAAATTTACAGATTATATGCTGAAAATGTTTCGTGATTTGGATATGCTGTCAACTGTTCTAGATGACAATGAAGCAATGATATATAACAGAGCAAGGTAAACAGGGGTGGAACTCTTTAATTTTTCCACAACAACTGTTGCCCTTTGTATTTTAATTAAGACAGCTGAATTAAGAACGTGTGATTTTTCTTTTCCCAGACATATGAATGAAATGGTGTATGTTACCTCAACATTACTCATATAGCTGGTTCCAATGCCATGGTATAGGTTCTGTAATTAGCATGTTAAACTACAGAATAAGAAATAAGTATTTATTGTTCTAAGTGTGAATATGGGAAGTGAGGGGAATAATAGGAGTGGCTTCTTCAAAGTTTAGATTTACTTTGGGTACAAGTAAGCACACAAATGCAAATAAAATAAGGAGTTAACTAGGAGATTATGTTGGAATATATAGTCGCTTTAGTTTGCTTAATATACTGGCATTTAAAGGGTTCTATGGAATTGTAATAGTCTCACAGTAACACAAGGTTTTCATAAATGAAGTTTCAGTATGAATCTTGACCAGAATTAAAATTCTGTTTAACTCAACCAATTTAGTTTTAAAATGAACATAGGGAAAAAACCAAAAACCACTCCACACTCCTACAAAAACAAAACAAAAGGCACCCACAAAGCAACAAGCTGAGAGAAATTTATGTAACTAGATAATCCATTCTGATATAGTGGTTCAGGCTAGGGTTTCTTGTCTTATTTTATAGACTTTCCTGTCTGGGCTAAGAAATTGATTACTGACTCACTCCCCTGTTAAATTTTGGTGTGGGACAAGAATTCTGTTGATTGACAAGGCAGGTTATAGTAACAGTCTCATGAAAATGAGACTCAGGCTTGTTAAAAGTTTGACTTCTAAAATGCTCCCAAAGAATGATGAACATGTTGAAGCTGAGTTTATACTAAGTACAAGTGTGTAGTGAAAGTGTGTGCGTGTACAGCTTTATTAGTCTATTCCAAGATGCTTTGTGCTGGTGTTTCATTTGCTTGCAAAATTTCAGAGGCTCATCTGGATGATAGTGATGTTGTCATAAATTATCAACCTTGTACAGTCAAGGTTTTTTAGAACATCTGTATGTTTATCCTTTTATAAACTGAAATATAAGAGAGATCAAAGAATTGGGATGGATGCTGTTCTGGGAGTCTTTTTATAGGTACTTAGTCTTATGTAAAACTGAGATGCTGATGGTTTGCTGCCACAAATTGGAGCTTGATGCCTCAAAATAGAATGTATTGTGCTTTGAGGTTTGTTTAATGGATTGGATATACTATATTTATCTAATAGGAAAATGCTTAAAAATCCATGTTCTAGATCTTTTTGAGGTTTAAGTCGCTGTCTTTGTAACAGGGTGTTTTTGTGATCAAAAAACTCATTATGGGGACAGCAAGATATTTCATCACTGTCAGAGTCGATGGTAGTCTTGCATCCTGGACTGTTCATCATTCTTCCTTTGTTTCAACCTCTGACTTTTCAGTGTTATAAGATACTCAGAAGTTTGCTAAAAAGCCTTCCAATACAAGTGTGATCTAGGTAGGGCTTTTCCTTTTTATAACTCTCCAAGTAGTACATGGACTTTATTTGCTATAAAGACCATAGGTTGAAATTCCTTGGGTTACATATTTCTTTAACAAGTAATTTTCATATGTTGTATGAAATTAATCAAGTCATGATTGGACTGTTCCTTTCAAAAGCATAGTTTGTTCTGCACTTCTTTTGTATTGTTCTTCATAGTTCATTCTGCAGCTCTGGTTGGCAGTTTCTAATTTGTGTTATGCAAGACTTTAATGCTCCTTGCTTTGTTGTAGAATATGGCAACCATAATGGGACAGTGGGGGGAAATCAGGCATAAATGGAAAATACTGTCTGAGAGCAGTCACCTAAGCCTCAGTTGTAGAATTCTTTGTTCTTTAAAACACCTAATATCTAGTAAATCTAGGGATTTCAGAAAAAAAATCTGTGTTGGCTGATCTATTTATTTATGTCACATCTGTTATTTGTATATTGTCTTTATTCTTAGCATATCCTAAGATTAAGCAGAAGTATTAGTACTTCTATTGAAGTTAAGCTTCTAACCTAAGAAGTCACCTTAATTTTTGTTTTTGTTTGAATTGCTTGTCGATTTTTCTGCAATAAATAGATTTCAAAATGTATTTTAAAAACCCTCTATAAATGTTTGCAAGAACAAGGTAATACATGCTCAGTTTGCTCTTTAAAATCATTGTGCGTAGTGTACGAGAATAACAAGTTGAATTTTCTTGAATTTTAGATGTTACATTTACAACAAAAAGGGACGGCTGGTAAATGCACCATATGTGGACAACTCCTACAAATGGGCTGGTGGTGGCTTTCTGTCATCAGTAGGCGACCTCCTGAAATTTGGAAATGTCTTGTTGTACAGTTATCAAGCTGGACAATTTAAAAACGGGAATGCCAAACTTCTTCCAGGGTACCTCAAGCCAGGCACGGTTGCAATGATGTGGACTCCAGTGCCAAAAACAGAAGTGTCATGGGATAGGGATGGTAAATACGCAATGGCTTGGGCTGTGGTAGAGAAAAACCAAGAGTATGGCTGCTGCAGACAGCAGAGACACTACGCATCTCATACTGGGGGTGCTGTAGGGGCCAGCAGTGTCCTCCTCATTCTGCCTGAAGAGCTGGACCCTGAAGCTGTGGGTACTTGGCCAGTGGCACCCCCGAGAGGAGTAATTGTCACTATTATCTGTAATATGCAATCGGTTTCGCTCAACAGTACTGCCTTAAAGATTGCAACGGAATTCGACAAAGAAAAACGGGCACAATGCTGAAAGAGATGTAGGAACTGAACTAGCTGTATTAAAAAACAAAGAGAGAAGGGTGTAATTTGACTTCAAGTTCACTAAGAATATGGGAAGAAAAAGCATAAACAATTCACTTAATTAACCTCTGCTAGTGGTGCTAAACTTACATCTTAACTGGAATTCATCTCTCAGGGAAGTTCCTAACTTACAGAAAATGAGAATGTAACAGTCAGTGGTGACTTTCTGTAGTACCTGTGTAAATTATCATTTTATTAGCAGCTTATTTTTATCAACTAGTGAAACACTTGACCAAGAGAAAAAAATAGCCTTTTTTTTCACTAAGAAGTACAAATTATCTACCTTGAATGTTAAACTTTTGATAAGTTTCACATGTTGATTTAAGCACACAAATATGTTGCTTGCTATTCTCACAGTTCCAGTCTGTTCCCAAAACTATTCAGTATTAAGTTTTAAAGAAAAATTGTGTCACCATTGCTTTTTTGTTTTCACATACCACTTTCTTTATTTGCTTAAAAAAAACAACAAAACCCAAACCTTGAAGCTGACTCCAGAATGCAGATTTATACCAGAAGCAAGCTTTTATCAGAGCTGTGGATTAAGAACCAGAAAAGAATGAATCTAGAGCAATGTAAGTAAAAATCTTTGTTATTTAGGTGTTCTCTCATCCATTTTTTTTGGACAGAGAATGTGTGAAATTAGTTTGCTGTGCAATAATGGTATTATTTTAGAGTCAAATCCACCCAAATAGCACAATATGGCAATCTGTCCAACTGTCCCACTGTTTTTGAGTGATACACATGCTATCTAGGTAGCCAGAAATTGCACTGTATTCTGTAGCATAGATACTCCCTTGTAAACAGGAATTAGGAACTCAGCTCAATACAGTTTAAAGCCCATTCTTGAAGCTAGAAGTAGAAATGTCACCAACCAAACACGGCCATGGCAGCTGGACCACAGCTCTAAGTGCTGCATCCAGGGGTGGGGACTCCACCACCTCTCTGGGCAGCTTCTTCCAGTGCCTGACTACTCTTTCTGTGAAGAAATTCTTCCAGTTGTCCAACCTGAACCTCACCTAGTGCAGCTTGAGACCAAATCCTCTTGTCCATTCAACTGTTCCCTGTGAGGAGAGGCCAACCCCCTGGCTCCAGCCTCCCGTCAGGGAGTGGTAGAGAGTGATAAGGTCACCCCTGAGCCTCCTTTTCTCCAGGCTGAACACTCCTTGCTCCTTCAGTTTCTCCTTGTCAGACTTGTGCTCCAGACCCTTCCCCCGGAGAAAGGTAGAATGTCCACTGCCTTTTTCTGGACATGCTCCTGCTCCTCAATGTCTTTCTTGAAGTGAAGGGCCCAGAGCTGGACGTGGGACTAGAGGTGTGAGATTTTCTAATCTTCAGTTTTATGATGGGAATAAAGTAGCATCTGAAGTGTCCATTTTATATATTTCACAATGGCATGGAAGATCTGTCATCTCAAATATTTATCCTCACCTCCCTTCCCCTGCAAGTTACATTAGACAGTATTTCCAGGCTGAGACAAAACAGAACCATCTTTCAGGAAAGGTTTCAATACTTCCTTTCCTGCACTGCTTAGCAGCCCTGGTTCTCCGAATTTAAGGAGACAGATGTCTTGGTTAGCAGCTAGCAGAAGATAGCCCTACCTGCCTCTTTCCCAAACAAATGTTTTTAGTATTATCTTCATAGCTGTTACCTGTCCTATGATGATACAGCATTTGCCATCTCTGTTCCCCCTATGCCTATGGTAATATCTATTATCCAAGAAACTGGGAAATTTAATATTTTGAGGGGTAGGTGTTCTACCTACATTTTTAATTGGAGCTAGTAAGACTAGTTTAGTATACTTTTCATAACTATAATCACTACTGTAGTACCTTAAAAATTGTTTGCTTGGGGTTTCTGGCCCACTCACCAAAATTTCACTTTTTAATTCATTAATAATTTATTGTCTTCTCAAGAGTATCCAATCAGTGAAAACAACAGAGAGAATCCTTCTGAATGAACTTTCACATGTCAGGTAATAAATTATCTCCTCTTTCTCTGAAGTCTTTAGTTTTGTCTTGACAGCTCCACTTTAGAAGTACTGGGGTTCTTGCCCTAGTCTTGAGCACCTGCTAGCTGGGGAAACAGCAGAAGTTAGTGTTAGTTTTAGACAGGGAACAAGAATAAGAACTTCTGCTTTTGTGGTGAATACCTGAATAGAAATAGACCAAACACAATGTTTTAAATACAGAAAATCTGAAAAGTAACACTTTAGGATTTTTAACATATGATACACCTGTTTTGCAAATGGTATTTATTATTTTTGAAAGCCATTTTGCATACTTGACAGAAAACAAGTTTCACTTGCTGACTGTTGTGTGTGGATTTAGACAAAGATTGGGAATGTAGAAGGTGTAGGTTTACTGTTATGCTTGTTTGCATATGAATAAACATTAACAAATGCAAATATTTGAAGTATGTATGAAAATGAAAAAGGGTAAAAACTAAGGCATTGCTAATACCATGATATTAATGGCAGTATCTCACTCCTCACATAGAATATGTTTCACCGCCAATTTTTTATTTGCACACCATGTTCTTTTAAGGCTTAAGGCTGTTCTTAAGGCTTTTTAAAAGCCTCTGATGTTACATGTGCAGTACTGGAGATGCTCTGATGTCTACATTTCATCTTCTAGTACCTGGAAGAAAATCAGTCCCTGACAGTCTCTGCTTAGGTATTAAATTAATCATGAGTTCTTATGATTTAAAGTAGAGAAGGCAGAGATATGAGAGACTAGGAATCAATCTGGCCTTAGCATATGTATTCAGGTCATAATTAATATTGCTACTTTGATCTTTGTTCTAAAACCAGTAATTTGATGGGCTGGCATTGTATGTGGGAAACTGGTCAATTAAAAGCAGCTTTCTTAATATAAACTTACTTGTGAGTGAACCTTTGTTGTGAATGGCACTGACATCGACCCCTACATTTCTTAAAAAGCATGTGTATTCCATTGGTACACCTGTTTCTGAATCAAACACCTCCTCTTGCACATGGTAATTACATGTTTGCTGTTTGAAATAACAGAAATAAAACTTACCTTGCAAATGTAACGAATTGTAGTATCGAGTTTTTGGTTTATTTTATTGACTAGACATGTACAAATTTTCAAAGTCATAGAAAGAATACTATAATTAATTAGAAAATCCTAACAATAATTAGCTCACCAAGACACCTGATACTTTTAAAGAGATGTTGATACATAACTTGAGATATTATTTAGTAAAATAAGATATATGTAAGATTTTGTTTTAATATTTTCTCATGGTTAAAAACAAAATCCATTTTTATCAGCCATTTAGAAAGACATGGCTTTCAAAAACTAATTAAACCCTTTTCTTTATTGCAAGAAGGCAATTATTTAATGCCAGTATTTAATACTAACAATATCAATGGATTTGCTGTACTAGTGCCTAGATACCATTCACACCTCTTAGTGCAGTTCCATGACTTAAAATTGCTTATATGCCAGTTGCCTTCTTTATCCTGAATGTTTTCATTTGCAAAGGACTACTTCTTTCTTTGGTAGAAATATCATTTTAGAATACCAAGTGCAGTCCTGAGATCAAATTAGTGGGAGGGAAAATCTATGCCTTCCAGAGAAACAGCTGAACATAAGTGAGTAATTTTACATTTTTGTTTATCACCATATTACTCAAGATGGGGAAGGGACTACAGCAACATTGAAAGCAAATGAGTAATTTAAAATCTTATCTAGCTTTTGCAACCCTTGCATTTACAGTAGCTGCAGTAATAAAATACACAAAATGCATTCCTAAAGCAGTTTCTGACACTATATGCATTACACTGCTGTAGTTTATGATTAGCAAGGGGAAGGATGCAGGAAGTCCGAGGCTTTTACTGGAAAATGTAAACTTATAAAAATAGAGCTTGGTTGTTGGTTGTCTGCAAATTTACAGGAAAAACTTGCACTTCAGATCATTTATTGAAAAAGATTCCAGCAGATTAGTCAGCAGTAGCATGTAATTTGTACAAAATCCATCATAATTACACTGTTGTTATAACAGGCATTCTTAAACAGGTAAGGCTTTCAGGAACACAGATCCAAAAAATCACATGCTGAACTGTTCAGTGTTGCTTTCTTCTAAATGAACAGCCTGCAAAGAAATCACGTGAGTAGAGATACGAGTAGTCCTTAAATTGTTGACTGCCTTGAAAAATTATCCATCCAATGTAAGTAGAAAAATTCATTGATTCAATTTAAATTTCATGTACCACAAGAGGTGAAGATTTAGCACTGTAAGTCTTCTCTAGCTTAACCTGAAGAACATGGCTGTCACGCAATTCATCTTAAGATTAAGGTGTACTATTTATTTTCTTCCAGATGTCTTTTAAAATTTCATTCTACTGTTCCATCCTTTAGTGATACAAACCCCAAACTGAAACAGCTACTATGTGTTGTTACTATTTCAACTGCTCAACAGCCTTGCTTCAGGTATTCTGTCCTCACATTTATCACCCCTGTGTAGCAGCACGTTATAGAAGCACTGTTATTTGTGTATTTGTATACATGTTTACCTTTTGCCCTTTAAACAAGAAATTAATAAAATCTGGATTCATTTTTACAGTTTTTAAATCCTAAAGTATTTCCAGTGCTTTTCATATACCCCAGACATTGGGCTGCACTCAAGATACTGGTGTTATACCAGTTATCTGTATATACATTATCTGTGATTATTTGTTCCCTTATCATTTATATGAAACAAATTTTCTTTGAGCCAGGGAACTGCTTTACAGTAGGGATGTTTAAAAACAAACAGGCAAGCCATTACTGACTAGCAGCAGCACAGAATTACTTTAGCCTGTCAAAAGTACCCTACTCCATTGATGGTGCTTTTTAACACTTTAAACGTAGCTCAGAGTTAAACAGCAGTATTCATTACATAAGCTGAAGGGAATGGCAATTCACCTAAAATGAAGTGTGTTTGATGACAATGTAGGTGTTTAGCTGCCTGGCATATGTGTACAGCCATTTAAAAACACAGAATCTGAAGAAAAATTTCACAATTCTGGGCCTATTAACAATGTTTCTACTAGCCAACTCTAAGTAATTTGCAAAATCAGTATTCCACTATCAGTTTCCAAAGTCAAAGCTAAAATATTTTGCAGGCTATAGAATGCATTTATGTAAGTGTTGTGTAACATTGCCCTTACCTTCTGTAAGCTTGGCTTTGCCCCCAGTTGGCTGACACAGGACAGTTGAGCATCCTACACACAGAACTACTGTCTGAGCATGGCTGAAGACAGTGGTGATCTTGTAGCATCCTGAAAAACAGCATTATGAAACCTTCCACTGGGTATTTCTAGCATAATTTTTTATGTGTTAATTGAATCAGGTACTCTAAATACACTTGTCCAAAAATGCATTTATATTTCATTACACAACACACCAAGCCAAATGAAGCAAACCACTGTTGTGTTCTGAAGTGCTTGCCTTTATTTACATGCATAAGAAAGCAAGTTAGGTAACAGAAACTGGTATGAGTCCCATATGAAAATTAACTGACCCTGCTGGCTGACAAGCCCTCATTTGCCTATCATGTCTCCTGTAAAGAAGCTCAGCAGTTCTAGATTATCCTTCTCTGCTGAACAGAAGAACCCATGTAACTGGAGAAATATTTAACTTGCAACAGTAGAACACTGCTGTTGACAAAGTCTGGCAGCTGGGAATATAAATACTGCTGTTCCAATCTGTGTTTGCTTTCTGTTTAATAATTGGTACATGTAAGGCTTGTTTGCATTCTGTAGAACTAATGTAATACTTAAATGGAAAGACTTGCACAGAATAACTTCATTAATTCCCTCTGCAATGCTTTTGCCCACAACTTTTAAATTCTATTACTTAAGAAAGAATTAAATCACTCATACATTGCTTAAAAATGGGATTTTCGCTACTTTTCAATTTTTTCCCCTGAAAAGTATTTTTAATTAGGTAAGAGGTATTTTTGAAGGGAGAAAAAAACCTGTAAAGGATTTAATCTGGATGTGAATATACAAAATAAATAGGTAAAGGTGAGCAGAGATTGCATTTTCAGCACATGTGGATCAGAAAGCTAAGACAGAACTTATGTTGTGAGGAGGGTCCTCTGACAAAAGGTCTGCTTGGTAGGGAGAAGTACTGTTAGACAGAATAATAGATCTCTGTTTAAATCACAGAGTAACTGTACACATCTTAGTCTATGAAAGACTGCTAAGAGGTAAAATTTAATCCCAGCAAATTTTGTTTTTTCCTTATTCAATGTGACTTTTCATGTTGATGAATTTTCAACATTTGTGGGTGTGGCAAGGAAACGAGCCCAACCCGTCTGAGATACTTCCAATTCCACTGACCCAGGGACACATAAGGCCATCTGCTATTTTCAATGTCTTGCGCATAGCAGTCTATCATTATTGAAGCTTTCCTGCATTGCTGCATATATCCCTCAAACACAAAAAACAATTAACCCTACAATAAAGAACATAACCAATGACCTATGGGCCTATGTTGACACTAACTGTATCACTGTGTATGCATTAATGTACACTGGTTTGAAGAAAGTGCAAAAGAGGCTTAGCCTTCAACCCTGTATATGTTTAAAAGCAACCATAGTTTCCTTTCAAGCTGTCTAAATTAATTTACCTCACTTTCAGATGGAATACAGTGTCTCAGAGCTCCTTAGAAAACTAGGCTACTAAGAAAGAATTAGAAAATAAAACCTGAGTACATGAACAATTCCCTGCTTCTAAGTCAGGAAGATCACTACTGTAAGTGGTTTCTTACTGCTAGAATCTTCTTATGCTGCAGCAGCTTCTAGGAAGTTACCACACTGGGCAATATGGATGTAACTGTGCTGAATAAAAAAGCTGTTCACTGGTAGAGCACATTCCTGTAATGGTGCTAGAAAATCCCATGGTTTAGTTTACAGGAGATAATGCAGATGTCTCTGAGACAAGGTAATAAAGGTCTGTGAAAGCAGACATAGGCAACATCTTACAATCCTTGTATATGAGCTAGAGGGCAACTTAGCTCTTAACAGTAACTTGCAAAAAAAGGCAGTTGTGTATGTTTTACTTTATATGTATACATGCACTATCTCTATATACATCCTTGTCAAAAGTTTTTCCAGTTGCTCTTCCAGAACTAACTTACAAAAGGAGAAAAATAATATTGGCTTCTGTTTGAAACTTGTTTATGGATGCTTTAAGGCATCAATTTAATCTCACTTTTTATACGTGCAAATCTGGGGGATTGGGTCTTTCCCTACTTGCAAAGGTTTTATAAAGGAAAAAAAAAACCCAACTAAAGAAGACCTCATGTCAGAACCTCCAGAAAAGAAAAATCTGATTGTTTACATTAACTTTTTCCAAAGATGGAGACCCCTTTTACTGTTAAAAAATCTAAAGCAATATACAGACCTTTTCCTCTACAGAATAGATAAGCCAAACTCATTAAAAAAAAAGAAATAATAATCAACCTTTATATGACGATGAACTGTACACAAAATTAGTTTCGTTCCTTCTGTAACGTACGAACATTTTAAATATTTACCCGGACATTTTACATCCATGAAGTAGGAGTTTGGGCTCTGCACAAGACGTTTCTTTTTGTGGTTTCTCTTCTCATCCTCTAAGGAGGGATGCACTAGGTCTTTGGCCAGCTGGGTGGGGAGAGAGGAAAAGCGCACTGCGCGTTACGCGGCCGCACAGGAGCGGGGCCGGCGGCTCCGAGCGCGGCCGCAACCCGGCTGCAGCTCCGGGGAGCCCGAGCGGCCGCAGCGGCGGACGGAGACCGGGGACGGTCGCGTCCGCTCCGCTCCGTTATCCACCTCCCCCAGCCCCCGCAAGGTCCCCGCGGTGCCCGAGGACCGGCGACACCGGGCACGGGTATAAAGACCGTAAACAACTCACAGGCATGTCCGCCGCTGGGCCGCCCCTTCCTCCGCGCCCGCCGAGCCGCGCCTGTGCCGTGCCGTGCCGTGCCGTGCTGTCCCGTGCCTGTGCCGTGTGTCTGTGTCAGGGGCGGGACTGTACCCGCGGAAAAACAGCGGCACGTGTGCCTCCAACGCTCCAGTACGTTACCGTGGCCTTTGCGGCTTAGAAATGCCGTCTAGAACTGCATCGACTTCGCACTAGATGCTGTCTAAATTATCACGCGTATGACACAGAATGGTAGAATTGTTAGGGTTGAAAGGCACCTCTAGAGATCATCTAGGGAGGGTCACCTAGAGTAGGTGACACAGAAACGGGTGCAGGTCTCTGGGCAGCTGTTCCAGTGCTCTGCCACCCTACACGTAAGTTCCTCCTCATGCTGAGGTGAAACTTTTTGTGGTTTAGTTTATGGCTATTGCTCCTCCTCCCATTGCTGGGCACCACTGAAAAAAAGTCTGGCACAATCCTCTTGGCACTTGCCTTGAAGATATTTGTATGCATTAATTAGATCTGCTCTCAGTCTTTCTTCTGTAGTGTAAACTGGCCCGGCTCCTGCTGTCTTTCCTCGTAAGAGAGATGCTCCAGAACCCTCATCATCTTTTTGGGCCTCTACAGGACCCTCGCCCTGTCTTTCTTGTTCTGAGGAACCCAGAACTGAACATGTGCATGTTATTTCACAGTAAACCATGCATTGCATGAAGTTGTACCTGTGAACATATTCTTTTGCAGTTTCCCACCCCAATCAAAAAAGAAAAAGGTGGAAGACTTTTTGTTAGTTATCATGCATGTGCTTAAATCAATTTAGGGAACTTATGAGACATAAAAATATTGCAGACAGTGGAAATATTTTTTAAAATTTTATATATATATGTATATATATATATTTTTTTTTTTGTGTGTAAGAGGCTGAGTGTTTTTCCTGTAAATCAGTAACCACAAATGTAATCTGCAAAATCACATGTATTTATCCTGTGTAGTTCAACAGAAATCCTCCTGGTGGCAGAACAGACCTTACAAAGACCACTTTGCATGAAGTCTTCCCAAAAGTCCAATGGGAACATGTCAGGACACTGCCTTTCTCAGAGGGAGCTCATGCATTTTGCAAAACTTATTTGAGAAGTTTGCTATGAGCACAAGTGATGATGTAATTTCACAGGGGCATATCATTCTGACAATATTCTCAAGGCTGGGCTTGGTTTCTCGAGTGCTGACACTGTGACAACTTTCAGAATGCTTTCCACCACAAACTCTTACATTATTCTGCCAGAATAGCCCCATGTGTTGTAGTGCTCTGAGCCATTACATTGGTTTTCCTCTTCTCACAATCACAGCTTTGTATCACTGTAATGCTGTGTTAGCATTTTTTCCTTATGTGCTGGTGTGGTGATGACACACAGATAGAGTTATTTTGGAAGTATTTATTGTTGTGTCATGGGGAATTTAATAGGAAGGGTTCTGACTCATACTTTCCTCTTCATGGTGTCCTGTGAAGCTAAGAACATAAACCAGTTACCAGCACAGAGTCAGTTCTTGTGTCTTCGCTGCTCCTACAACCCTCCTGTCCTTTTCAAATGCATTTTATTTATGTGCAAGTAGAATGGAAAGAGGATAATCGTTTATTTAGTATCTTTTTTATTTAGTATCTGAAGGAGAATTATGTTTTTCTGTGTTAAATAAAATACCTTCACCACATATAAAGCACCACTCAAAAAAAAAATATATAACTTCTGAAATGCTGCCCTTCTTCACCTCTTCCTCCTAGCTTTCCCTTAGAGGTCTTTCCTGCAAAGAGCCTCTGGTGCCTGAGGAAGACTTTAGAGTCACATTAGAAATTGGCTTCTGTGGAAGGAAGGGCACACAGAATGATCTGAAAACAGGATGTGTTTTGTTTTGGACACATTCCTCTGGTTCTCTGTTTTGGTTTTGCTTGTAGATTAATTTCCTTTTTGTAACAGTTCATAGTTCAGTGACCTGCTGTATGAGTCAATTCTAGTGCATTACCTTTAATCTTACAATCAAAGCTTTTTATGAAGTATACTCTTTAGAAAACTGAAATGCATCATTGACCTTAAGCATCAGTTAGCAAGAGAGAAATACTGTCTGTACAGCAGTGGTTTGGCCTACTGAAGACACAGATAGATTCAGGTCTAAGAGCACAACTTCCTCATTCCAGCCATTCCCCAACAAGCAATGACTTTGATCTCATTTTAGAGGGGGAAAAAAAAAAAAAAAAAAGAAACTTTATCTTTTTGCTAGAATGACAACAGAAAAATTCCAAAAGCTGATCTGGAAATGTTTTAGAACAACACAATGACAGCTGGGTTTTTTCCTGCATTGCAAGTGTCAGTCTCATGTGTTTGAAAGTTGAATCCATGTCTCTGAGGACATGAATTGTGGAATTGTGGTGGGTTCCTGCTGGGCTGGGACAGCCTACAAGCCCTCCCTGTGATGAGCACCTGCTGCCCCGGTACTGCTTTTTTCTGCTCCATTTGTGGTGTTCTGCACCTGTATTTGGGTAGCTCCTTAGAATTTGCTATCTCACGCTATCTGATGGCTTTGGGAGGTTTTACTACAGAACCTTGTATCAACTGACAGAGTGTGCAGTGACTGATTTTAAAAACCCAAATTCACCCTACCAATGCTTATAGTGGTTGTCTAGAATACTAAAATGGGGATGGGTGTCTCTGTAATACTGTTGTTAAGAGCATTTAGATTTCTTTTTGCTAACTATCTTTAAGCTGCACTCAAAATAAGTTCAAGTTGTATGTTTGATCCAGAATGTGGCCTGTGCTTTTGCCTATACTGCAGAATTAGTTTTAATTGATTGTAAACTAATGGTGTAAACTGTGGCATGTGATAATTTGGTTTAAAGATGCTTGTGTTAAGTTAGTTTAGATTAGCAGTTGAAACTGAAAAAAGTCCACTTTTAGCACTACTGCAATAGCAAACTTTGAAATTAATGGATTTTACAGATAAGAATCTTAGTGTCTTTTCCTTCTGCAATTGAACTGTACATATTTTATGTAATATTTTTTCCCCAATAATGACTTCATTTAATGTCTTCTAGATAAAGTTCTGCAGTATATACACATGGAAAATTCATACATTTAGATCACTATAGTAAAGGAGAGTATTGTTCTTTGTATATTAAATCAATGCATTGACCTTAAAACTAGGAGTTAAAAGCAGGACATATCAACCTATCAAATGCAGTAAGATAAAGTGTAGAATGAGCATAGAAGTATTTACCTTTAGTGACTTATTTACTGGAAATAGGGAATAAGTGACTTTTTTTAAAGGAGTGTCACATGATGCTCATCTACAATAAAGAATTCCAGAGGTACCTGCCAGAATTGTTAGAGATATGCATCAAAACTATTATTATATTGGGTAGCAGAGTTCAGAAGCTAAGGAGCAAAGTTCATATTAATGACTTGTGGTTAGGTGGCATTCAGGGCAGAACTACCTCATAAGATTATTGTTTGTAGGACATAGACCTGTTGATTCCAGTTAGTACCAAAATAACAGAATCTGAGTTCTACCAACATGTTTTAAATTGTATTTTTTAAAACCTTGTACTTAAGCAATTAAGATGAAGAATTTTCTACAATACTGTGTGCATTGAGCAGAAGAGCTTAATTTGAAACAGATTTTCACACAGTTATCTTTACCTAACCAGTTTCACCTTTGAACTGAAGAGTTGAAAAGGATCTTTGAAAGCTAGAAATAAGGATGTCTATAATTTGAGAAATTAAAAATGAGAGTGGGAATGAAGAAGAAATATAATCTGTTTTTTTTTTTTAAAATATAGATGTTGGTAAACAAGTGTTTTCTGGCTTTTTAAATGTGTATGCAAATATTTTTGAAATTACTGCATATGAGTAGAGGTAGTCATAACATTTAGCTATTGCTATTAATTCTTTTCTTAAACTGAGGGTTTTCACAGATGCACTTTACATACACCCCAGTGACAAATGGAATTCTGCCATACCTCGATTAGGACTCACCTGTTTATTGGATGAGCTTGAACTATGGTACTGATCTCCTTTAATGACCAGATGACCTGGGTGACAGAAAGGCTGTGCAGTCCGCTTGGACTTCTAGTAAAGCCTTTGGCACTGTCTCCCACAGAAGTCTCACAGAGAAGCTGGCAGCCCATGGCTTGGACAGATGCACTCTTTGCTGGGTTAAAAGCTATCTGGATGTCTGGGCCCAGAGCATGGGGGTGAATGGTGTCACATCCAGCTGGGACCAGTCACCACTAGTGGTGTTTCCTGGGGATGAGGACTGGGCTCAGTCCTCTTTGAGGTCTTCATTGATGATCTGGATGACAGGACTGGGGGCACCCTTAGGAAGTTCATGGATGACACGAAGTTGGATGGGAGTGTTGATCTGCTGAAGGACAAAAAAGCTCTGCAGAGGGATCAGGACAGGCTGGATCTAGGTGCCAAAGCCAACTGTATGAGGTTCAACAAGGCCAAATGCTGGGTCCTGTCCTTGAGTCACAACAAACCCCTGCAGCACTACAGGCTGAGGCAGAGGGGCTGGAAAGCTGCCCAGCAGAAAAGAACCTGGGAGTGCCTGTTGACAGTGGCTCAACATGAGCCCGGGTGGGCAAAAAGGCCAGTGGCACCTGCGCTGTACCAGCAACGGTGTGTCCACCAGAACCAGGGCAGCAGCCTCCCCCTGTGCTGGGGGGCACATCTAGTGGGCTCCTCAGTTTAGGAAAGACATTGAAGTGCTGGAATGCAGCCAAAGAAGGACAACAGAGCTGGGAAGGGTCTGGAGCACAAGTCTGATGAGGAACAGGTGAGGGAGCTGGGGGTGTTTAGCCTGGAGAAAAGGCAGGTCGGGGTGAACTTACCACTTTCTACAACTACTGAAAGGAGAGTATAGTCGGGTGGGGATCAGGTTCTTCTCCCAGGGAACAAGTGACAGGAGGAGAGGACATGGCCTTAAGCTGCTCCAGGGCAGGTTTAGGTTGGACATTGGGAAGAATTTCTTCACAGAAACAGTGATTAGACATTGGAACAGGCTGCCCAGGAAGGTGACAGAGTCATTATCCTTGAAAGTATTCAGGAAAGGACTAGAGATGGCACTTTGTGCTCTGGCTTAGTTGACAAGATGGTGTTTGGTCAAAGGTTGGACTCAATGATCTCAAAGCTCTTTTCAAATTTTAATGACTCTGTGATTCTATTAATGCAAAATTGTAGGGTAGTAATTTAGGGGTTGTAAAGAGTTTTAAAATTCTGCTTTTTGAAATGTGTAAAACAGAATCGAACTGTTACAGTCCAATCTGCTTTCACATAGTGACAAAAGGTAAACCATAGTTTCAAATCTGTTCTATTTCTTACATGTTCAGTGTTCCCCTCAGTGGTTCTCCCACACCAGAAAAGAAAAGAATTGTTGATCTATTTGACTGTAATGCAATATAAACCGAATGTTAACTTTTCTAATTTGGTGCAATAACAAAGACTGGGTTCCAAAGTGTTTTCACAGAACAGGTATCATAGAGGCGTGGCTATTGAACCTTAACAGCTTTGATAGTACTCCTCTAAGTTTACTAACATATTACAAGGTATACAATTGAACAATTACAGGGGTTTTTTTTCATATTCTAGAAAATCAAAATTACAACCTAACTTTTATGTCCTGCTTTTAAAGTTTGTGGTTAAGTAAACATCTGTCCTTTGTATGTGGCAAACTGGCACTTTTCCAAATCAGAAGAGAACACACCATTGCAAAGCACCTGTGTAATTGAAGAAGGAAGTAATTTGCATTATTTTTCTATTAAAATATTCTTGAGTAACAGATGGAAACTGCAAATCTATTGCTTCAGAGACATATGAAAGCCTATGTGTTCCATAAAACTCGAGAGTATTACCCCCAAAATTCTCTCTTCAATGCTGAAATGTGTTTGTGTAGTAATCTTCAGCATGGCCGTAATTACAGTATACAGCAACTCATGTCTCTGAAAGTACAGCTACAGGAAAATATTTCAGAGAGAAGGTTTTCATTTGTAGTTTCCTATAATCCAATTATTCATATTAGACTTACATAATTAACCAATTTGGTCTGACTGCTTAGGTCCAGGTTGACATTATAATTTATAAACTCAATTATTGTAATAAGTAGTGTAACAACTCAACATTTAAATAGCCTGACTGCTAATTTTACAGTAAAAAAAATATCCAAGCAGCCATGTTTCCAAATTCTGGCCTGAATTAGGCAGAGGTCCTCAGGTGTATTTAAAAAAAAAAAGGAAAAAAAAATTAAAAATAACTGACAGTTCCCCCTATCCTTGTTTTGAAGCTTTAATTCTTTCATTCTCTATCACATGTTATCCTGGTCTTTCAGAGGTCTCAATCAAACAATTATTATAAATAAGAAAAATATTTTTTTACTTGAATTACGATGAAGCATATAAATGGATAGATATAATAGATGTTAATCCAATTAACTGGAAGTTAAATTAGCATTCATGACAAGCTCTTACTGAATTCACCTTGTACAGAGTTCTACATCACACCTGTCAATGGATTTTTCATTATTTGCTACCACAAATGTATCGGCTGTGAATACCAACAAACCGAGACCCTGAATGGGGTAAAATTTGGATGATTAATAACTAGGAGCAGAATACCTTTTGCTTTTTCAAGGATTATAATGGCTGAATGGTATCTGTTTGGCATGATTCCTCAGTGCACAAATAGAGCAGTAGTCAGGCATTAGACTAAGTCTATTTCACCCCATCAAATTGTTATTTAACATCATGAGGTGATTTTTTTGTGTGCTTGCTGGAGATTAACCATGCAAGATAGAACTTGAATATTCAAAACTAATTTTGTTTGATTCTCTGTAGAACTCAACATAAATATTTTCCCAGTTAACACACATACAAAAAAACCCAACAACAACAACAACAAAAAACATAAAAGTGAGGAAATACCTTTTACAGTAGGCTGAGCTATAACTAATAGAAACTTTAATGAATGATTTGGGAAAATCTTTTTCCTGCTTTTGTTAAGAAGGAACTGAGAGCCGTTCCATTGATTAAGTGTTAGAGTTCTGTTTATAGTTTGTCTGAAGGCTACAATTTTTAAATTAAATTAAAGCAGTAAATCCTTGCCATTTTGAAGTGTTTCAGTAGTGCTATTTATTTTTATAGTGCCATGTGACATCCTGTGGAGAATAATAGTTAATGAATATATAATGAGGCTGTCTCACACTAAGAGATTATTAGTGGAAAAAAAGATGGGGGGAAAGCATTTCAACTGTTTCAGAGTAGATATCTTGTAGAATATCCCCGTTTACAGTGTTACGTGAGACAGCACGAAAACAATTTTTGTATTGTTTGCACAAGTTTCTTTCTGAGTCGACATGCCCAGGGCAACACGTAAACGACTGACATCACACACTGGACTCATTTATTCGTGGCGTGACAGCATTGTGCCATTATCTAACGTGCCCCTTGAACACGTAACTACATGACTCTCCTTACAACTCCTGCTAGGCTCCAGAGAGAACTGAGCCCCGTGGGACGCGGCCATGCAATCGCGCACCGCCAGCTACGCCCCAGCCGTGCCTCGAGTGCCGGACCCGCACGGCTCGGGACGGCACGGCACGGCATGGCATGGCATAGCATAGCGTAGCCCCAGCAGACCACAGCACAGCACAGCACAGCCCCGGCACGGCCCCCACACGGCACGGCACGG
The DNA here is from genome assembly GCF_963662255.1 of Cinclus cinclus. Taxonomy (NCBI): domain Eukaryota; kingdom Metazoa; phylum Chordata; class Aves; order Passeriformes; family Cinclidae; genus Cinclus; species Cinclus cinclus. The sequence continues at coordinate 5,009,710 of NC_085058.1, read as the reverse complement.
CACGGCACGGCCCCCACACGGCACGGCACGGCACGGCACGGCACGGCCCCCACACGGCACGGCCCCCGTCGGGCCCGGCGGTTCCGGCGCCGTGACGCGGCCTCGGCACCGCCTCCGCCCGCCCCTCCTTCCCTTGCCGGCCCTCCTGCCGGAGTCCCGCCCTCCTTCCGTCCCGCGTTCGCCCCCTCCTGCTGCGGCGGCGAGCCGAGCCCAGCCGAAGATGGCGAAGACTTACGACTATCTGTTCAAGCTGCTGCTGATCGGGGACTCGGGCGTGGGCAAGACCTGCCTGCTCTTCCGCTTCAGCGAGGACGCCTTCAACACCACCTTCATCTCCACCATCGGTGAGGGGCCGTGCCCACAGCCGGGCGCCGCCATCCCGGCGGGAGAGGGATCTTGCCCGGGGCCGAGCAAGGGAGGGAAGCAGGGAAGAAGGGCGGGAGGCACCGCCCGTCTGGCCGCCCGGGATGGGGCTGCGGTCGGGCCGTGCCCGGCCCCGTTCGGGACCAGGGCCCGGGGCAGCGGGATTGTCCGGCGGGGGAAGGTGCCTGGGCCCCGGCGGGGCCCACAAGGGTGCGAGCCGCTCCTGCAGCGGCCGCGGCCCCTGCCGTGCCCGGCCACAGCAACAGTTGTGCCGGGCCGTGCCGTGCCGTGCCGTGCCGTGCCGTGCCGGCCCGGGCCGGGCCGTGCCACCGTTGTTGTGCCCCGCGCGGAGCCCGCAGTCGCTTCACGGAGCGTTCGGAGCACCGCGCCGAGTCCGCCGAGCTGCCGGCCTCTGGCAGAACGGCGGCTTCCTGAGCGCTCTCCCGCTTTAGGGCGTCTCGTGTTTGGGTGCAAATTTTCAGAAAGTGGCGGAGGGCAGGGGTTGCTGTCGCTTACAGTGGCTCGTGCTGCCTGTGGCTCGTGCCGAGCTACATAGTGACAGTGACGGAACGCTCTGGGCAGGTGGTTCAGCCTTCAGTTCTTCCCTCCACACTTGTAATGGATGTGTGTACTCACGTTTTTGAGATTTGAAGTAGTTTCAGTCGACTGTAGAAGCCCCTTAGCGACTAGGTGGAGGAACCTCCTTGGCAGAAGTTGAGTTTTGTCCAAAATTTGGTTGTAAAAAGGGTTTACTAACCTTTTTAAATGACAGTGAGGTGTGGTGTATCAGAACACGTTGTTGTGACTTTATATTTTTGTAAGATTTGTCAGTTTTAAAATACTCTGCTGAAATAAACATAAGCAAAATTTTCAAGGCCTTCACTGAGATAGAGCTGAATTGAAACTACAGTGTGGCAGGACTTGAGATTTCTGTTAGGCTACTTGTAGCTGAGGTCGCTTTTAAAGTGAAGTACAACGTTTAGGGGGTGAAAGGGAAAAGTGCAATGGAGGTTAATAGTATTTAGGAGGTCAAAACTAATGCTGAGTTAAAAAAATAACGTTAAGAGAATGAGTAGACTCTTCTGAAAAGAAGTTGCTTCAAAGGTAAGGTGAATTAGTATGTAACTTGTTTTATGTTACCTTAATGCCCTGTCCTTTTCAGACATTTTATTGTGCAGAAGTTGGTGCATAGGGAAGAAACAATCTTTTTTTTAGGTCCACGTGATTGACTGAATTAGATGTGGTGTAATTTCGAGTGCTTTAAGAACAGTTTTTCTGCATTTTTTCGGCACATTTCTTTTCTCTCTGCAACCATTTTCAAAATGCTGTATCAGTAACACCAGCTGATTAAGGCCTGAGTAGCATTTTACTATAATAGGTATTCTACCACAGGTACAGAATAATAAAAGGTTTAATAAACATTAATAAATGCTGTATCATCAAAAAAAAGCCTACTTTGGTACTGTGCTACTTCATAATACTAAAGAGATAGCTAACATAAATGGGTGTGTCTGTCTTCCAGAAACCTTTTCTTGATGTTTCTTGCTTGATAGTTTTTTTCTCACTGATTCACTTTGAATTCTTTAGGACTGTGAATATACTGTTGTTTTTTCTTACCTTATCCAGTAAATATAGGGTTTGTCCTCATTTCCTTCCTTTGTATTTTCTTGTACAAGGGCCTTATTTTCAAAATGAGTAAGCTTGAAGAAACTTATTAATAACTGTGGCATACTTCTAATTCCATAGGTAATAGTTGTGATTTCATGGTTATATATTCTTTTTTATTCCTTTTTTCCTTCCAGTCCCTTTTTATTTTTTAGCAAAGAACTTCCAAACAGGAAAAGTTGACAATGCAGGAAATAGTGAAACTGTTCATAGAAGTGCTGACCTATGCTTGAATAAAAATACTTGGAGTTTTTTCAGTCTTCCTCACTGACTGCTTGTATTACTTGTAGGTCCATCACATGGCTGTAATCTGTTCTTGAATGTGTGCTTGCATGCCCTTTCTCTCTCTCTCTTTTGAGGGCTTCTCAGTACTAGTTGATTTTACAGTCATAACTGGTCCATTTGATGAGCTTGGGGGAATTCCATTTTTAACAATTCTGCTGCTTTTTCCATGACTGATAAATCACAGTTAATCGTGGTGTGCAGGGGGGCACAGGGATGCAGCACTTTTCCCAAACAGGCTGCCCTGCCTGTTCAAGTTTTAAGGTCCCCAGATTAGCATTCCTCACTGAGTCCACAGAGTTTTCCTGGAGTATGAGCTGCCAGGCTGTTTGGTTTGTATGTTCTCTGTGAAGTGGATTCTGCAGTAGGATGAGACTTATGATGTGTTGATTTGTGATATTATGTGCCCTCAGTTTTCCTCTGGTATGTCTCTACTAACAAGATCAGACTTGGTTTTACTGTAGAAGTCTAGGAAGGCGTATGTTTGAGATGTGTTGACATCAAATGTTACTGTCTTATCCTATGTACTTACATGCTGTTTATGACTGTGGTAAGTAGTTTTTTAACTATGGTGGGGTTAAATTTTTGGCAGTTGCAATTTTTTTCTTAGATTTTAGGTTCGGAAGTTAGAACAGTCTCTGTTGCCATGATGAAAAGTGCCCTCATCATATCCAAGTACCAGATAACTTCCTTATAATTTCCCACACCTATTGTTCTTTAGTAGTTTAACCAGGGTTAAACTACAGCACTCCAGTTGCCAAAGCAATGGAAACACTTTCCAAAAGGAAAAAAATTAAATAGGAGGGAGATATGGAAATACTATTTTATTATAGAATAACTGTCTTACTTCTCCTCAAAGCACCTATTATAGAAGTAAGTCAGTAATGAATTGTAGTTACTTTGTCCTTGTGCATGGTATATTCGTGTTATTCTCTGCAGATTCCCTTCTGTTTTGCTGTCATGCAAAATGTGCCTGTAAGGCTACAACATTGATGTGGATTGCTTGGAGGTTAGGAAATGCTCCTTTGACTTTACTCCTCGAGACTTTGGTCATGCTCATAATTAAGGTTGTACTGGTTCAGACAGCAGGACTTCCAGCCTGGTGTCCTGTTGGCAACAGCTGCATAAGAAGTATGATATAAGTGCAATGCATATGTATTTATAATTCATCAGGCTTATTCTTTTTTTGGGTGACTGTTGGTGCAAGAGCCTTTGTGTCTTGTCTTCACTTCCTGGCACAACTGATACCTTCAGCAGACTTTGCTAGCCATTATGAGAAGTGAACCAGTGATCTTTGGGTTGTTCAAAGTATTGTATTTTCACTCTGTAAAAGCACAGATTAGCCTTAAGCAACTTAAGACACGACAGTCTTTGGCCTTCATCACCTTTTAATTTTTTTATGCAGGGCTCTGTAGCTCTCTTAGAATTTGTGAAAGTGCTGGCAAGGCATAATACTGCTGTGGTCCCTAGTGAGGATCAGCTTTTCACTGTGACCATGGGATAAAACTTTTTTTTTACAATGGGGGCATGTTATGTAAGATTGTGTTGTTTAATTTGCTTTCTGAGTGGAAACTTCTTCTTTTGCACTTCTTCTACATGGAAAGTAAAATGCAGTAGAGTCAGCTCATTTTTATATTTAACAACTCCTAAAGCAAAACTTATCTTGGAATATCTCGTGCATTTTGCTAGTAGTTTCAGTGCGATACACAAGAATCAGAAGCATTAATTTAGTAGTTTCTAAGTATCTTAACTTGCTGTTCCAGTAGTGCTGTCTGGAAAAACTGGATTTGGTTTATAATTTGAAATAATAAGGTTTATTTTTTGCATTCCTTTCAGCTTTTTGTATCAACTGGTTTCTGTGAGAGTGAAGTTGAATCTTTGTAGCTGATAGCATTTCTGATTAAGTACAAAGGCTTGCTGACAGAAACAAAATTTGTTGTATTTATTTTTTTAATCCAGGATTATATCAGCAGTTGGCAGGAAGTTGCTCACAAGATAGTACTGTATCTGGGAGTTAAAACCATTTGTTGATTTTACAGAAGTAACTTTTCCTTAGTCTACATCTTCCAAAATAGGACACTGCTCTGGCAGACAAGCACGTGTGCACTGACCTTTGAACACTTTGATGAAAATCCTTTGTCAAGCAAAATTATCAGCTTCCCTTTTGCAGTGAGATTTCCATGTCTGTAATGTGTAATGGAAATTGTTTTTGTATATTCGAGTCAAATCATGCCTCATTGAATATTTCTACTCCTTCATGGTTACTTATTTGTATGATGGATGAAGGACTGGTTGCTGCTTTTTTGGGGTCTGGGTTTTTGTTACCCACCCTTCCATTAAGCTTCAGCATTTTCTGTCCTTATTCAAGAAATTTCTTTTGGGCTTCTCCAGATGGTCGGAGCTGTAGGAGAAAGCACATCAATAATAGATGAGCAGGGAAGGTAAGGCAGGGAGGCATCAGGAAAGCATTGTCAGGAGTACTTTATTAATGGCCATTACTATAAACACATTGTCATCTGGACTTTGAAATGACTAAGATGAGTTCACTCACACTCAGGTGGCACTGTTACATGTATCTACAGAGCAGAAGTGTATGTTCAAGGCTTGTAGGATCTGGGACTAAAGTATCTCTTTTGGACAGGGTTTACATGGAGTAGGGAAGACAGTTTTGTGGACAGAAATACAAAAGTGGAAGCACAATTCTATTTTCAAGGTCATTGGTTGGTGGTCAGCAAGATGATACCCTGATGTTGAACAGGAATTTGTAGCTGAAGGTGTTGCAGGTTAAAAGCATTAAAGTTCTTGTGTCTTGTAACTTTAAATTTTATACTAACACCTAGCTGGTAGCAAAGGACATTTAACTTTGATTTGCATCTGCTGGTGAGGTTGAATTACCTTGCTGTATTCTGCAACAAGCCAACAATGGAACTGAAATTGGCTTTTTAAAAAAATGCTGCAGCAGCTTTTGTGTTGTATGATTTACTCTGAAGCAGTGTGACAGATGTCTGAGTGTTGATGCCTGTTCCTAACTGGCAGATGGAGGTCTGTCTTGGTTATGTCTTACTGGTTATTTGAGTGACAGGAGGGCAGTTTTGAGCTGCTTTTATGACTTGGTTGGAATGCAAAGTTAAGAACACAGACTGAGTTTGAATAAGTCTAGGAACAAATGCCTTGGTTGATGGATACAGGCTTTGAGAGAGGTATTGAAGACACAGCTTTTGTTTGGTAATTTTTTATGTACTTTTTGGGATGGATTTCCTAGTCCTTCTGTAGTAGGGCATCCTTTTAGTAGAAATACATATTGGACTGTCTTACTTCAGAATTTAACTAAAATTCATAATAATAAGAATAATACATGCAGTGTTTATAATGATGCCTTATTTCATGTTTTGTGGTAGAAGTTACATGTTTTTAATTCAAAGGATACTATATTGCTTTTTATCTTTAATTGGATAAGTGTCTTAAGTGTCAAGTCATCAGGCTGACTAGATATATAAAATAGCTCTGATGCTTTTCTAATGTGAATAAATTAGGAGTAATAGAAATAGCAATAAAGTTGACCTGTGTCAGGCTTTAGAATCATAGAATCAGGAATGAGTTGGAATGGACACACAAAGATCTTTGAGTCCAACTCCAGGCTGAACAAACCAAGTGCCCTCAGCGCTTCCCCTCCAGATGCATCACCATCCTAATGGCCTTACTTTGGACTCTCTCTTAAGATTTGTATCTTTCTTTTACTGTGGGGGGACCCAAAACTTGATCCAGAGGCTTTTAGTTTTCAGACTTGCAGCTCAAAACTGAGGTCAGTAATTTCCCGTCCCAACAGAGGTTGCAGTGGCTTGTAATTTAGTGCCTTTTAGAAGGTTTTTGACCAGTCATTGCATCTAATATCAGTTAAATCTCGTGGTTTATAGTAAACTTTCCTGTTAAATGTAAGCTATGACACTTTTGATTAGGTTGTATGTAGTTAAAGTCAAGTAAAGTACTGCTTGTGTCAGAAGGCTTCTCTTCTAGGGAGAACAAAGAGTTGACCAAGTTTAAGATGTGTTTACTTTGCTGCCATTGTGCAGACTCTTCTGCTTTGGGCAGGAGAGGAAAAATCCCCTGATGTTGAATGTCAGTGGTATCCTCTTATGTGTATGGTAGCATCAAAAAACACATCAAGCAGGCTGGTCACTAGGAGTCTGGCACCACATCTGGAGATTAGGAAAAAACAGGCTGAGTATAAGAATTTGGGCAAAGCTGAAGTGTCTGTCAGCCAGGGAACACATACACTGGTTACCCCCCACATACACCTCCCAGCAAAATCCTCCTTTCTTCCACCTGCCAGAGAGCAATAGCTTTCCTTTACTGTATCAAAATATCTTGTCTGTATGGTGTGACTTCTGCTGGGGTTAAAGAAGGAGTATCTGTGTCAACCCAAGCATGGAAAGGAGGAAGAAGATACAGTTAGAGTAACAGCTTGGGAGAACTTTTCTGGCTTAGCAGAAGTGATGTAGAGAGGAGTACTTAAAACATGCAAAGAAGGAAAAGCAGATGAAGAGATTAAATAATGAATTAAAATTAATTCATTAAAAGAACCTTGCATGACATAGGAGAAGAAAACAGCTATGTACCAGAAAGACAAGTATAGCCTTTCCTAATAAGTTGGTTGGCTGTGCCTATTAGTGTAGGTACTAAAAATCTTTCAAAAAAAGGCCTATTTTGTCATTCATATAAGAAGTTAAAATATCCCTTTTTCCCTCATGTCGTTAACTTACCAAACAAACAAGCAAATGACAAACAAACACCCCCCCCAATGCTTACTTATCCCTATGTTAAAACATGGGCTTAAAAAAGCCTTTGATGAAAATGATGTTTTGGGGCTCCTGAGAGTGCTGTCTATAGAACTAACTTTAGTAACTTTAAACCTTCTGCTTTGACTTTTTGGCCTGATTTTGTTGCCTCAGTAGGTACTTTCTACACTTTCATCCAACAACTGTATTTCAGAATCTAACTGAAATTTCTAGATTTGATTATTTATTTTAACAAAGATAATTCTTGCTGGATGAGGCATTTTGCTCTTGGATCCTTTCAGAACATCAGTTAAAGCGAAGAGCTGTCTTACTGATATTGTTGTATGTGCTTTTTTATATTTATATATTTTTATATATTTTATATATATTTAAATACATATTGCATTTTTATATTCCTGGTAATACCCATGTTCTCTGTAATTTTTCTTCCAGTGTAAGCAGACCTGTAAGCAGGTCTGTGCCCTCTAAAGTGAGCAGAGTATTTGTGCATTCCTATAAAACTTCCAAACATTTCATAATTTGTCTTTACAGTGGTCATACATAATTTATACACGCTCTAACATTATCTAATTTACCTAGTTTTTATCTCTGATGCTTTTGTAGCATCTCTGAACCTATCAAGGAGGTGTTTGGCAGTCTGAGTTGTTGGGCTGTAGCAGTGATCACCTGTCCATACCCATTGTTCCCATGGTGTTTTCCATACATGTGTCAAATCTGCAGCTGATAGGGTTTTTATGTGGTGCCAGTCGCAGGCACGGCTGGACTAGAAGATATATCAAGTGCATTGTTGGAGCTGTGAACATTCAGAGGGCATGTTATCTATAAGTAGTTCTTGAACTTGCCAGTCCTTGCTTTGCTTTGTGAATCCTGGGACACTCAGTGTGCTCACTTTTCATGTAGTACCTCTTCTGTTTTGTTTAAAACAGAATGTTCTGGCCCCCCAAAATCTTTATTTCCTCACTTTGAATAACCAGTTTATGTAGGGCCCTGAAACTTCTAAGAGGTTTTTTAAAAAAGAAGTGGCATCTCCACTTCTCACTGGCCAGATGTATAGATTTACCAGGACCAAAAATTAGGGAACAAAACCAATCCTCATCTTTTTGGCTTGTTCTTATTGTCACAGCTGAAACATGGTATATGGACAATAAAAAATGAGATTTAAATTGTAATGGCAAGGCAGTATTGATTGCATGGGACTTTTTTAATAAGCCATTTTTTCAACCTTTCGAATTCTTAAGATGCTAACTTTGGACAAAGTAATTATTTTTTTCTTTTTCCTGACAGCAATATTCAGTTAGAGTTATTTTGGTTAAAGACATAATTTTCTATGTTTTCTGCACCTACAAACATAGAACATTTACAGGCAAGAGATTCAGGATAATTTTTTTGCTGTTCTTGGGGGTTCCACTTTGGGGCCAGGTTTTCTGTGATTTGTGGTGTTTTGTTTTTGTCTTACCTATTCATTTATGCTTTTGATAAGGACCAGTCGTATGTCATCTTGTATTAAGCACTGGACTTCTGAAAGAAGAATCAAACTTTTGTATTCATAAGCCACCTTCTAGATGGGAAAATCTGATGTTCTTACCCATTAAAGCACGTGGCAGAGGTTTTTTTTAATGTTGTAGAAAGCTGTACACTGTATGTTCTGGAGACCTGAGGGAAAGGAGAGCTTCAAAGTAGGCGAGAGATGTGCAAGTGTCCCACAGCTGCATTACAACTGAGTGTGGGATTGGGTCCCTGGGAGGTCACTGCAGCTATTTGTCTTCCATACCTAGGCCTAGCTGGAGTGTAACATACAGAACAATTCCTGCAGTGCCATGGAGCTGCAGCTGGTTGGGTGATAGCCTGCTCTAGAATCCACACTGGAGCTGGGGCAAGCTACCTGTGGGCTACCTCTGTTAACTAGTGTTTCAGTTTAATGCCTGGTTCAACAGAGTGTGTGCTCTGATACTCACAGGAGGAGAGATCTGGCTGGGAGTACCTGTGCTCTCAGGTTATGCAATCAGTTGTTGCTACAGATGGTGGTAAACCAAATTATGGATTATATATGGATTATATAATCCATAAATCATATGGATTATAGGAGCATTCATGCAGGTGAGTGAGTTCAAAGGAGAAAAGGATTTGATTGTAACACCTGATCCTGGCAGTGCCTCCCCCAGTTTCAGCTGTGAAACTATAGCCTCAATGCAAACCTGTTGGCCAGTTTTAATGTTTCCTGCTCTCCAGTTGCATGTTGGCTTGAAAGGAATACGTTCTGTAAGCAACTAAGTTAATGCATTCCTCCTCCAGACATGCAGTCTATAAATAATCCTAAATATAAACAAACTTGCTGTCTGTATCAATAGTAAAATTTTTATCTATTGAAAAACTATTTTTAGATGAAGTTGAGTTTCCATCAAATGTAGCTCATCTTACATTCAAATCAGAATGAGAGGTAGACCATAAGATAATTTCTGTGCACTTTCATAGTGTATCAAGATTGTAAGCTCTAAAATAAATTCTGCAAGGACTCAGCCCTTTTAAATTTGGGCTCTTGTGACATATGATAATTTTACTCATGTCAAGTAGTATTGTTTCTAGTGTTATGTTGTTTTGTAATCTTGTATTTTATGTTGAGTATTTTTGATGTTTTAAATGATGCATTTCACTGGTTGCTCAAAGCAATCTGTAAATTGAATTCCAAAGACTGAAAAGAGAGTTTCAGTGTTCAGGATGTTGCAGTGTCCACACAAGCGCTGCAGTACACAGTTGTGGTGGCAGAACTCACAGGAGCACTGACGTGAACAAGTGGCTGAAGAGCACTGGATTCAGATCTTGGTGTGGTAATCAGATCAGACTGTAGGCTATTGAGCTCTAAAAAGCATGGATGTTTCAAAGGTTGGTCTAATTCTGTTGATTATAAATTGCATTCTGGATCCCTTGTTCTCTTTTAAGTAAAAAGTAGCTTATCTTAAGAAAGCTTAGGGTGGCAGTTGTGGTGTAGCTGAGGGGACACGTGCTGGAGGAAGTGGCAGTTTGCTTGGCACCCTGAGCATTGGGCTGATCTTGATCATAAGTTTCAAGGCCTTAGAAGCAGGAAACTGCCTTATGTTACACATGCACATGGCATACTCATTCTTTATTGCCTTACCTACTTTGGCCATTTGTATATATTTGTTTTGCTAGCTAAACTTTTTGTCTAAACTTTCAGAGCCTCTCTGTATTAATGACTTCTAAGGTGCACACACTGCTCTGTGCCTCATTGTGTGCAACGCTGGTATTGGGTTCTTTGTGTGGGTGAAGAGTTAGATGAAGAAAGGCCAGTTAACCTGAAGGAGCTTATTCAACCCACTCAAGGTTACTAGTGTGTTGTGGATTCTTGTGGGCTGTCCAGAAAGAATAGAATAAAGTTTCTCCCTTTAAGTTGTGAAAGAGTAATTAGAAGTGGTTGCACTTGTATTTAATTCTAAAATAATTCATTTTACTTCTGAAAAACTGTTGACCTTTACCCTGAGGTGGCGTTTCATGTTAGTCTGCTGTATTTTCGAGTGGGTGCAATAAAAAACTACTGCCTCTTTAATTTGCCTACTGATACAAGATATTGCTGAGATCATATGAAGATTCTTTGCAGATGTTACTAGGCACTAAAGTTAAATGTTCAAGTTCAGAATGATTAGACTTTGTTTTTTATATGAGGCTGTATGACACACTGGTATGTTGCGAAGGTTCTCTACCCCACCTTTTACAGTGATCTTGACTCCTACTTTGTCCTTTTTATTTTTACTATAACTATGTTAGGAGAATTAATTTAAAAGCAAATTTCTGGGGCTTCATTTATCTACATTTGTAGATTGAGACAGTATACTGATGTAGCACAAGAAAATTTTCTCTTGAAAACCACATAAAAATAATTGTGTATTTAATCCAAACCCTGCAATACCTCCTTGTTGAGAACAACAAAAAAAGGAGTAATCTCTGGGTAAGCTTGTGGGGAAAATCTGTGGGAACAAATTGATATCCATTAGCTGTTGGGTATATGTTTAAAGAACAATTTCTGGAGTACTGATCTGTAGGTCTGTCCAAGGAAGATGAGGAAACTCTTGAGCTCTGTTCCTGTGTGTCCTCACACAACTCGTGTGTGATCAGTGCTGGTGTCTGGTATGTGTCACCTGGTGGTGGCAGAGGTGTGTGACAGTGCTCCCAGCTCCTCAGGCTGATCTAAATGCACTGGCAGCAGGTGATTCTGGAACGGCTGCTGTGTCTCAAGGCTTGTGCTGGTGCTTTCAGGCCCCAGGGCACCCTTGGAAGGATGAGCAGGACAGCAGCAGCTGTGCCATAGGAGCACTGCTGTTTCCCAGCTCTCCTGTGCACCTTCAGCTGCTTGCTGTTCACAAGATGCACAGCCTGTAGGGAGAAGTATTCTCTGAGTGATTTTCTCCCAGCATTCAGCAAACTGAAAGTGAAGCATATTGATTTTCTGTTACGTGCCTCTTCTCACTTCCTTTTTTTGACGGTAAGTTAAAAATCTACTTGCTTGGTTCAAAGTTGCTTTTAATTCACTTAATCCAAGTGACTGCAGAAAAAAACTTTCCTTTCTTTTTGTGTATCTTAAGACTCTTACATGTCTTGCAGTAAAGAATTTTCAAGATGTTCTCTTTTTCCAGCTCAGCCCATTGAAAAAAATCAAAACCCACAACCTCACATATAAACCAAGTTGGCTAGAAAGGACCACTGCTGTAAAGTTAGATCAAGCCTAGCTTGAAATTTGATGCATAAATTCCAATTTTTTCCTATTCTGATTTCCTCAGAAGGGTAACAAGACTTTGTACCTTGACTCCTTCCCCATCTTCTTTATTGGGTCTATGCCTAGTGGTGGTGAGTGCCACAAAGTTCTGTTTATTGTGGAATTCCATTTAAAAAAAAGTTTCATTTCCATTTCATTCTTCCATTCTTACTTCAAAAGAGTAAGGTAAGCATTAAACAAATAGGAAGACAGCTTCTTTAAGAGGGTGAAGCTTTTATTAAGTTCAGGTCGTGCAAAATAGTTCCCTTTTTGTTTTAATAAACTGTGGTGCATCTTCTGTGTTCTTTGATAGATGGGACTAAAATAAGGTTTTTCTAACAAGCTCATCTGGTGCTAATTTTTTTCCCAGCTTCTTTGCCAATTTTTGTGTTCACTGACTTCTTAAAATTGCTTTGGCTTATATATTAAATAAAAGCAAAATGTAAACAATTTAAAATGCTAATACATTGAATACTTTAAGAAAATAAAGTATTGATTTGTTAGAGATGCAGCAATACTCTGCTGGGGTAGATATACAGGCTAGTGTATGCTCTCAGAGATTGACTGTTTATTTACATTCTGAATGCTGCTGATTTCCTGTCTGATTTCTTACATAAGGTCCTGCAGCTGCAAACTAGTGTTGAGCCACATGAAAAATTAACCTAAAATACTGGTGAATTGGGTAATAAAATTAAATATTAATAATTCTAATATTTGCCCACCCAGTGGCAGGATTTTTTGTTTCAGTTTGGTTTTTCACACTAATTTATACAAGTTGCTTTTCTCTCTGCCTTTTACTGCTTGTAGAAAACATTCAAGAATGTTACCCTTGCCAGAAGCGTTTTGCTGAGCAGACTGAAGTCCCAAGAAGCCTTTACCTTCAAGCATTATTTTCTGGTACAGTTGGAACAGCTTACTGGCTCCAACCAGAATACTTCTGTTTGGTTTCTTTCTGCTGTAGCACTTCTGCAACAGCAATTTTGTTGAAAAGAAGAAACAAGACAATCTGTCCAGGCGGTGGTACTGTGTAGGGAAAACGCTGTAGTGGAATCCTAGCTGGAACAGATACTGTAGCATGAGGAAACTGAGATATTGGCTCTGATGGCTACAGGGTTAAAATCAGGGTGAGGGGAGAACAAAAGAGTAACAGTGATGCCCTGAGAGTAAGCTACTGTTATAAAAACTAAAGTATCAAAATGAACTTTTTCAGCCTCCCTGCCCAGTTTGTCCTTACATTCCTGTAAGAATTGTGTCAGGCTAATTTGTTAGGGTTCATGGTAGAAAACCATTGGTACTAGAGCTGAAAAAGGAACTGCTCCATATGTGCTGCTGGGCAGTTCCAGATGTTTACTACTGTAGTATTGTGAGCTCTTTCTAATATTTCACAATATCTCTTTAAAACTATTACATTGCAGCTTAATTATGGGCAAAATCTGCCCAGGTAGGTTTGAATTAGAAGAAATGTAGCTGAGAAGTGGAATAGGGGAAGAGGTAGTGGCAAAAGAGCTTTGGGATATGAGACAGACATGGCTTCTTGCCTTAAACCACAATAGGCTAGTCCCCCTGGCTTGTGGCATTTGTCTGTGTGCCACTGACCAGGCATGCCCTGAATTTTATTAGCTTTGCAGAGCAATGCAAGGTAGACACAGCAACATACAACTCCCTCAGTTTTCTGCGAGAGCCTTCGTGTGGCACTAATGATGCTGCCCAGTGTGTTCTTAAGACAGTTTTGTTGGAGGCTATGGAAGCAAATACACTCAGTAAAGTGAGGAGAGAGGATGCATCCATGGCCTATAGTTAGCAAGGATCTGGAAAGGATTCTGAAGAACAATGAGCCCTCAGCTACTTTTACCCAATGCTGCAAGGGGAATGCAAGCAATTACAGCTCTAATGTGCAGTTCAGATTGCACATTCTGGGTTTTATCCTTGTGGAATGCAGGTTTGTGATTCCTGCTACAAATGCTTCTGTATAGCTCTGATCTAATATTACTGACATGCTGGGTGGGCACCAGTGTGTCAGACTTTCACATGACAACTCCACTTTAGCAGATAAAAATAATTATCCTGTTAGCATTTGCTCTCTTAAGAATCAATCTGAATCTGTGTTTTCTAAAAGCTTCTAAAACTTAACTTCAGATGGCCATCCAAATGTTTCTGGGCTTTTTCTCCCTACTGGAAGAACAGCATTCCATGTTGCATTTTAAAACTGCAAGCTATGTGATCCTTTGCAAGCATACTTTAATTCACAAATGACTCCTCTTTATTTGGCCTAAGTAACTATTCAAACTTTTGTATCCCAGTGTATGACTGTGCAAAAGAAGAATTGATTAACAACAGAAATCTTCTATCAAGAATTAGTGTTGAAATGCTGCAGTTGGAGTGTTTTATAGGGTGTAATTTCAACGTAGCTGTAACCAGATCGTGGTTTGTGCTTAGCCATGCAAGAGCTCTTTGGACGGAAGTGGCAGCACACGTTACCAGGCTTGCTCTGAATGTGTGTAGCTCACCACTTCCTCATACTGAAGTGAAAGAACAAAAGAAACATCAGTTTCTAGTTCATTTGAACCTCCAGAAAGTTACAGTTGCAGAGGTACTTGCAGCCTTTCCTTTTATATTCTTCTTTTAGCTTTGAAATGAATCTTTGAGAATTTTGGTGAAGCTCACACTAGAAATCTTAAGTTCTGAGAAGATATTTCTTGTGCAGGTCCTGACTTTTAGAAGTCATTAAAGAAGTGGTTGTGTAAATCATTTCAGCACTGCAAGGGAAATGAGTAACCACAAGAAACCAGTCTGTGCAAGACCTGGATACGTGCACGGGAGAAGCTCGTGCTGCAGTCAGGAGTCCTTCTCAGAAAGCCACCCCTACAGGAGTCTGTCACTGATGTGACTTTGCTTCAGCAGCTCACAGTACAGGCAGCATTCTCTTTAAACCACAGCAGTTTATGAATCTAGTTTTCCTGGTAGTTGTTTCATAAAGCTTCAGGCCTAGACACAATAGGACTTTTAAAACTGATATAATTTGCTGTTGCCATGATAAAATGCTCTTTCCAGAGAAATCTGTGCTTGTGCTTTATAGTCTTTGAGGTGAAAACAAAACCTGTTCAGAGCAAAGGTTATTTGTTTTCAGATCTGAATACAATTATCTGTGATTTCAGCAGCTGTGACTGTACATAGTTAGGAGAAAAATCTTTACAACAAGGGAGGCTATATCCTCTCCAATGTAAAATGGAAACACTTGCCAAACTTACATTGCATAGAATAGAGATTTTTTTGAAAGTGCATATAATTCTCATGGAATTTTTAGAAGTGTGAATTAATAGAAGTATATATTTTCCTGTAAATCTACCAGTGTGTCTTCTGAAATTGCAATTGTACTAGCAATCATAGCATTTTGAATTGATGCAATTAATTTCATATGCTATTTAAGTGCTGATGTGATATTTTTTCCCATAATTTGTATTCTAACTAATGAGCTGAACTATGCATCTATGGCACATTAAGTGGCCAAAACTTGTTAATTTCAGTATATTAAAATAGTAATATTGCATGTGAGAAGAATTAAAAACAATGCTATTTCATATTCAGTTTCTACTGTGGTGTAGTAAAAACTCCCATAGCTTCCTGTTTAATGGATGGGTGAATTCTTAAAGCTAGAAACAGCAGTTTTCCAGTTAAGATACCCTTGATAATTGTCAATTAAATTACATTTTAAGAAAGTTTATTGAATTTCTTCTAATTTACTCCCATCGTTTGCAAACTATCTAAGTGTCAAGTAAGTATTTAAGGTACAGTGGAGAAAAAGTGGGCCATCAGTTTCCAAACCAATTAATTTGGGTGGTACTGTCACAGGATTGAAAAATCTGGCAGTCATGTAGTAGTGAGGCTTGAGCAGTCTCAATTTGACATGTGTAGTAATACAGATTTCGAGATCCAAAAGTTAAAGTAGTTAGGATTAAGGCTTTGGAAATCCATTTTCTTTGGAAATCCATTTCAGTCCTCTAATCCTCTAAAATTTAAGAAGACATTATTAAGCTCTTCTGAAGTAATTTTTTCAATCTTTTTTTAAAACCTATCTTAAAATCTGAAAATTATTTTCAAAATCAATCTGAGAACTGATGGGTGCCATGTGGAAGTATAAAGGGGAAAAGGAGAGAAGTGTTTTCTTCATACTTTTTGGAGCTTCCTAGAAAATCTTAATTCTACCCAAATGAGTATTCTTGAAAAAGGAGTCTTATATCTTCTGTGTTGTACTGCCATTTACTGTGATGTCTGATTAGATTGCATCAAAAAATCAGTTTTCAAAAGCAGATGCTGGCTTTGAAAAAGAACTAAGGGATCACAGGATGTATTTTTAACTCTGAGCCAGAGGTATCAGAGAATTGACTTAAACTGCAGGGACTAATCAGATGTTCAGAAGAAATATACATTTATACTAGTGACCTTACTGGTGTAAAATGGAAGGATTTGGAGATCAAGTCTTCCTCTAATGATCTTGACTAACTAGTAGTGAGTCTGAGTTTGGCCTGGTTTCATTGTGCAAAATAGTTTATCCTTGCCATGGTGGATTTAGCTGAAAACCTTTGTGTATTCTCAGCACTTCCAAGTGTGTGGAGGAAATGGCAGCTTCAGAATAGTTCTTTTGACTAAATTTGCTCTTAGTAAATTGACAGAAGGAAACTGAACACTTGCTTTTCATTAACTGCAAAACTTAGGAGTATCTCTTTCTCTGGCAGGAATCGACTTTAAAATCAGAACAATAGAATTAGATGGAAAGAAAATCAAGCTACAAATATGGTAAGTATTCCAAAGTAATTCAGGTTTTCAGTGACTCGAACTCACTTTGAAAAAGAATGCTTCATAGTTTTTGAGCTACCTTTTATTCATTGACTGTTCATAAGGTTTATGATTTTTTCTGGCTTGCCCTTGGAGTGGTTCTGCATCAGTAGCACTAGGAACAGCCTATTCACAACCAAGCATTACAACCATTTCCTATTTTATCAAAAGCTGTCCTCTTAAATGTGCTTTTAGCTTTCCTGTGTGGAGGAGAAATATTAACTCAATAGCTGTAAGCTAAAATATGCAAGTCTATAAAATGTAATCTCTGGTACTTTGATACCTGGTTGTACTCACTTAGGCACAGGTGAGTGATAATGCTCCCATTCCTTGAACAAGGAAGCTGAGTTTCCTGAGCCAGAGTCCTTGTGACTAAGGAGGTGCAGTGTCAGAAGTGACAGATAAAAATTTTCTGTCTGTAATATAGGTTAAAAAAGCTGGGTTTTGTCAGGCTTTGGGGTTCAGCTCTCCCGAGATGTGACTGGTATCCAAACACTTGGGTCTGCTGGTTCACTCACAGACAAGTACTGCTTTCAAGTCACCCAGGACAAAACACCAGCACACTGAGATGTAGTGGCTTACCTTAGCAGCAAACTGTATGTGACAGTGCACTATCCTGAAATATTTTATTGCTGTGTGTTTTAACTTCTATTATAGACAGGACTTGGATGCATCAGAGGTTTGTTTGTTGTTTTTTTTTTTTTAATTACTGGAGAGCAGGTTGTATAGTGCTGAGTTTTATTGCTTGCATGAAAACCAGAGTGGTTTTGTGCCATGTTTCTGGTGTTGCTCCAACTGCTGATGTAAGGAGAGTCACTTGGGAGTGAGGAAACTGCTGAGGGCTGAAAAAAATTGTGCAAACAGCCAAAGGTGTGATTTTCCTAGTGAACAAGTATCAATGCATTGTTGCTCTCTTTAATAAGACATCTCTAAATACAGATGAATGTAAAACAAATACTTTTTTTTTTTCCCCACTAAATTGTAGGGATACAGCAGGCCAGGAGAGATTCCGCACAATCACAACAGCTTACTACAGAGGAGCCATGGTGAGTGCTCACACTTCAAAAAACCTGAACACAGCTAGTGGAACTAGTTTGCTGTTCCTAAGTTTGTGTTGTGTAAGTCTTCCACTGAAGGACTGGATAACTGTGGCTTGAGATGTGGGGAATTAAGTTTGTGGTTTCATTGGGGGCTTACTGTTTATTTGGTTTTCTTTTTTAAAATGTGCTGGTACTTGGTCTAGGCCTGTTTTTTTGTGATGAGACTTGCAGCCCTATTGTCTTTTTAAATACAATTAAAATTTCTGCAGATTTTAATAAAATCAGTTACCAAGCTTTAATCAGACAGGTTTGGGTTTTTTTAAATGCAGTTAACCCCTTTAAACACTCAAAGTGTTTCAAAATTGAATAATGAATTATTTTAATATTAAAAGTGTGTTTCACTGAATTGTTTTTCCTTCAGCCAGTAGAGAATGCTGTCTGGGCTAGAAATACAATCACTTGCAACACCTACTGTTATGTTTTCCTCCATTGAGAGTGACTTGAAGTCAAATAATTGACTTTGTACCAAAAGGGTGCAGATTCTATGCTTGTAATGGTTCTTCATGTGATGATTATGATTTGAGATATTTTTGTTGAGACACTTAATTTTGATTTGCTGACTACTCCCTGTGCTGCTGTTTTAGGTTCTTGCTGCTTGTTATGAACAGATCTATGACATTCATAGGCTGAGGGTCCAAATAACCACTGTTACAGAACATAGGGAGAAATAATAATGGTCGTGTCTCTGTATTGGAGCTTTCCAGTACTTAAAAAGGCTTTGGCAGTGGCCCGGTCTTCTTCCTAGTCCATGGCCAAGGACTTCTATTTGTCTTATGAGGAATGATTGGAAAGGCCTTAAGAAATGGAGGTGAACTTTGCAATCTGTCCTTAATGCAGTGGCTCTGTGGTTTCCCATGCTTTGCTAACTGTTGAGCTCTCATGCCAGTGTATGTACAGAACTGCTGGAAAGAGCTAAAGCTTCTGGGAGAGCCACAGAGGTGAAAGTGTCTGCTGGCCCCAGCAGAGATTGAAGCTGACAGATTTGGTATCCTGGACTGCTTAAAGCTGTTGCACCTAAATGTGACTTTAACCATAGAGTCCTGGTTGCTGGCATAGTAGAATTTCTAAACTTGTCCTGACTGTAGGCTAATAATGAAAAGCTTTGTGTAGGTGGTGTGTTTGACCTCTAAAAGTGGCAAGAAATGTTAAAATTCCAAGCCATGGCATAATGCCTTGAGAAGAGACTTATTCACCTATGTTGAATTTTTTTGGAACTATAATTAAAACTACATCATACATCAAAAGTCAGCCAATAGTACTAGCTCATCTAACTAGATTTTCCTAACTTTATTTAGGGAATTATGCTGGTGTATGACATCACAAATGAGAAGTCTTTTGACAACATAAAAAATTGGATAAGAAACATAGAGGAGGTAAGTGCTTTGTTCCATCTTATGATTTCCCTGGGACAAATAAAGATCAAGTAATTACTCACTTCCATCGCAGTAGCCAACATATATGGCCATGCACCACTTACAAGTGTGTACTGTTAAATTTACAGAACAGCCAAATGCCTGTGCATGTGTGCAACCTGCTGCAGATCTCATGGCACACGTTTGATCTATTACAGTACATGGGCAAATGTAATCTAGGTTTAATTATACCAGCCTATTTTAATATTTTAATTGCTTGTTTCAAGAGTCAGATTTTCTCAGTAATGCCTTCACATTAGATTATTTCTCTAAAATAAACTAGCCCTTTTTGGAGGAGTTTGACACACAAGTTCTATTCAACAGTGGTGCACTTTGTTCCTGAGAGATTACTGTTTCTTTTTCCAGCATGCCTCTTCAGATGTAGAAAGAATGATCTTGGGTAACAAATGTGATATGAATGAAAAAAGACAAGTGTCAAAAGAAAAAGGGGAGAAGGTAAGATTTGGAAACTCACCCTATTTAGGTGTGATCCTACTTCTAGGATTCTAGCTTCTGGATGTTTTGTATGTTGTAGGGATGTGAGAGTGAATGGGTCTCAAATCTCCTGTTTCAGAAACTGTTATATGTATAGGATGCCAGGTTTGGGGTTTTTGGTTTTTAAATAGCACTTAACTGTCTTCAGGTTTGAATAAACTTAATAGTACTGTTGTCTTGAGGGCAAAATCCTGTAAAGAATGTTGACCTTTGCCATAGCATAAGTATTCTAGATCTCAATATAAAGTTTTGTGTATAGTTTGACCATGTTTTGCTCAATTCTCCGTGGTGGTTACTTATTCTTGTTGCGAGTGCTGTTACTAAAACTTAAGTAATTGATTAGTTGTTCTATAGAACAAACAAGTGAGGAAGAACACTACAGAATCTATCATGTACAGCTGAGTAATCTAGCTGCTGGTAACACAGTTTATGGGGTGATTGTATTGTAATTATCTAGTCCACAATCCATATCAATAAAGATTCTACGTTGATGTTCTCTTAGAGCCTAAATAAGTATTTTGGTGAGAAATCAATGGGGTTTTTTGTTTGTTTTGTTTCGACTTTATGTGAGGGTATGACAAATTCAAATACTTTGTTTAATTGTCTTTAAGGTTCTTACAAGAGAAAATAAAAATGAAGCTTGCTTATTTTGGTTTTTAAAGCTTGTTGTAGCATACAGCATCTATTCTATTATGAACCTATTGTGAACCTATGTATGAAACATTACTTTTAAAAAGGAACTTCAAAACCACTGAAAAACTTGAACCTCTCTTCCAGTTAGCAATTGATTATGGAATCAAATTTTTGGAGACAAGTGCAAAATCGAGCATAAATGTGGAAGAGGTAAGAGTTGGGTGCTGTACTTTGGTGTTTCTTGAATTACATCTGTGGAGGTATGCTCCATGATCTGCTGGGCTTTCTCACCTGACCTTGGACCTCTGAAGTCCCAACTGTGCTCCTGTGTCTACTGATACGATCCAACTGTTCCTGGTTTAATGGTAGTGTCTGGAATTGTTTTAAAAATGGGTGTTAACAGAGTGATTTACTATTACTGTAGCAAACATTTCCTGTAGATGTCTGTGCCTTGCTACTTAAATTTCAAGTCCTTTTGGATAACAAATAGGTTTCATTTTAGAACAGCACCTTGTGCAGGAAATGGGAGTCTTTACTTTCAGAGTAACATGCCACTGTGTTACAGAACCTTCAGGTTACTACTAAATACATGCTGTGCAGATGAGGCTGAAAATTTGTGTGTTAACCTGTAACACCAGGTCATAATCTCATGTTAGAGGAGGAGGAGGAAGACTCACAATACTATTTATAGATTTGTAATCCGTTTTCCTGCAAATAAATTTTGTGCTAAACCCACAAGATTTCTATGACAGCTTAAGGAAATAGTCAGAATTTAGACTGGCCCAAGTCCAGTCTGTCTTACTATAAATCACTCATGTCATCGCAGGGAGGGTGGGGGGAGGATCTGAATTGTATGAGAAGTGTGGACAAAAAAAATCCTGTATCAAAAGCCAGTTAAATTAAGATTTATTCATCCAACAGTGTGGACTTGTGTTGTCCTTATACCTAATAATTTAAAAGTCTTTCTATGGGATACCCGTTAAAAGTCCTGCAAGTACCTACTTAATTCAGCTCATGTACCTGACAAATCAACTAGAAACTGAAGACATTGTTACTTTAAAATAACAAGAGGGATGTTGTGCCAACCAGGCATGGGTTTTTTTCTGATTGCAGGGTGATTGTTATACAGTATAAAGTTAGAATGTAATTATCTGCATCATGCTGCCCCTGGACTAGCTTGACATGATTTTCACAGTGTCCTTGTGATTCTTAGAGCAGACACTGAAGTGGGACCATGAGGAGTCAATACCAGAGTGGATGCTGGAGTTCCTCTGGGGGGTTGACTCGCTCTGTCATGACATGGCAGTTTCATTTTAACCCCCTGCATGTCATGAAATGCACAACAGTAGTTTTTGCTTACTCCAAAATATTTGTCTCTCTGAATATTTTTTAAATTGTCACATGAACAGTGAAAAAAACACTAAAAATGCAGCTGGTGTAAGCATTTGGCAATCACTAATGATTTAGTTTACAATTGTGATATTCTTGGGATCAGAAGTGAATGAATTTATTTGTCATGATTTATTTACATTAAATGAGTATCTGTCTTTGGCTATATTCCAAACATAATGAGAGGGAAAATGCTTATACTTCTGGAACTGTCCTTTGATTATTAGGGTCTTCAGATAGCCTAAAGTCTTACTTTTTCCTGCTCCTGAAGAATTGCAGTATTTTCCTGCTACAGAAGTTTGTTTGCTCCTTCATACATTGAAATCTGGGATGCTGAGATTTGCCAGCGTTAACTGTTTAGGGGTTTTTGTTTTTAATAGAGATTTTGGAAGCTTTATGGAATAATCTTATAGATAGTCCAGGAGTAAAGCTTTTGGAGGACAGAAAGCAAGCTAACCTTAATGTGAATTCCCAGGCTTGTCCTTCTCAAAGCTCTCTGGGTTCCTAATTGTGATGCATAGTTCAGTTTGGGGTGGGGGGGAATAAAAACAGGATTAGTATATGCAGCCTTGTCTTCAGCTAATTTTTCTTTTTCCCCCCAGAGGTATGCAATGGGAAGGTCTGTTCACTTGCTTCAAAGATTGGCAAGACAGAGAATAAAAATAAATAGCTTTTTTCTTCTAAAGCATGTTTACTATAGTTCTAAATATACAGCTATTATATGTAGAGTGTCTTGCAACTCAAAGTGCTTCTAGTAGCCTACAGAACACTGTACAGTTAATGTGTCTGGCTATTCCAGGTTTATCATGTCCCTAATGTGTCTTCTGACTAACTCTTGTTTGTTTTTTCTTTATTTCCGCTCCTCACCAGGCGTTTTTCACACTTGCACGAGACATAATGACAAAGCTGAACAGAAAAATGGTTTGTATTTCCAATTAGCATACAAACTAGATACAGTGAGAGGACAGGTATCATAATACTGAGTAGTAGCCCTACCAAAAAAATAGTGGGGTTTACATTAGTTACTATATCAAATTTGAGCAAACGGTGATTTATCGCACTTTATTACACATCAGTGCATAACTATTCATTATTTTGCATGAACATTAACATTGGACAGCCTGAAACTGATGTGTTGTTCCAAAATGCAATAGTGTGATCAGTGTTTTATTATGTAGTCTCTTCTCTGGCTAATTCTTGAGATCTATTGTTAGATCTCAAGGTATTGTCTATATTGTCTATATTGTTATGTAAATGTTGGGTTTTTTTTTTTACCAAGTGATTAACAAAGTCTGAATAACTGAGGAGCTCAAATTTCATCAGATCTCTGCTCTGGTTATTGCCTTGCAAGCAGAGGAAGTGGGGAGGGAGACTAGGAAAGCTAGAGACACTATTTTCTGCATTTTATGATGTTGACACTCTTCTCTTTCAGAATGACAACAGTTCATCGGGGGCAGGTGGGCCAGTAAAAATAACAGAAAGTCGATCTAAGAAGAGCAGCTTCTTTCGATGCACGCTACTTTGATGAACTTCTAATGATAAGACTGCAGCACACTTAGAACCTTTTCTGCTTCTTAGAAAGCACAGGGACACAAAGCCTCAGAAATAATACCACTAAGCTGCTGCTGAGAGCTCCATTGAACGTAGACTGCGATACACAAATACCAAGTGGATTTTGCTCACTAAGCCTATTGACCTGTCAGGCTCTTCTTTCTCAGATATGGAAGCTATGAAGTGGAGACACAAATGCTAGATTTAACTTGTTTTCCTTTTTTACTTTCTGTTTTATTGCCTGTTGCAAAAGCTGCTATGTTTCTTTTTAACTTTGCACATCCATATTGGCCTCTTACTGCCTGTTACAGCACAATCTTACATTTGTATTTGCTCTGTTTGACTTGTAAGTAAGATTCTTAACAGATTTGTGCACACCTTTCTCTTTTTAAACAAATATAGTTTCAAGCAGAAGAGCCAGGGGGAAAATAAAGTCTCATTTCCATTATTTTCTCTGCCGTATACTTGTGGCCATGCAGTATGGATGTTATTGCTCTAGTGATGAGAACTACTGTAACAATCTGCATTTAACAATTTGTACAGATTTTTTCTCTTAGATGCACAAATCTGTTTATGCAGAAGCTATGGCTTCTAATCTGAATGTAGGATGTTGCTTTTCTTTCTTTACCCAACTTAGCAAAGTTGTGTTCTGAATTGCCAGTCACCGTCTGATTCACAGATGCACCTTTCAGCTATTTGAATAAACAAAATGTCTTTCCTCATTTACCTTCCCTCTGTTAGCTTGGACTGTCTGCTCCTTTTTTTGTTTCTGATGAGGAAGTGCATTCTGGGTTTGAAATCATCACCACAAATTGGCCTTGTCACTATCACTTAAGTGGCTTGTGGAAGCTGAATGCATGAATTTTTGAGTAACTTCTTTGTGGATTCACTTGTTCAGAAATGACTGCTTCTAAAGGTGACTTCCATTTATACTCTTAATTCTAAGGATAGTTCGTTAAGCACTGGCAGTAAGGAAGCCTCGCATTAGGGCTATAATGTACTCCTAGTTATACAGTTAATGCTGAATGTCTGTCTTTGGTCTGCTCAAGCAGTTGTTTTTTCATCAAAAACTGGTACAGTGACCTAAACTGTTAGAAGCAGAGGAGAAACATAGTTGCCTTTTTTTACTCAAATGAGCATTGTATAACCTAGTCTTTGTTCTACTACTTTTTTATTGTCTTCTGAAAATTTTCCTCAATGAGCAATTAAAACAGGTGCTTTAGTTCTGTTGGTGTGCCAAACATGGACCATTGTAAGCTTTAACTACAAGTTTGTGTCCAGCATGTTTGCTGTTAGGGAATGGGTGTGTTCTGTCATTGTCAAAGAAAAGGTCTGACGTGCTTGCTTTTGCTTCACTTCGTTGTCTGGAGTTCTAAACAGTGAGTTAGTTGTTACCACAGATAACCATTTTATTTCTTTAGGTACTGAATTTGTAATCTCTGGGTCTGCTTGAAATAGGTTGAAAGTGAACAGAACCAATAGCGCAGATATAAAACTTTTGATTTTAAAAGGTTTAACCTTAGTAGTTGGTTCCATAAAGTTTCAGGTGGTTATCAGCCTGTTCCCACATGTAGTTTAATAGAAGTAGTTCTTGTACTAGACGGTGGATCTCATAAACTGCTGTTGCTGCACTAGAACAGAGAAACGTTAATGGCAACAAGATTTAGTGACTAAACAAAGCAACCCTAACTGCTCTGTTGTCTACCCTTGATATTCTTCTTGGACAGGCTAAAGCAGTTACGTTTTCTGTATGGTTAAAAAAAGAAAGCTTCTATACAGAAAGTGTTGTGACACCAATTATGAATGTTGTTTATTTTCAGTAGTTTACCTCTGACTTACTTGGTGTCATAATACTTTGATTTTTATCTCAGGGGTTGTCTGCAAACCAAAACTGACATGTTCTGTGTTTGGCACTGTTTACAAAATGCTTTGTATTGTTTTTCCTGTCTTCACTGTGTGGTTAAGTGTTCATTCAATATTAGTCTCCATGAACTTCCCTTTGAAAGAGCCTGTAAGTAGTACGAGTCTATGAAGTGCTTCTTGAAGCAGCAGCATATGGGGGTATCTGTTCTGTATGGGGGAAGGTGGGAGGGAGAAAAGAACTTGCTATTTTCTTACATTTAGCTGTGCTAAACTGTACATAAATGTGAGGTAAGACCATAGGAAATTCACTTTATGCATGAGAAAGTACTGCAGTAAATATTTCACTTTGCTGATTATTCATGTACAGTTCATCTTTTTCTATTTGTAGAAGAATTTAATGCAATTTTGTTGTCATCTGCTGAAACTGAAGAATTCTAATTTCATGTGATCTTATGAATAAGGTAAAATGCAGATTTCTTTCTTTATGTCTTTGCCCTCACCCCACTTCTCCAGCAGTATTAAATGGCTGAGTGGCTGCACTTTATCAGTGTGCTAACTTTTGGTCTGTAGAGACCTTTCTGTGTACGGTCTGCCCTGTCAGACGTGGAAAAATGTGCTGTATCTTAGCATGCAAATCAGCTGTATGTTTTACTGAGATATTTTAGCTATGGTTTCCTCTAGACAAGTGTGTGATGATAATGGTATGTTCTGCCTACGCATCAGATGCTGGGTATTTCAGGCTTTTCTAATATCACCATGATTGTTTTATGCAGTCTTTGTTGTTACTTTGCTCAAGCCTATATAATCTTAAGTTTTGAAGGATGCTTACCTATACCTCAGTCAACTAGTTAGTACTCTAATGACCATTAAAGTCATATACTTATTATTGATTTAGCAGCAACTGTATATCTGTTTTCTTCCAGAAATTGCCATTAACCTTTCAGGAAAGCAGACATTTTTGGTGGATTTCAGTGAAACAAAAATGCTGCTTTTGCTTTGGAGTTTTAGAATGTTCCCTCAGCCCCATGCCTGTACATTATATCTTGACTGATATTTTTCTAAATTATTTTTTAAAAAAGCCAAATGAAAAACAATCTGTCTCAGTGCTTTGCAATTTTAGCTTTCAGTCTGTGCTCAGCAAAACATGCACAAGAACTTTTTGTTGAGTGTATATAGAATATGTTATTGACTTACCTGGGAGTTCTAATATTGCTAAAGTTTAAACCACTCATGAAACCTAATGGAGCTCACTTTTCTCTTTGGGAGACAGTCCCAAAAATGCTGATTACTTTTCAGACCTGTAGTTCTTTTTACAGAAAATATTTCCCATTGTGACTTTCTCATACTAGTGTGCTGAAGTGAATTATGTGGATCATTTTCACAAGTGAATAAAGAATTCTTGAATGTACATATGACATTAAAATATTGTGAAAGCATACTGATTTGAAAGTCCATCAATAATATGTCAAATGTATAAATGTGCTGTTTGTGAAAATGCATCTGTTGTTTGGTTAACTGTTAATGTAACAGAATTTTTGCAATGTTAAGAACTTGCTAAGGATTGGTCTGTAGGTGAGATGTAGGTGTGGGTCTTTTTTCTCCTCTGTTCATTGAACTGCTTATACCATTTTCACTCTTATAAATAAAACTTGTATTTCTTTCTTCCAAAAAAAAAAAAAAGCAGAATTTACATTGATTTTTCTTGTTTCTGGTGAGTTTTACTATTTTAGTGCATTCCTATGGCCTTACGAACATTTTTGCAAATAAAACTTTAATTACCATTATTTTAATGCTGTAATAGCTACTAAATTCAGAATAAAAAATATAGTCCTTGAGAAAATGCCTAATTTTGAAATAGAAGTTCTGCTGTGTGTGTTTAAGCACATTTTACCTCTGGTATAAAGGTGTAATGTGAAAAGCTCCTGCAGATAAAAGTGGACTTGTCATGTGGTTAACTCGTAAACCTAATCATTAAATGTGTATTGATGTATATAGACAAAAAGACAAACCCAGCTCCTAAGAAAACCTTCATAGTCTAATAGTTTTATTATTTCATGTGATTTTTTTACACAATGTGTGTCTCAAATAAAAGTTACATAATGAAAAGCAGTTTGGAGTATTCTGTATTAAATATTCCATGTAGTTTTTATACAGTTGGCATTTTCACTCTACTTTTGATACGTTTGTTGTGGAAGGGTGTCCAGCTGAATTGTGTCTGTAAGCTTAGTTTAACTACTGATAAACCCACAAGGGTTTTTGTCTGTCTTTGCTTGTTCCTAAACTTCATTGTTCTTTAGAGTGGTCCAGAAAAATCCTTTATTTCTGTAGTGATTGCTTAAATTTAAGTATATTATTTTGATGACCTCCAGTTTCCTAAGAAGCCATTTTTCCCAGATATTTAGTGTCATGAAATGCCCTTTTAAAGTTATTTCTAAGCAATGTCTGTAAAGGTAACATGAGACACAATTTGCAATTTCATTAAGAATCATCTGCTGACTTAAGCATGTTAATATTCTCTTTCTTTGTTGTTGCTTTCAATCAGCATTATGTGAAAGGTGTGACTCTCAAATAGCCTGGAGCACAAATATCGTTGCATCAATATAGCAAATATTGTTTATCTAGTGTCCTTCAACACCGAGGAGCAAATTCCAAATTGAGGGATTTGGCAAATACTTGTTAGCTGTTCTATTAGCAATAGTTTCTACCTTCCAAATTATTGTGATTTGGTAGTAGCTCACAACTGGTACAACAAATAGCAAACCCAAGAAAAGAAGGGTTTTAACTACCCAAGGCCAAAAGCAAGTTAAGAGTTGAGGCATCCTAGGAAATAAATGGGAAACTCAAGGATGACAGCTTCTAAAGTGTGTTTTCTATGTGTTCCCCTCCTCAGCAATATTTAGCTGAAAGAATACATTGTCTCTACCCTTAGCAACACAAAGCTGGAGTTCCAACCTTGTTACACTTTACTATTTCTTGATTTCTGGCTTGCTTGTTTAGGAGCAGCTGTTGAAGCATTATCTTATATATCCCCTAGATCTGAATGGGGTTTAGATGCTCAGCAGTTCTTAAGTCCTCACAGTAGTTAGTGACATTTTAAGTATATTTGCACTCTGCATTTGTTAAACAGAAATAGCAGACATAACTACACTACCAAAAAAAAAAAAGGTGATTAATTACAGTTTCTGTCTGGTTTTCTTTTGGTTGCAGACTAGCAATTATGGTACAAATACTGCATGCTTGTACATCAGAGACAAGTTGTTTGTGCATATGTAGAATGTATCCAGTTTTTAAAATCTGGTTAATTGCCTTTTTCATAAATTATTCTTTTTCCAACTTGGTTGACCAGTGGCTCTTGAGAATTCTTGAGCTATACCAAACTCATCAATATAATAAGACTTCACAGTATTTTTCCTTTTAAAAGATTCTTATCTTCAAGAAATGAGATACGTAAATGAAGCTTTTATGTTACATAATGTTCTCACCATCAGATTTAAACAAAGGGCATGGCGTGAAATGCAAAACATACTGAAAAGTTGTGCTCTTCTATGTATTGTAGTTGCTTCAAAAATATTTTACTATCTTCAACAGAGCACATCAGCAAGAAGCTGCTGGTGTGAACAAATGCTGCATGACTTCTGAGCACATAGCTGGTACTTATTGTTAGTTCAATTTGTGAAATGAAGTTGTAAGTTATAAGCAGGATATAAGCATTTTCCCCATCTAAGGAATTAACAGGTTTAATGAATTGTGGAAAGTGTGTGTAACTAAAACTGTTCTACTAAATACACTGTACTGCCTCCAGAGTGACCAAGAACTCTGTGAACATCCACTAAGTCTTGAGAATTTCACCCTAATTAATCCTAAGCTGCTTCTTTGAGTAGGTGGCTGAGGTGGCTTACTGCAGTTGTGACCTTTTCTGCCTCTGCCCCCCCTCACAGAGGTGTGTCCATGACACACAGCTCTGACTGCTGTCCCAAGGCCTTGTGTTGCTACTGGGCTCATCCCTCAGCCTTGGAGAGATTCATGAGGAATAGACCCCGAGGCTGTGGAGAGAAAAGCCTCTTTCCCACAAACCTTAACCCATGTTTATTCCCCCTCAGTTTCATTGGCCCGTTGACCCTGACCACCCTGGTTCAGCCCCCATCTCCCATTTATGTACATCCCCTAGAATGTTCTCCCTTCCCTGGATCTCTGTTGGTTCTGTTCTGTCACATTGCCCCACCCTGGGGCAATCCCCATTGGCTTTCTCTATCCCCAACCCCTCCTATGCAGTACCTTGCCCTGTCCCCATTGGACCCTAACCCACAAACTGCACACTTTTGCCCCCTATATAATCCTGTACCCTCTGCCCATTCCTATTCTTGTCCCTGAACCTGTATTTGACACTGTACATCAATAAACCAGCCTTTGGATTTCCAAACAAGAACCCGTGCCTTCATGGCTTGTCAACTTCCCAGTACTGGTGCTGCAGACCCCATTGTGTAGGCTGCTTTTGGGACCTGGTCATAGCTCATCCCTACAGCAGGGTGCAGGGCTGAGGCCCTTCTTCACTGCATCCTCTCTTTCACTGCTCACCCATAGCCTTATTTTTGTATGCCGTGTAAACGTGCAGAATTCAATTACCTAATTAACTACAAGTGAAGTGCAAATTGTATATAACTTTTTAAAAGAAGAGGTGAATCTTTAATTTATTTTCATGCTGCTTGCAAATCTGTGCTGCTACTTTTATTTACTTTTTTTTCCTTTCTTTTTATTTCTTTTTTTTTCTTCTTTTTTTCCCCTCCAGGCAACATAGGAACTAAATAGCTGTCGTCTGTATTCTAAATGAAGGACACAATTTCTTCAACAAGGCTGAACATCTGTCCCTGTCACAGTGCTGCCACATGCTTCTTCTGAGCTTCCTCACCCAAACTGCAATGACTTTGTAACCCTCACATGTGTGTTCTGAACCAATAAAACACAGGCAAAAGGCAAACACGTGTCTTACATACTGGTTATATGTAATTTTCCAGAATAATACTAGTAAATGTACATGAAATTAGGAAATGGCTGAGCAGCTCCTTGTACCACGTGTGGGGAGGGACCAGCCTTTAAAACCAGGTCTTCATTAATTAATTGAGTTTCATGTGCTGTTTAGGCAAACAGGACTGTGTTATGCTGTAACTGCTTCGTTTGCTTGAAGGGAGGGCAGGAACAAACCTAGCGCCGTATGAGGCAGGGCTGGAGCCCTTCCCCTTCCTCGTCTCCAGGTAAGGAAAGGTGAGACCCCTCTGCACAGCTCTCCGAGGGGATCCCGAGTGAGACCCGCCTGCTCGACATCAGCGATGAGGCCTCGCTGCTTGTTTCGGTGAGGAGATCGGCGGTGAGGGTCCCCTCGGCCCCGCTGAGGGAACCAGCACCAGCCCGCGGGGTGAGGGGGGCATGGCTGAGGGTCGGTGCCGGCGGGAGAGCCCAGGGAGATGCCCCGTGCTCGGGCCAGAGGCCGTGGGGGTCGCACCGACTCGGAGCTTTCCGCACACGGTCGCGGAATGGAGGCCGGGGATGGGGGATGGGGGATGGGGGATGGGGATGGGGATGGGGATGGCTTCGAGGTGCGGTTATCTGAGGCACCTCCCGCTCTCCCCGGCCCCTCCTCAGACGCTCTTGTGAGTACCCCACGCCCTCGCCCACGTGGAATGCGGTCATGTCTCCGGGGGCACGCCAGCGCGGTCCGGGAGCGCGGCTCCGCGGGCCCAGGCGGCCGCTGGGGCCTTGGCCCAGGCTCCCCACAGCGGTCGAACATGTCCCCAGCACCGTGTCCCACGGCCTCCTGCAGTGGTGCCTGGGGAGACAAAACCCAGGGATCTTCACGTGATGGTCGCTGCTGCGCTTGGGTTACCCCTGGGGCGTTTCTGAGGAAGCTGCCCGTGCTGGGTTATGGTGTGCGGTACGGCCGGGACAGCGCCCTGGATGCGGGGGTCTACTGCCTGTGCCCTGCGCTGATGACTGGGGTGTCCCCAGGTGGGAGAGGTCCGGCCCCGAACCCCAACTCACCAAGCAGGGCCCATTCTGTCTCTGATGTCTGGGCAGGCCCTCCATTTTCATATGTAGTATTTAATGTGCTCTTTCCTGCATACTCATTTCAAGTCCCTGTTGTTAATTTCTGGCGTCTGGCAGGTATTCCCAAGAACCATAGCTATGGCAGAAAAGAGGCTATTACCAGATGTGTTTTTAGAAGCTGCTTCTTCTTTTCTCTATTTTTCTACACAGTGTAGTTAGGCTAGTAGTACTTTCTCTTTCACCATTAATGTATTTTGCTTAAATAGGTAGGGTTATTTAACTGGTTTTTAACCACCCTGTCAACATCAGAGATTAAATAGCTAGCTTAAATTTCTGTTAAAATTTTAAAAAATGGTTTCTTATCATAGGAAATGCACACTTTAGCATGTACTTGTTTTGTTGTATTTACTCTACCACTCCCTAAGCAATTTATTTGCCTTGTGGAGATCCTCAGTAGAACTTTGAAATGCTAATGAAAAATGCAAAACGTGTCAGGAAAACCCACAAATGCCAGAGGTTTAAGTCCAAAAAGGAGACTGACAAGTTCTTCAACTTTATTCGAATAAAGGCAGAGAGTTCACTGGGCCACAAGCCCATGGCGTTTTCTCTCTTGAGGTTTTGGAGGGCACAGCCACCTTTTAGCCTAAACTCCTTGTTACTCAAAACTCTCATGTTGCCCTCTTCCTTTCCCTGTTGGCTGAGGTAGTAGGAAGGCACAGCCTTCCCGAGCCACCTACCACATACCCCCCCTTGAACTCTTCCTTTTTCCTCAAAGTTCAGAAGTTCAGGTTTGCGCATACCTTGACTATTTCAGAAGCCAAACTGTCCAGGCCCAGTAACAAACCTGCTGCCCAAAGCCAGTAGAAACATTGAGACCCATTCCAAAGGCGTTAACACCCATCAAATTGTTTGTAAAGACATTAGTACACGTCTTTCCTCTGAATCTCTCATCTTCTTATTTCTCAGTTTGTCTTTAGAGTTATTATTAACTTAAGCCTTTTTAGCCACGTGGAACATTTGAAACACCCTGTCCCCACTTTTTCACATCTGCTTCCTGCACCAGGTGTGGCAAGTAAATACAGAGAATAGACAATGACAGTTCATATTAGCCCATTAATTAGAGGTCCTTGTTCTTGGCTACTGTTAGCTGAGGTCTCCCATCCTTTTCTTCCAGTAGAGAAGTCCACATTTCCAGGGCTTTAGAGACCTTGACCCGAGTATGAGGGGTCCACCAGTGTTCAGTGGTCTTGACTGCTGTTCCTGCAGTCCTCGCTGGATGTCATGAACAGCAAAGTCCAAAGGCAGCGTTTGTGCTAACTGGGCTTCCTGTCAAAGAGATTTAATGAGACAAGATCCTGGCCACATGTTCTTTTAAATATACATCTTCACCTTCTTGTCCCATTGAAAATCAACAGGTAAGGATCCCAAACAGTTCAAAGGGGAATAATTGAACATTCCTTTGTGTTTGCCTCTCATTCTTGCCAAAGCTAATGGCAAAAGCCATACCCATGGCATCTTAGTTTCTGTCACCAGCTTCAAAGGGTATTTCTGTTTTCCTCCATTCATCCTTTCTACTTGACCTGAATTCTCAGGGTGTCAAGGGGGTATGGAGGTCCCACTGAATTTTCAAGGCAGCCATAATCCTTTAAAGGTTCCCCCTGTAAAATAAGTTCCCCTGTCCAAGTCCACTGCTTTCGCAATCCCATTTTCAGGAATCATTTGTTAACTGACCAAATAGTTGCTGAACTGACTAGAAACACCTCTAGCCACCCTACCAGCTGGCATACAGCTAACACAGGATATCTTAGCCCTCTTGCCCAGTGCATCTCAACAAAATACAGCTGACATCTCTGGAAAGGATATATAGCCCAAGGTCATTGCCTTACAAACTTTGTAATCTTGCCTATTAATCTCACGATCAGAGCCAACGGAGAATGTTTGCATTGCTTGTAAAAGTAACGTCCCGTTGTTGAACATCTCCAAAGGTGGCTGTAAGCTTCTTCTCACATCTTCACTGTTGCAGAGGTTTGCAGAAGAGAAGGCCTTCTTAAAGCATGTGCTCTCCAAACAGCTCCGAAACAGCACATAGCAAACAGCCTCTCTGTAGCTTCCTTCTCAATGAGGTGTGCTGTCTACATTTATGAAGATCTTCTCTTGTGGAAAACTCTGCAACAGTGGAGGTGTTTGGACTCTGTAGATAAGAAAATACATGAGTTTACCTGAAGCTGAGGAAAAACTGTGCACAAAACACAGCAGTTCTGTATAGTATGCATGCTGAAAAGCTGCAAATCTGCGTGCCATTGCTGGACTTCAGCTCTGTGTGAGATCCCATAAGGAGAAATATATATCTTTAGTGTCTGAACATTGCCTTCTGCTGGTCTGGTGGGTTTGATGTGGCTGTGGTGTGGCATGTGGAAGGTGCTGCCCAGCAACGGCTTTGTCTTTTACAGCTTACTTGAGGAGGGCCTCTGCTGGCAGTTTGCAATAGAAGTGTAGGAATGAAGAATGTTACACTCCGTGCACCTGAAGGGAATGTGCAAAGACCCAGTATGTTGTGTGGAATTGAAATGCTGGTCTTAGATATGGTTACTTAAAGAATATCCTCTGTCTTACGCTTTCTTTTCTTTGAGCTGCTAGGTCTTGGGCAACTCTTAAGGTGTGTGGAAGTGATTGCTGGGAATATCTGGGTTCACAAGGAAGAGGGAATGGTAAGAAATTCTTTGTCTCCTGGCACATTTCCGAAGTGCAGCTGGAAATGCTTTACTTTTGCAATAGACTCTGCCACCTTGAGAGAATATGTTGATGCTATATATATGTAATTAAGAAAGAAAGTGTGAATCACTAGTGTGTTTAATCCAAGTCAGAGATTCCAAAGGGAAGATGAAGGCCATCACTGGGTTTTTCTTGTAGGACTTTTCCTCTGAGAGCAGCTACTGGACGTTTTGAAGGGGTTTGGTATTTGCAGAGTGAGAGGGTAGGATGGTAGACAGACCTTGAGAGAAGGTGAATATCTCCACGGAGTTTGTCGCTGTGCCTGAGAGTTACATTTTGAGCAGCTAATCACACAGAAAACACTCTAAAAGAAAGATGCTGTGCTGGGATTGCTTTTTTTTTTTTTTTCTCTCTTTTTCTTTTCTTTTCCTTGCAATATATAAGGTGCACAGCAACAATGAATTGATTCCCCTTCTTTCGCCACTACGTGCAGAATCACATTCTGTCTTCTCCAAGAGCCAGGATCCACAGCGGAGCTCTTCCACGAACTGCTCCCACACAAATGGGGACGGGCCAGAAAAGAGCTCACCTTATCCCAGAGGAATGTCAGCGCTGGTGAAAACAACCACACGATGGAGCTCCCGACTCGCCAAAGAAGGGAACGAACCGAGACCAGTTCGAAATCACCCCGAGGGCAGAACCAAGTTATAAATGTCCCTGGCTCTCAAATCACCTGTGTCAGGACAAAAAGCTTTCGCTGCTCTTCCTCTTCCAAATGCATACCCTTCTTTGCACCTCACTCAAAGGGCAACACGAACTTCTTTGCCCTAACAAATCTTTTCATTCTCTTAAGAGTCCTTCCACAGGGTTGCAAACATCTGCCAAAACCAGAGCTCACCAAAATGCCAGCTGAGAAAGCACTTGCTGCCTACAGCTTCAGCTGTGCCCATCAAGCTCCCAGCACACACCCTGCAATCCGGCACTTTCCTTCTCATCTCTGTGTGCCATCTTAAGCCTTCAGTCTCACAGAGTCAGAATCCAACTAGAACAGCAGCAAATACGGCTCACACACTAAGCCTACCAGGACAAAAAGTTCAGCAAATACCTCGTCAAGTCTTCTGTGAAGACAAACTGCCAGAGCGGTAGAGAAATTTTGAACATTTATGAGACCCATAAATCATGTGTCTTGGTCAATTTATATGCAGATCCTTTACTCCAACAGAACATTTTGCACTGTTACCCCATACTGCTGAACTGAGTCCAGTACAGAAGGAGTGAATACAGGAACTGTTCCAGTTTAATTTTTATGTTGATAAAAATGCAAATAAAATAGAAGTATTTTATAGCAGCAGGAAGATTTTGTATGTAGCTAGCAAATCACAAAAAGATGCATATTTACAGGGTTTTTTTAAATACAAAAATTACAGACAAAAAATGTAACTTAGTAAACTGCAAATATAAATCTGAATGCCACAGTATCTTGAAAGGTGATATGAAAAAGAACAAGAGGAAGTAAAAAAAAGGAAAACCAAAGGAAGTCAGAAATAAGGCACAACGTTTCCTCCTTTTCTGCTTACTACAGCAACTTAGAAATAACTTCTACTCTCTTAACAGTCATGTAAGTAGAAAACTGTGCCAAGAACAATTGTGGAAAGCTGTGCTGTCTGAACAAAAAATCCGGTTTGCTATCATGACAAATCTGTATGCAATGCATAAGGTGTGTGTTTTGTATATTCACAAAAACAATTAAAAATTTTTCAAATTGAAGGGAGGGATCAGGACCAAGCAGGTATTCCCAAGAGACACTGTACTGGGTAGTGGTGGCTGGCTGTTGGGAGTGGAGGTGACATGGAATGCTGCAGGGTGGTGTCTGTGGGAAGAGGTAAGGGGCTGCTGTGTGCTGCACACAGATGGTTTCATTTCCGTGTCAATGGCTGAGCTATCAGCAGTTTGTGGCCTCCATGAAAACATAATGCAGAGAGGGTAGACAATGCCAGACAGAGAGAGGAGGAAAAACAAGAAGAGTCAGGAAGAAAAAGGGAAAATTCATGATGTCCTGCTGCTTTGGTAATGAGAATGTTGGGTGAAGCAGACAAGCCAATCCTGGACAGGAGCAAGGAAAGGTTGTGTTTAATGTTTTTTGCGGCTTTTTTTTGTTACTCACTATGTGAACCTTTTTCAATTGGCTAAACATGAATTTTCCCAAGTTGACTCTGTTTTGCCAAAATGTCCCAGTTTTTATTTTGTCCTGGAAGAATTCTCATGTTATTTTCTATACTTCTTATTCACTGAAGGTGGAGCAGGAGTGAGCAACTGGAGGGGTGGTTGGCTGTGCTTACCCCACCACAGCTATGTACTCACAAATGTACCTACACTGGCACAATTTATATGGGGAGTTGATGCCTTGGGTTTTAGCTTTTATATTTTTCAGATTCTCTGCTGCTTGGTGTGTAACTCTGAAACTTCAAATTAGGTGTTAGTAAGTTCTCTTCACAGGGTGGACAAAACAATCCCTTCCTAACTAGAGAATCAAGGACAACCGGTACACAAAAAGCAGAAACAACAGCTAAGGGCAAGGGGAAACCAGGGGGTTGAGACTTCATAATCTGGGACTGTGGTTGGATAATTGACCCCAATGTGTAGATGAACCAAAACTTATAAAAGTGTGTA
The DNA here is from genome assembly GCF_963662255.1 of Cinclus cinclus. Lineage (NCBI taxonomy): Eukaryota > Metazoa > Chordata > Aves > Passeriformes > Cinclidae > Cinclus > Cinclus cinclus. The sequence goes on along the minus strand of NC_085058.1, from coordinate 4,973,142 downwards.
AGATCATGACTGAGATCCATCTTGGATTCAACTTGTGTGTAGCCCCATCCAGACTCTTGAACTGCCCAGGGTGTGTCCTTTCAATAATTACCTATTTTATTGATTTTGCTCTGTGTAGTCTCTCTTCCAGGTCAGCCTTTCCAGGCATCCAGGCTGTTACCAGTGTCCTCTAAAACACCATCAGCACTCACATAAATAAGGGAGACTGTCTGATCCTTTTCCTCTTCTCTGGCTGCTCAGGACTGGAGATTGGTACTGGACAGACAGATCCATCTCTCCCACACGCACACCATGGGTCTTTGCAGTCTGTGCCTGCAGTTCAGTCCTGATCTGTCCAGGGTCCTGCTCCAAGCCAGGACACTCCCTGCTCCCTGATGCTGATCTTCTCTAGTCGGTGTCTAGCTCAGCTTGAGTTTTCCAGCCAATATTTTACACACAGAATCACCCATATGCTGTGGCAGCTTGTAGCCGTGCCCACAGAAACGAAAGAGGACCTGTGCCTGGAGCCGAGCAGAATGTGAGCCGGACAAACAGGCAGCAAAGCACTACTCAGCCGCGTTGGTGGTATAGTGGTGAGCATAGCTGCCTTCCAAGCAGTTGACCCGGGTTCGATTCCCGGCTAACGCAGGTGGAATTTTGTTCTCTCACCTGCTCCCGAATAGCAGCATGGAAGCCACGAGCTGTGTTGTGCTTCTCTAACCCTTGATGATAAAACCGTAGCTTCTAGTCCAGTCGTCTGTTACCTGCCATGACACACCTTGTCTTGATGGACAGGTTTCTTCTCATGCCTGGATCTCCCCAGTGCCATTCCCAGGGATTCGGATGAGGGTGATAAAAATGTTCATATAGCAATTGGCTCTTGAGGCCCTGGAGGACAATCTGCTTGCACCAGTGTATTTTTCCACCCAGAGGTGGCTCTAGGCTGGGCTCCTCACTGTTGGTACAGGAGCCAGATGAGAGGGCTTATCAGTGTTGTTGCTGCAGCTGCTTGCACCTGGCAAAAGAAGCATGTTGCTGTGGTAAAGATGACAGCTTACAATGCCCAGGTGGGCACCAAAGCATGAACTGCGTGTCATGAGGCCAGTTATGCAGTTTGGAGGTATAGTCGGAGGAAGCCTGTTCTTTATGAAATGTCTCAGTGTCACATTGGAGTAAAATTGCTCTCCACCCTCCATTTTTTCCATCTCTGCAGTGACAACTGGTAAAATGCTTTGTCATTCCCCTTCAGAGGGGACGCTGGTACGTACAATGTCTGTGTTCATAACATACAGTCATTTCATATGTAGGACTCTTGAAAACAGACTGTGGTATATGTGGGAACTTCATTTGGAATGATCTGGTTTACAATCATGACTGCATGTCTCAGACACCCTGTGTCACCAACCCATGTGTAGGGCTACTGACCTATTCTGTCCAGGCTCCAGCACTACAGTGATATGCTAAAGTTTACTGGAATTCAGTGTAATAATAGTTTTGGCAACTAAGGGATACAACAGCCTAATTTCTCTTACAGCTTATGGTTAAGCGAAATTGGCAGAAGTTGCTAAACTATTAACCCTAAAATTTGAAAAATTGTGCCAACGTGTGAAATTCACAGTGACTGGAAAAAGGGAAATATAATAATAATTGCTAAAAAGATAAAAAAAAAGGAAGTCCTGAAGACTTACAGGTTCATAAGTCTTGCCTTGCTGCCTGGCAAGATCGTGGAAAAGATCTACCAGGAAATTTTGTTACTGAACATAGAAAACAAGATAAATGGTGACAGATAACATGGCTTCCTTAAAGGCAAAATTAGTGTCCTTCTATCATAGGCTATTTAGAAGGGCTGTGAGGGTGTCAGAATGCTGAGGGAAAGCCTGAGGGAACAAAACAGCTGCAGTTCTAGCGAGATTTGAACTCAGATCATTGGATGCAGAATCTAGAGTGCTCACCATTACAGAATGGGACCTCCTGCTTGGGTTTCCTCTGGCCCCTGTGCCCAGCCTCACTCAGCCTTATGCCCCTGGCTGAGGTTGTCCATTGCCTTGGACATCCATCACCAAGTGCAACCTTCCTGCAGGGCCTCCAGGCACTCTCTAATCAAGCCATCCTTCAGGGCAGCAGCACAGCTCCTTCTGCAAGCCTGGCATGGCCTCTCATAAAATTGCCAGGCTCGAAACCTCACACAATCTTGTCTTTGCCAAATTGTGACAAGCTCTTTCTGACTCAGGGTAGGCCTTGGGAAGTCACGTTCACACAGCAGAAGCTGCCTTCTGATACATTTGTTCTGGGTTAAGAACTGGCTGGATGGCTGGGCCCAGAGTGGTGGTGAATGGTGCTGCATCCAGCTGGGGATCAGTCAGCAGTGCTGTCCCCCAGGGGTCTGTGCTGGGGCCAGTCCTGTTCAATATTTCCATTGATGACATGAATGAGTGCACTGAGTCCTTCATTAGTAAATTTGCGGATGACACTAGGCTGGGACAATGTGTCAATCTGCTGGAAGGTAGGAGGGCTCTGCAGAGAGAGGGCTCTGATGTTTCTGAAACATTCAATTTATTACTCTGGGATCCGCAGGTCCCAGCCACGGCAGCCACCCCTCCGAGGTTCCTGCTGCAGCCCTGAACCTCCCCCTGGCCCGGCCGCCATTGCCGTGCGAGGGAGAGGAGGTGGCGCCCGCTGCCCAGCGCCCCCTGCAGGCGCGGGGGAATCATCGCACGCGCCCTGCCCGGCCGGGAGCCAGCAGCGCCCCTGCCGGCCGTGCCCGGAACTGCACCGCAGGGAACGCGCCCGCGCCCGGGACAAGGCTGGCACCGGGCTCCTGCTTCTGCTTTGTGCTGCTGCTGCTGTTGTTTGTTTGTCCTGTTAAACGTATGCATACTAGTAAAGAACTGTTAAACCTTTTCCCGTATCTTTGCCTGAAAGCTCCTTCATTTCAAAGTTATAATAATTCACAAGGAAGAGAGTAATGTTTTTCTATTCCAAGGGAGGTTCACACCTTCCTTAGCAGACAACTGTCTTTCAAACCAAGACAATGAAGGTGGCCTCTCCTTCTTTAGCATCTGCAGTGGCCCAGTTCTTGGACCCAAAAGTGTCTCAGAGTGTACCTTTCTTTGGTACACACCTTATTACTGAAGAGTGCAAGATACTGATGGTACAAGGCAGGAATATCTTGATAGGGTCGACAACTTTTGGATGATATTTACCCAAGGACTAAGAAAAGGAAAAGGTTTAGCCCAAAAAAATCTGTGTAACTAGATTGTGGCAAAACACCAACCTCCCAGGGGTCCACCCCACTTCCTCCTGTCTGTTAGAAAGAGACTGTGGGACTGAAGAGGGACAAAGTCACAGCCAGCAATCCCTCAGGGCAAAACATGTCTGTGATGGGTAAAGACATGGGTGATGTCCTCAGCTTCTCCTCAAAATGAGGAGTCACATCGCAGTGCTGAAAGCACATCCTATTTTTGTGCCTGAGTCCTGCTGTCACAGGGCTGCTGTGAACACAGCGGTGCTGTCCAAGCCAGAGACAAGGTGTGTAATGTGCTGAGTAGCCCCAGTCCCAGACTTTATGCTCTCATCTAGGGTTTTTTTTCCCCAAATACTTCCCAAATCTCTCACTGACAGCAGTTTGGGAAACCATGCTCCCGAATTTGTGAGAAACTTGTGCAAAAATCCACCCACCTGCCTTCTTATATGTTCCCATAAGATGCTTGCCTGTTTTCCTAAAATCTGATGGATGGGTGGTTGTATATGAAAGATGAATGGCAGCCCCTACCAGGCAAGCCAAAAAGCAGAAGATACCAGATGGGCTTTGTCTCCATTCTGCTTTCAGCAGCACAGTGGGGACTTAGCATGACAATGGGGAAAATTCCACAGAGGGAAAAGGGAGAGAACCAACCCCCAACAACAGGCTAAGATGCCTGTTGACTGGGCCCTGGTGACAAGGCGGGGTGGGGGGAAGAGAGAAGAGGGAAACCCCACGAGATTCAAACAGCCAGAAGAGGAAGCGGAAGGCTCTGGCTCTCCCCATTTCCCCTTGGAGTTTGGACGAGAAGGACGATCGCCGCCTCAGCCCCATCCCTGCCATCCCAGCACCGGGAGCCATCTTCACTGCTGTGGGACCCTGCCCTGCTGCCTTCTCGCTGTAACCTGCCACCATCCAGCACTCTGCTGAGCACTGGGACCCACACCGTGAGCGGAGAGCTCTCTCTCCATCTCTCTCTCCCCTGGGACAGCGCTGCCATCACCCCCAGCCCTCCTGCAGCTCTGCGGGACCCGCCCGCCCCCAGCACCGGGAACTGCAGCTCAGGGAAAAGGTGCCTGCAGCCAAAAAACACTGGGACTGAGTTACTGTTCTGGTTGTGGATAATTTCATAGCTGTTGTTGTTCTTGTTTGTCTTGTTAGATACACTAGTAAAGAACTGTTATTCCTACCCCCATATCTTTGCCTGAGAGCTCTCTTAATTCCAAAATTATAATAATCGGAAGGAAGGAAGGAAGGATCACATTTTTTTTTCAGTCCAAAGGGAAGCTTCTGCTTTCCTTAGCAAACACCTGTCTTTTAAACCAGGACACCAGTGGTTCCTGGGAGGAGGTCAAAGCTGTAACAGCAAGTGGGGTACCACAGTGCGTTAAATTCGTTGTCCCCCGTTTTGGGGGCTAACAGGGTGTTCTCGTCACCTTGCATGGGCTGTTGGTGCCCCTGGCGTTGCAGTGCCACTACTACCACATACTCTAGAGCAGGATGGAATTACAGATCCCAGCTTGTGTTTGAACTGCAGCCACAAAGCAACAGCAGAGTGGCGCAGCGGAAGCGTGCTGGGCCCATAACCCAGAGGTCGATGGATCGAAACCATCCTCTGCTAGCATGTTTATTATTCTGTTTTCTCGAGTGGCGGAGCAATTCCCGGCCCAGCAGGTGGCAGCGTACAGACAAACAGTTGCTGAGTCCCTTAGCTCAGCTGGTTAGCCAGGTGCTAGTAAATGCCAAGGTCGTCGGTTCCATCCCCATGCAGACCACCTTTTCCCAGATTTCAATTTTTTTTCTTCCATCCAGTCCTCCCTTTTTTGGCAATGATGGTACAGAGAACGAGTCTGTAGGAAAACAGACTGTAGCGATCCTGCCTGCGCTGCTCAGCTCTGGCTGATGGTCCACTGGGAGAGCTTCTAGGCTCTCTCCCTTGTTTTCCCTACTCGTCTTTTGGCAGGTGCTCATTCCAGTTTATGGATAAACTTCACCAGGTGCTTGTGGCAGGTGCACCAGTTCCAGCAGCCCTCCCGACCTGGAACTGACTTCAGCCATGCCATGGCTGGATTCAGGTGTGCAGCACTAACAATTGCACCTGCTGGTGCTGTGAAGGGGCTGAAAGTCAGACCTTGGCCAGCAAGATTTATTGTGACAATCTGACAAGAGATGAGATAGATGGAGCCTTGGTGAGCAGGCAGAGCAGTGGAGTCAGTTGCCCTGAGAGAAGGACTGTTGGGGTCTCCCCCCTTGAGTCAGGATGCTGCCCAAGGCCACTCTGTGAGATTGAGAGCCTTTAATGTACTGGGTGAGTGTTTGCACATTCTGTGTTACCCTTCTAAAATCTTGAGAATTCTGAAGTCACTCAGGTAGTACAAATTCCGCTTGACATCACACTTCTCTGTGCAAATATTGACAGATATTAATTAGTTTGATTTGCTTATCTGCTTTAACTGCTTTATAAAAGAAATCTAATACAATTATCTGGGGACTTTATAAGCCTCCTTGGCAATGCTACAGTCAACATTGCCCATTTAAATAGTGAACAACTGTCAGGAACAAGATTTGAACAGAAAGTGCATCAGTCAGTATCCTGCCCATGCACCTGATTAAGTGCCCTAAGAGTGACAAATGTCCATGTTCCCTGCTTTCAGCCCCCAGTGAGGCTCAGTGTGTAACCCTGAGTGTAACCCAGGAGGCACAGACTGTGTCTGTAATCCCAGACTGGTAGATGGGCATTAGATGTGACACAAGCCATCACATCTTTATCCTTCTATTTTCCCACATTTATGTCCTCCCCAAAATCACCTTGATTCCCTCCTTTTCCCCACCTTTTTTTCTTTCCTTGAACATCCCATAATCACAATCCAAAAATGCTCTTCCCTTGTGTCCCATACTGTGACCTTTGCCCCTAGAGATGCAACCTGTAGAGTGGCCCCATTCACCCTCTGGATGGGAGCCACTTCTGAGCCCAACAAGAGCCCTGGGAGCAGCTGGGACAGGGAGTCCCTGGCACAGTGGAGGTTCCCAGGGCTACTCCACCTCCCCCTGCTGGTCTTCATTCCAGGAGATGAGTTTTTACATAACCTAATGCTGTCTCATGGGGTAGGAAGGTTCCCTGCAGCCCTGGCTGACCCTAACACCCCTAAAAAACACCCGACATCCTGTCCTGTCCCTTCCAGTGTCCCTGGCAATCTCAGGGGACCTACAGGACCCAGGACATTAAGTTGAAGTGTCACAGAGGACAGCCCCTGCCCTGAGGTGGTGCACCCCAGTCAAGCCCCTACTCACTGCAGCCCCCAGCAGTATCTCCGGCTCCTGCAGAGCCTGGAGGGAACAAGGCTGAAGTTATGAGAGGGATTGAACATGGGATGGGGGGTGACAGGGGCCAGGAACATAGCTCCAAGGAATGCCACGGTTCTAGCTGGAGCCTAGGCATAGGATGCAGCGCTGATATTCTAGACTATCAGCCTTCTTCCTTGGGTGCCACTTTCATCTATGGCTTGATCCCAGGAGACTGTATCAAGCAGATCCCCACAGAGGCCAAAGTCCACTCTCCTGCTGCCCAGCACTGTGACCATAACTTGTGCCTGGCTACCTCCCTTCAGGCCTCTGACCTCCACCACCTCAGTTTTACTGAGGGGAGCAGCTGCACTTCATTATTTGATCAGAGTAGGAGAAACCCAGACCTTAAAAATCTCGTTTTAGCACCCACTGAAGCAGGCCTGTGAGAGGCAGATCTTGAGTTTAGTAATCACCATCTAACTCCCAGAGAATGGAGGCACTTTTTCCTAATTAGGGACATTGAATTCATCAACAGCCCCTGAGCTCCCAGAGCCACTAGAAGACACCCTACTGCCTGAAGACCCTCTGGAACTATGCATCGTAACACTTGAGCTCAAAGAAACCCACTTGCCTTTTTTAGGTACTTCTATGTGTCTTGTCCCCTGTTATGGAGCTGTTCCCTCCCTCTCTGGCACAATCTCCTCATTTGATCTGGCTCCTGAGGCAAAGGGGGCTGTAATGCTTTGTAAACGCATAACTACTGGGAGGACTGAACATGGGATTATATCTTGGGAGAGATCAATCTGGTTTCAGATATAGGTTCATATACAGAATGCCATAAACAGGCACATGGGGAAGCAGGGCAAGCCAAATGCAGGAACAGTTCCTAGAAGTCTGCATGGCCAAAGGAAGTTTTGGAAATAAGAACCAACAGCTCTGTTCCCAGTATTACAAATCATGGTTTTAGGTTAATACATAGAACACAAGCAGCTTTTACAAGCACAATTTATATACATTGTCCAACATGAAAATCCATCTGTTCTAAGGCCTTATTTAGGTACTGTTGCCTCCCCCGCTGTTCTTCCCGGAGGTTCCTGCCTTCTGTGTACGGCTCGCACTTGGCTGTCGGGGCATCCTCTGGGCAGATCCTTCCCGGCTGCTTCTTTCGGCCAGAATCTGTGACCCACTGACAGCAGAGCTGGTTTTATTTCTCCCTGAATAAAGAAATTCATTCATTAATTTTCACATCCTGACCCAAGCATCACCACACAGCAGCTAGCCAAAAGCGTTCCCTCAGGAACCATGCAGGAGGCAAAATTCCATTAGATCTCACAAACATCTTCAGCATCTAGTGCAGAAAGCAAATTGGTGAATTCAGCCCACAGGTATCGGTGCCATAAAACCCAAATAAGTTACAGTAGAAGCATTTTTAATTTTCATGGGGTTTAATCCACAAAGTAACCAGCCACTTGGTTCCAATCATTCCTCACATGAAGAGCAGCATAGCAAACAACACTGCTGGAACACCAAGAGCTTCCAACGCCTCAAGCTGAGATGAGCAAAAGGATGTGCTGGTGTCTGAGACTGCTGCCACATCATCAGATCACACACACTTCTCTCCATATCACTTCTGTCACTCAATGAGCAAATTTGAATTTCCTATCATTTTCTGGGGTTTTCAGGTACTCAGACTTCTACACAAGACTGCCACATGTTCTTACTGAGTTCAGGAGGTGAGAGGTCCCCTCCTGGAGGCACAGCTGATGAGCTCTAAAAGGCAGAGTGGGAGCAGGAAGCAGCAGTGGGTACAAAGGCAGAAGCTGAGGGAGGCAAGGGGAAACAGGATCCTGCCAGAGTGACAGACTCACTGTTGCTGACAAAAATTTCAGGAGGGGATGAGGGACACGGACTTTTCCTGCCACTCCCTTAAGTGAGAAGTAGAACTCACTTTAGGAAAGAGAATAAAAGGAACATGATGTACAGCTTTTACTAAAGAGGGCAACCTCCATGAAGCATCATAAAAATGAATACCAGCAACAAGAAAACAAAACAGGACTACAGTGGGCTGTAGTTACATGCATGCAATTAAAATGAAGAGTGACATTTTGGCAACCATTCACACTGCAACTTTCACAGTAATCAACAGCTGCTCTACACTCTAGAGTCTCTACAGACATGGTTTGGAAATCATTATCTTGGATCATCTGTACTATGGACAGTGCACAGTTACTTACCAGACCATCCTGTCTCCTTGGAGTAGCTGTCTGGGAACAGGACTCACATGAATACTACCATTTAACACCTTGATGCACCACAAAGACAATCAGAGAACTTCCAAGTAGGAGCAGGTAGCCATTATTAATCTGTAAAATTTGGGTGGCACACAAATCCATTCACTTATCCCAGCCAAGCCAGGTGCTCTTGAAAACATCTCATCAAGTATGGGCAGTGATACGGTGGCAGTCACCATCCCATGTCAGCCAACCAGCCTTGCCAGCTGTGTTGTAGCTCAGGCACTTTAAGCAGCTTCACTGAATGAAGTGCTGTTCATGAAAACAAACACACTGTGCAAAGGTAATATATGTGATCTCAAAGTATTTGAGAGAAAAAGGTATAAAACAATTTTTCACCATGATGCTTTTAGCAATCCTGGACATGTCCCCAGGTGAATGTCTTCCCCCTTCTCTCATGCATCTGTCTGCTGAGAGGGCAAGTCCTCAACCCAAGTACAACTCCTACTGCGTGCACATACGCACTGGTACCCTTAAGCACTACCGGAGTCAGGCCCTCAATGTTCTGACCCAGCTGAGACAACCTGGGGGGAAAGAGTCATCTGACTGAAAAGAAGCTGCACTCAAAGGATGTGTCCTCCATCCCCCTAGCCTTGAAATCACAGTAAAACAAACCAGTTAAACTGCATAAACACCCAGAATATTTTTGGAAGCCGCCTGTGCAGACCCATGTAGCAGACAAGGATGGCTTCTGAAGTGTGCAGGGACAGGCAAGGTTTGTACCTCCCTCAGCTACGCTACCAGAGATAACAGATTCAATTACCACAAAGCACAAAAGCAGCTCAATGACCATAAACTCTCTGTAATTCAAGTACTACGGATGAACAAATGGATTTCACTGGTATTTTTCACGGTGACTGTCATGATTTGACACTGGCCAAATGCCAGGCACCCACAAAAGCCATTCGCTCACCTTCCCACATTACACCTGGGCAGAGGAGAGAACAAAGGGTTCGTGAGTTAAGGACTGGGAGAAAACACTCCAAGGGTAAAACAACACACTCATCTTAGAGATACAAAGTGAGTTTATTACTAACAAAATCAGAGAAGTAAAATAAGGCTTTAGGAATATCTTTCTTTCCCCCAACCCCTCCCTCCTTCCCACTGACAGCACAGGGAGATTGGGGGTGGGGGATTTGGTCAGTTCATCACCCAAAGTCTTCTGCTTGGCTCAGGGAGAAGTTGTTCTCCTGTAAGACTGCTAAGAGGTCCTTACCTTGAGCATGTCTGGCTGCCGCAGAATGACTGCAGCCCAAATAGCTATGGCAGCAAGAGACAAGTCAAGAGAGAGACTAATCAAATACCTGCCTCCCTAAAGATGCAGGAGGTGTATATCTCCTCAAGAGCCAGGCACAGTTTGGGAAGAATGGTACGTGCACACAAGCAGTCCTAAGTACCAGAGAGAGAAAGAAGCACTGCCTTGTGTCAAGCAGGAGGCAAGAGGAGCTCAATCAGCTTTAGGAAAGAAAAGAACCCCAACCCCAAATATGCTTTCAGAAGTAGAAATCTAAAGCTCTTCTCTTTCAATTTCCTCTCTACTCAACCTCCCTCTTTCCTCAAGGGATCCTTTCCTGCCACTGAGCAGTAACAAGAACTACTTGTTCTACTTGTTACAACAAGATTTTTCTCTCATTTGTAAAGAAACAAATAAATACATAAACATCTGTTGGTACATTCACTTGTAGCACAGTCAGGTTTACCAAAGCTGCAACACTCTGAAGATTATCTCTTGCAGTGTATGTTGACATCAACCCCACAAATTGTCCTCTTCTGCAACACAATTCCCGGATCTTCAAAGCTGCTGCCACATCTTCATTAGTTAATACATAACCTGGACTCTCTCCAGGGCCATCACTTGAGCCCAAGTCATTCACCTCTTTTGATAAAGGGCTCCCTTCAAGACTGCTCAGCAGGACCACAGGGGCTTCTCTCCCATCACTGATAAGCATGAAACACACCAGCCTTTTCCCTACAAATTCTCACATGTCCCTGGTTGCTCCTCATTTTGCTAGCTTTCACCACCACACTTGGGATATCTCATGTTCTCTCTTTGTCTTGCACATAAGATTACAGAAAGAGAAGATGGGGAAGAAGTCCCTCACTTTTCTCTGACAGCTCTATCGAGTCTGATTTTTTGAGTGTTTCTTTGGTAGGGTGGAGGCAAAGAATGAATTGTTACTCAGAGTTGTCATATCTCATTACTGTGCAACAAAACCACATGGCAAGTCCGGCATTTACACTATTCCTCTAAATTCCTTTCCTTTCTGTCAGGTCTTGCCTTGCAGAGCATGAAAGAGGGGAGAAAAAGCTTGATAATCAGCTTCAAAAGACATATTGAAAAAATTATCCCAGTGCAGCATTTAGCTCGACGTCCAGCAGAAAGGAAAGCTCAGAGCCTCAGGGAACCCTGCAAACCTCCTGTGGGAAAAGTATGACAGGAGAGAGACCTCCATGACCACCTAGTCTTTTGGGACTAGAGCCATAGCAGGCTGTGAGCATTCCAGCCTAGACTTTTTGCAATTTATTCCTGGGATAAGGAAGAACACATAAAAGCTCCTTGCTGTTTCTGCTGAAGTAGAAAAGACTCCTTCACTACCCATCACCTGTACTTTGAGAGAATCAAAATTTATTATTACCTCCTGGGAGAAGAAATGTGTAGGAATTTTTAAGCAAGACCATTTCAGCCACCCAAGAAAGCACAGTACAGCTGAGAAATTTGTCAGTTCTAAAATAACTGACATAAGGATAATTTCTATACCAGAAGATAATAGAGGTCAATAAATTGAAGCTAGTTGGATGCCTACAATACAGAAAAAAAAATTCATTTTCAAATGTGAGCCTGGGAGGAAGGGACAGGAAGAGCAACAACTTCACATCAGGAATGCTCTGTGCACAGAACTTGTCCCATGTATTTACCGTGTCCATAATTTCACAAAACACAAATCAAGGCCTCTAATTCAAAAGGCTTAAACTCTATTGCTTATGGTAGGAAAAGCTGGAGGGAGTGAGAGTTGCAGGTAAGATCCAGAAGGCAACCTAACTGCTCCTCAGCGACTGCAGGAAATCCACTCATTGGAGTGGTATTGATGGAATGCTGGAAAAAACCTGAGTATGAGCAACTAAGTAAGAAAACCATGATCTGGACTCTATTAGTCCTTTAATTAGCCCTATGTAAGTCACCAAAATAGGTCATTCTACAGATCTTTTTTCAGAGAAGACATGCAGACTACAAAGTGTCTGGGAATATTTTCAGGTGCCAGGCACACATTGCCACCACTCAGAACCCATGGAGATATTTAGTTTACAAATAAAGCATAATAGTCAGTATGACCTGCAGAAAAATTCACTGTATGATGTATAAACCCCTGATTAAATAATATAAATCCTTTGCATCTCCAAGGGAATTTCCTCTGCCATATCAGAGCTTTACACAAGAATTCTCCTTGTCAGCATTATCCTTATCTCCTTAATACAGGAGTCTACACTACAAGTCCCACATCAAGGTGAACCCTGAGATAAATCAAGGCTGAGTGGAAGAGTAATATAAAGCAGCTGGCATAGTCAGCCAGCAGCACCCAAGAGTGCTGACAGTCACCACTCCAGAAGGCTGGTCACAGCTAAAGACAGACTGCACAAAGGGAAAGAAACAAGTGAGAAAATGGGATAAGCAGGGAAGGATAAAATGCAAAGCTGGCAACAAGAAGCTTTAATTCAAAGTGAGGGCTCTAATTTAAAACAAGCTTATAGAAAACAAAAAACCTGACACAGCTGGAAGACCAAGCCTTCTAACAAGGTACAGAAGTGCTGTCCATTGGAATTTGGACAGGGGTGAATGAGAAAAGAAAGAGGAGGCCTGAGCGTCTCTTCATCACCATTACCAAGCAACAGCTTGCAAAGAGGGCAAATCTAAGGTTAGCATTTAATGTTTAACTGTACCTGCAGCAAAACTGTGGCTTGATGGGCACAGTCTTCCTGTTCCAGCAATTCCAGGATGTGAATTTGCACTGAGGACATATTTTAACCTTGGGAAATAAGGCAGCAATTGGCCAAACTGGCCACTGAAAGCCAAATTAATACCAGATATATTTACCACAAGCAAAACCATCTCTCCCTTTGGAGATGACTTCACCTTTGGATCCAAGGGCTTGTCCCAGAGCACTCCAGGATATCAATATATCAATTTTAAAGGGATAATACAAAGAGAAAAGCCTGGCTGGACACACTAGGACTAAAATCTGACTCAGACTAGGAGATGCTCTACTAAAGATGCAGAATGAGCACCAAATTAAGCTCTCAAGACAACTACTAACTCCTGCAATCTCAGCCTCTCTAAGATGCCTGCAGCAGGGTGGTAGAAGGCAACAGCTAAGGGCATACCAACTCTACCTTAGGGCTTCTGGGTTTACCTCTTGAAAAATTTAATGCTGATTAAAAAAAAAAAAAGTGGCAACTGTCCTATCTCAAACCTGAGTGAGCTCACTACTAGGTAAAATTAGCTCATAGCAGTAGCCCAGTGCTAGAAAATACCACTCAAAGCACATACACAAGAGAACAAAAGCTGCTGCACATTACAGACAGGAATAAAAACCTCAGCAACATTCCTTCGTAGTTTGAGCCTCCAGTCTCTAACAGCTGGAGCACCAACAGAGAAGAAAAAGCAAAATTTAACACCATATTTCGTTCAAAATCTCTGCTCTTTCGAGATGTTTCCTATTAATGCGGTACCAGAATAGCTCACTGCTTTGCATTTGAAAAAATCCAAGTGCTGCACCTCTCCTATTTTGTTTAGGAAAAAGTAGTCAGACAGGTGTCTTCCCTTGCCCCTGAGCATATTTCGAGTCATTTCTCAGTCACATGTGAGGCTGTTCTCTTCACCACAACCACCTTCACTACAGGTAACTGTTAACCAAGATTATCTCCTGAAAGGGGAAACCTGTTCATGGTGAGTCCAAGGAGTCCTGGACACTTTACCCACACACTCCATCTGGGCTTCAGTAAACTTCCTGAGTTCCCCTCAGTTGCTGAAGGTGCCAGATTGTGGTATAACTCCTTCATCCCAAAAATGACTGCTTTTTCAAATTAATCCCCCTCTCAATTTCACTTTGGACAGGACTTGCAAGCACAGCCAAGAGAATAAACAAGCCCAACCACCACCACTGCCCCTTTCTGACACACTTTTGAGCACAAGAGAAACAAACTTTTCCACTGTGAACCCAGGTTTAGTGACAGCAGACTTATTTTAGTTACTTATTTTTAAACCTTTTGGAAGTAATCCACAGCGTTGGCAAGCCAAAACTCACTTCAGGGAATAAGTAAAAATTTTATTAGAAGTGGTTAGGAATAAAATAAAATTATATATATATATACACATATGGCACAAGTTCAGGGCTATGGTTGTTACTGTACATGGACATTAAAGCATCAAGGAGATATAAAAGCATTCAATAGCAGTAACTATTTTAGCTGACAGTCCCCCACAGCCTTCTACTTCACCTTCCCACACAAATACCATCTCTAGAGGATGAAAACCGCTGGATGTCTGTTAGAAGCCACTACGCACACGGGGATCGAATAAAGGAAGCAACACAGTTCTCCTCCTTTTCCAGGGATTCCTCATGGCCCGGAAACTAACCTTTTTTGAGTTATATACAAACAAAACAGTACTGAATAACACTGTAGTTTTTTTTTTTTTCTGTTAAGAACTTGGAGAGCAGAGCCAGGAGGCTACAAAAGGCGGCACAAGTCCTGCGGGCAACCTCCCCCCGCCTCGCTCGCTACCTAAAAACGATGAACATTAAGCCAAACGGGGCGCAGGTAGCCGGTCGGGCCGGGCCGGGGCTCACACCGAGCGACCCGCGGGCCCCTTCCCTACTGGGAGGGCGGCGGGCCATCCCCGGGGGCTCCCCACGGGAACACACCGGGGAAAGGCCCGGCACCGCCCGGCGCGTACCTCGGGTGTCGGCGGAGACCGGCGTCGGCATCGGCGCGGCGGGGCCGCCCTCGGGTCCCGGCGGGAGCCGCTGCCCGGCGCACATGGACTTCAGCACCTGGAACACGGCGAGCGGCGCTACGTTCATGCGCAGCAGGTCCAGCAGCACCCTGGGGGTCGAAATGCGGCACCGGGAGCACCCGTCAGAGGGGAATCCGGCGTCACCGGCGGGTCCAGCGGGGGCCGCCCCCGCTACTCACCGGAACACCTCCGGGTCCAGCCCGCTGCCCGCCGCCTGCGCCAGTTCGAACAGCTCCGCCTCTTCCGCGCTCAGCAGCTGCTTGCGCCGCAGCCGCGTCTCCGCCATCGGCGCCATTCCCGCCGCTCCCGCCGCTCCCTCCGACATGCCTGCGCGGCCACGCCCCCGGCTTGGCCTCCTCACACCCGGCCACGCCCCCGGCTGGGCCTCCTCACACCCGGCCACGCCCCCGTCTTGGCCTCCTCACACCCGGCCACGCCCCCGGCTGGGCCTCCTCACACCCGGCCACGCCCCCGCATGGCTCAGCCCTGCTGCTCCCGGCGCGGCCGCCAGGCGGCAGCCGCGCTCCCCTGCCCGGTGCGGGCGCGCTGTGTACTGTGTCCGGTGTGGCAGTGTCCACTGTGGCAGTGTCCGGTGTGCTGTGTCCGGTGTGGCAGTGTCCACTGTGGCAGTGTCCACTGTGGCAGTGTCCGGTGTGCTGTGTCCGGTGTAGCAGTGTCCCCCCTGTCCGCCCCGCTGTCCCCCGCACTCGCCTCTGCCCCAGAGCAGGGCAGGACCCAGCAGGGCCGCTGAGCGCACAAAGGGCAGTGCAGCAGTTCTGGGTGCGGAGATGCTGGGGGGACCCACGAGCTACAGAGACCCGTGTTCTTGCCCCCAGCTGTCCCCTGGGCTAGGCGGGAGCTCCCCCTGAACGCGCTGCAGTTCCTGAGCCCAGAGAGCATCTGGCATTGTATGGGAAAGAAAACTGGAAATTTGGGTCTTGAGTCGCACCGTGGTGAAGAGATGGCAAACTGAGATTGAAATTCCTCTATCTAAATGGAAATTAGTTGTTGCCATCAGGGAGGAATGGTCCGTCACCACTGCCCCTGGCCCGGCACACCCAGGCCCCAGAATTGGGCTGTTAATGGAGAGCAGAACAGAGTGTCCTTTGGGACACTGTGTCCTGCCCCCCTGGCAAAGCCATGAGTGATGCCATCCCATCCCTACACCAAGCCACAGGAGAGAGATGCTCCCACTCCACATCCCAAGCAACCTGTGAGTCTGTCAAAAGGTGACCTTGTGCCCCAACAGCCCTGGTGACAGACATTTACTGCAGATGCCAAGGCAGGAATGACATCGATGATGGTAAAAGAAGGATCTTGCTCTTTATGGACGCAAGAAGGACCAGCTCAGCAAGAACAACTATGGCTGTGTTTCAAGTGGGAGCAGCAGCTGCCAGCAAGAATTACTGTGCTATCTGGGCGGTTGCCAATACCAAAGCCACAGAGCCTAAGGCTGTCCCAAAAGCTGGATTTTCAGAGAGACCCTCAGCTGAGGAGGGAGTACAGGTCTGTGATGCAAGAGGACTGAAAAACACCCCTGTGCTTGTTCTCTTGCCTGTTCTGGTATACAATGTGCTGCTTCCTTTGGGGCAGGCTGGAAGTTGAGTGCAAATGCAAGAGCCCTCGTTGTGTGGGTGATGCAGTCTCCAGATTTGGTCCCACATGGACGACCTCCACCAGCCAGTGGTATGTGTGAGCTCAGCTACAACTCACAGCAGAAGAGAGCAAGATGCTTTTTAGAGAAGTCTCAGCTTGAACCTCCCTCCATCCTGGCCCCAGTCTGTTCCAGCTGGCAGCTCTCCCTGCATGCTGTGGTCAGCATCACAAACAGGGCTGGAGATCTTCCCAGGGCAAAGGACAGGAGACCCTATCCCTCCCATGCTTCCTTTATAGGTCACGGCTCTGTCACACCTTCCCCACATTTCCTGACATAAGCCTGGATTGGCTTAGTCTGCAACTTGGAGTGACAACCCTTTCCTCTGGACTTCAAAGCTTTCTCTGAATCATTTCTGGGGGCTCTGTTGCCTGTTTCACCCTTTTGCTCTCCCCATCCAACAGGTTATTAGAATAAGTCCTTGGGACCCCATAAACTTCCCCTGAGAAGGCCTCAGTTACTGGGGGAGCAGTCTGGGTAGCACCTGGGACTCTGGCTTAAATGACACTGACAGGACCTTTGGTCTTGAAGCCCACCAGACACCCTCCATTACCTCTGGCAGGACTGTAAAACCCAGTCAACACTCAGTCTGTGGTTTCCAGAGAAGGACAAGCCTGGACAGCCCAGGATGTTGATGCCAGGCTGCATCTTAGCCTTTGCAGGACATATTTATGAGAGGGGCTGAACAGATGGGGACAGGGGAGGATCTGACAACCTGCATGTGTAGAAGGAAAAGAGAGTTAGGTGCAGCAGAGAGCCTGCAATCCTTACACTGAGTTACCAGAAAGAGCTGCAGGTTGCTCAGACATCACCCTAAATGGAGGCAAAGCGATGCATGAGCCTTCCCTGTCAACCAGGACATGCTGTGCACGGTCAGAGCAAGCACAGGCGTGCTGGGAATGTGCAGAGGTACCTGTGAGCAGAAGCTGTGACGCTGTGCTCAGGCAGTAAATCACAGTGCACTGTGGATGTGCAGCAAGGCAGAGGGTGGGGAGAAGGGACATGCAGCAAGCCTGCCAGTCTCACACAGGCAGTCAGGGCTGGCTATTTAATGGAGAAAAATATAGCACACACACATTCATGGTGCAAATTAAGAGAAAGATTGGCAGCTGTGCCAAGCTGAGTGAGACAGGAAGGACAGAGAATGCCTGGGGTACAACCACTGGCTGAGGACACACCGTGAATGCATGAGATCAGGCTCAGACAGGAGGGGCTGCATGACATCAGTGAGGGAAGGATCAAGGTCACCTATGAAAGAAGGGCCAGATTTAAGAAAATCTGGATATGGCTCAAACCTCCAACAAATGCAGCCAATGTGCCTTCCACATCCAGAAAATGGAAAACAGGGATTTAAACAAATCTGGACTTTCATATTTTCTGAGGCTTTTTTGAAAGAAACCCAGCTCCCAGACAGAAAAGTGAATGTAAATAGAATTTATCACAGAAACATTGTCTCTGGATAGGGTAATGATTTCTCTTTGATAATTAACTTTGACAAGGTGATGCAGAGCATTGTAGTAAGTGTCCCTGCTCATGACAGAGGGCTGGAACAAGAGGAGCTTCAAGGTGTCTTACAATCCAAACCATTCTATGCTTTTATGATAATTTAGCCTGGTTAGATTTAAGGAAGAAGTCTGACTTGCACCCCATATGAACCAGTTTCCAGTGCTGGAAGTCATGGGTATGGATGTAACAAGAACCAGCTAACCAAGTAAAATGCTGGGCTGTGTTAAAGGGCTGGTAGTGTGGAATGGTCATGCCTGGGATGTTCTGGGGAGGGACACAGCCACATCACTAGCAAGCACTGGGATGGTCCCACCTGGAAGATCATAGAATCCTAGGTTTGGGTCAGAAGATCATCTAGCCCAACCTCCTATTGGGAGCAGGGACATCTTCAATTAGATCAGGTTGCTCCAAGTCCTGTCCAACCTGGCCTTGAATGTTTCCACACATGGGACCTCCACCTCCTCTCTGAGCAACCTATATCAGGGTTTTTTACCACCCACATTGTAAAATAGTTCTTGTATCTAATCTAAATTGATATTCCTTTTAGTTTAAAACAATTTCCCCTTCTATGTGCATGAGCACAGTGGTTTGGAGACAGGCCTCCAAATTGTCAATAGAAAAGGAGAAAATGGCTCACAGGTGTAGACTCAAAATTAGGTGGAGGCATCCAAGCAAAGATGTCTTGGGACAATGTCCAAATAGGACACCAGAAGCAAGTAAATGGTTTGGAAGGATGCTGAAAACCATACTGAAGGGACTGAGTGAGGGTGGTCTCCAAGTCAGAAGTTGAAACTTGTCCTTTGGGTCAAACATTTGGTCTTTAGGAAAAGATTAGAGAGGAAGCATTCAGCTGGGCCATGTCTGTGCCAGTGCACATGTGTGCTATGTATGT
Source organism: Cinclus cinclus (assembly GCF_963662255.1). Taxonomy (NCBI): domain Eukaryota; kingdom Metazoa; phylum Chordata; class Aves; order Passeriformes; family Cinclidae; genus Cinclus; species Cinclus cinclus. The sequence continues at coordinate 4,954,284 of NC_085058.1, read as the reverse complement.
GCTACCCTGCACATTCCACTGGCAGCCTGAAGGGATCAGGAGCAAATTTCTCTCCTTTGCTCTAAACTCTGGCAGCTGAGCTGCTGAGTTATCTGATCCTCCTGTAGATTGCTGTGGTTGGAGGCAAAACACAAGGCACAGCATTCTCAGCTGTGAACTTAAACATCCCTGCTAGGGCTGGAGTTTCAAACTAATCACTAGGCTTGGACTTCAAGGAACTTCTCCAGGCCAGAGGGGCAGGAAGGGGGCATGGATGACAATGTGAGGGTTTAAACCAGTCCCAGGAGGATCAGTTGCTGGTTCTCTCCAACCTCAGGTACTTAGGAGCCTTGCTGACTTGTGCTAGGATGGGTAATGTGAGGCTTGTCACTAACCAAAGGGCTTCATTTCTAGCAGGTGGGAGATATTAGGGACAGAATTCAGTGAGCACACCCCAGCTGACCATGTGGACAAGCTCCAATTCTGTCCTCTATCAGTTTATCCCTCTTGGTTGCCTCCATCCTCCAAAACTACATATTTTCATACAATCATAGGGCTGGAAAGGACCTTAAAGGCTCATCTGGTTCAAATCCTCTGCCATGGGTAGGGACACTTTCCACTATCCCAGGTTGCTCCAAGCCCCCATTCATCCTAGCCTGGAACACTTTCAGGGATGGGGCAGCCACAGCTTCTCTGGGCAACCTGTGCCAGGACCTCACCACCCTCTTAGCCAATAATTAATTTTTATCTCATCTAAAGCTGCCCTCTTTCAGTTTAAAACAATTCCCTCTTGTCCTGTCACTCCAGGCCCCTGTCCAAAGTCCCTCTCCACCTCTCTTGGAGACCCTGAGAGCACTGGAAGGGGCTTTAAGGTCTCTCTGGAATCTTGTCCTCTCTGGGCTTAACAGCCTGAACTGTCTTCATGGGAGACAGCCATGTGAGCATCACTTTGGTCAGTGAAGTCCTGTGCAGGGGTAACACAGCCCCAAGCTGACCCACAACCAGGCAGAGTGGCACAAAGCCAGGGCTGCACCAGCTCAGCCCCGACACTGTGCACATGCTGTTCCAAGCAGTGCTAATCCAATTAGAAAACAAACTTCCTCCCTCCATTATCAGGACCTGCAGTATGCTAAACCAGCCCAGTGATTATGGAGGGCTTAGTGAGGGACTAGTGATCAGGCAATGAATGTCAGAGCTGTTGCACGCACCAGGAGGAAGGATACAGAACACAAGCAGTTGGGAGGACATGGGGGATTGCTGGGACAAGTGGATTAGGAATTATTACAAACAAAGGTCTTTGGTCTAACTTTATGCTGCCAACAGGGTTAACCTTAAAGCCACATTAAGATTGTTCATGCTCTTTTCCCTCCTGGGGATTAGCATCCTTATGAATGGAGATCCCTGTCACCTCTCTAGCCCTACTGGATGCCTGCCCTCACCAACCCCATTCCCAAACAATGCTCACTTCAGTCACAGGATGGCAAAGGCAGCATTCAAATACCCTTTCAAGAGAAATTCAGTCCAAATTTTCTGGGGAGCTGCTGTTCACCTCCCACCACTGAGCTGCTAGAACTGGAGTCGTGTATTTTTGGTTGTCAGGACAAAGGAAGGGGTTATTTCCATTGATCAAGCATTGGTGAGACCACACCTGCATACTGTTTCCACATACATGAAGAAAGCAAGAGAGTCAGAGAGTCCTGCTGAGGATGGTCAGGGGCAGAACAAGGGAGTTTCACTTCTTTAGCCTGGAGAAGAAAGGGCTCAGGAGGGATGTAATTCCCACAGTAATGATCAAGAGCTACTTTGCTGAAGCACTTGGACACACAGCCCAGCTGCAGGGCAGTCCTGCTGGTCCATGACTGGCTCTGGGGAGCTGGTGTAATGCATACAGGTCTCATCCCTCTCATCCCTGTGCTCAGCAGGGATGCTCCTGAGATGGAGCCAGGCTGCATGAGCAGGATTTCATCATAAGGCTGCACAGCCAGCACTGGCTCCCAGACAGCTTGCTCCCTGCCAGAGCTCCTCAAAAAAACAGCCCCACACTATGTGGGGAGCTGCACGGACACAAGAAGCCTCTTATTTCCCACCCACAGCTTCCAAGAAGGCAGAGGATCCCCCCCATGATGAGCTCTTCACTGGACCCACTAGGGCATAGCAGGGCTGCTAAGTGGCACTTGAAACCTTCTAAGTGCAGAAAGGGCACCCAGCAGCATCGCTGCAAATTTCTGTATCTCCAGCCCTTCCTGCATGCTCTGGGAAAAAGGCCCTCCCACTGGAGTCACCTCCATCCCCACACGACTAAATGCCTCCCTGGGATGGAGAGAAGCAGCCAGAGCTGCCAGCAGCCAAGTGGTCTGTAAGGAGACACCGGCCAGCTCAATCCACTGCCTTTTAAGGAGTGGAAGAGGCTGAGGCATCCTTGAACAACCCACCACACTTCTGCAGGCTCCCAGCCACGGGGTGCATTCACAGACCACACTGGCCATGCCCCACAGGCCTCACAGCAGCTCAAAACCGTGCAGGGCAGCCAGGACAGCCATCTCTCAGCTAAGATCGAGTATGAAAAACCCCACAGCCCTGATAGCAGATCAGGGTTCCTGCAGTGGCTGCAGCACACACCCACACAAAGTCCCCACAGTCCCATCAGTCACCTCAGTCCCCACCAGCAACCAGCAGGGTCAGCTTCTTCCGGGGAGCAGGCAGAGGGGAAGATGATGCTTTTTCACAAAGCCTTCATCAAGCCACTGCTAACTAACTAACGAAGCCCTCAGGCATCATTCCACTAACAGAAAAGATTTTGCTGGTCCAGCAGTGAATTTGCTGCTGTCATCCCCACCCAGAGAGCAGAGGGGAAAGGTAATGTGCTGCTGGGGAGTAAGAGCAGAATGGAGCTTAGGCTGAAGCATGAGTAGAGGAAACATGTGTGCATGGGTACAGGAGCAACACCAGGAACATGGTTAAAACAAAACGCAAGGTATGTATGAAACAGTACACAGCACCAGAGAGAGGTTCAACCAAAAAAAAAAAAAAGAGCAAGCTGGCCCAAAGACAAAGTATCAAGAAGACAAACAACAGCACTGGAGCCAGTAAATTCTCAGCGATCAGGAGCTCTGTGAAATTCAGGGACTTATACCTAAGATTTATGAGAAGTGAAGGAAAACAAGGCAGCAAAAGATCCCAAAGAGCTTCTATAGGGAGAAACAAGCAAGTCCAAAATCAGCTCATTACTGCCCACAAAGGGTCTCAAATACATGGCAAGGACATGACCACTAGCATCCTTTGTCCCCTGTGACTCAGAGGAGTGCACTGGTTGGACGGGCAAACCAATCTCAGTGTATGCAAGGGCACAGGGAAAATCAATTGCCTTAAAGTTTTTGTGTAACAAAATTTTCCTTTCCACTGTTCTGCTACACTGATCCCCCACTCATAGTGGGATGTGGGCACACAGTCCCATGAAGCAGGAGACAACCATGCACCGCTTTATTAGGCAGTGGTGCTGCACACATAGCCAAGGCTGGTCACTATTTACGTTTGGCAAAGGATGGCAGTGAGTACTGAGCACTGGTGAAGGTATGGGCAGCCTGCCTCACACTCTGCATGCCTCGCTGGCCCCAGGCAGGTCCTGCTCACCCCTGCCAGCCTCCTTACCTGCAGGCACAGCCATTTAGTCTCTCATGGGCAGAGCTAGGCACCCTCATGGAGGTACCTCAGGCCTGCTACTGGATGATTTTATCCCCGTAGTCGCACACATTGCTCCCCTCCCTGGACTTCCAAGGTCCCAGCTCCAGTCCTGGCATCCCAAGGTCTGCCAAGGAGGCAGGGGTGGAGGTGTGGAAAGCTGGCGAGCCCCACTCAGCTCCTTGCACAGGGGGTCCTTCCAGTGCCATGCCAGCATGCAAACCAGTGCATGGGAGCCCCCAAGAGAGCAGGATGAGGGGCCCAGCTGCAGTAATCTCCAACAGCACTGGCTGTGCCCAGTGAGCTGCTCATGAGCTGGTGGTCTGGAGCCCATCCTTGGCATGGCAACGCTCAGCCCCGTGGCCAGTTTTGGGTGCACCCAGCCTTGAGCCTGGCTCATGGGGGTGATTACTATAGGGTACGGATAGCCACTGGGTAAAGCAAGGACATGTGCTCGGCCCCCTTGATGGGCAGCTTGCGGCTGGCGTAGTGATGGATGATCTCTGGCACGCTGTCAAAGGGTGGGCTGTGCTGACCCAGCACGTACTTGTTCTCCTGTGTCCTGGACAGTTTCATGTGCATGAAGCCCTGGCTGCTCCTGCAAGGATAGATTAAGGCAGGGTTAGGGAGTATAGTTGGCCCCAGCCTCCCCTCATCTCCTGACCCCTGACACAGGCAGCCTGTCCCTGCAGCTGAGGGGAATACTGCTGACTCCTGTCTTCAGCCACAGCTCTGCCTGCACCATCCTGCTCCTGGCTGACTCCAACAAAACCCAAAGAGCAAAGGAAGGACATGGCCAACAATGCTGCACTGTGTCCCCTTGGGGAGTATGGCCATGCAGTGGGGTGTGTAGGGCCCATCCAGGGTGCATGTGGATAGGGAAGCCATCACCTGGGCAAGAGCAGCAGGGACACTTGCTGTAGTGTCACTGAAGGGTAGTGGCTTTTGCTCCTTGCATGTGACAAAGCCCCTTTTGCAGCTGCTCTGGCTCTCACAGGATCCCCTCAGCTCCTAGGACTTCAGCTCCCAGATCTCCAGCCTCACCATAGCAAACCAGGTTTTTGGCTGTGGGCCAAAGGATTTTCTCCTTCCCCCTCTCCCAATGCCACTATTGCAGGCTCCATAAAACCCACTCAGCAACACCATTTCCCAGCACAGCACGGGCACCAAGCCACGCCAAGCTGTGCAGTCAGATCCTGCCACAAATGCTGATTCCAAGTGACGGACTAATGGCCCTGTTGCTATTAATTTGCATCTCCAAGGAGAGCCGCAGCCTGTCTGCAGCATCTGGATTGCACATTATAGCAAAATATTGATGACTTAAAAGCAGACAGGATCTCATCAGTGACACTGAGCTGCTTCTAGTGCTGCACAACCCAGCTCCATCCCCCCAGCTGGGGACAGGCCATAATGGACAGCCCAGCTGCATTAGCAAAATGGGTTTGCAATCCATTTGGAGAGAGAAGCAAGGAGCCAGGTATCCTGGGAGACAGCCACAGCCCCCCAATATGAGCTAAGGAAAAGTAATAGCTTGGCTGTATTTTGCGTCCCAGTGGCAGGGAACCAGAGCACTGCCACATGGAACTATGGAGAGATGATACTGATTGTGTTTTGCCCAAATTGCTCCACAGGTATTTGTCACAAGCTCAGGGATGTGGTGAGATTGCACCCCTAGAGAGATGACTGAGAAAACAGGCTGCAAACACCAGCAGCCAGGACAAGGGGTGGGTGCTGCTTCTGCTGAGCACCTTTGCAGGCATGAGGAAGGACACAAAGCTTTGCAGTGTGGCCTCAACCACTCTTATACCCTCCAAGCATCTGAGGCAATGGCATGACCCTGTCCATGACAGGCACTGTGGGGCTGCCTAGCCTGGACTAGCCAGGACAGTTAGAGCAGGGTTAAATCCTTCCAGCTACCTGATCTGCTCCTGGCTGCTCTCCCTTTTGCTTATTTTCCTTTAAAGCAACACCAAAGAACTTTAGGTCAGCACTGGAACACTTTTCATACCATCTCCTTGGCTGTGCCTCCTTTCTCAAAGAGGAAAAAAAAAAAAAAAAAAAGAGTTTAAAAAATAATAGAGAGAACTGCAGACAGCCAGCTTACAGCTATATAAAAAGCATCCCAAGGGATTTTCCTTGAACAGGCTCTACAGAGAAAGGCAGTGAAGTAAAAATCCTGCTTTCAGGGCTGTGGGTTCTCTGCAAACTCTGTAAGGACAGGCAATGCCCATGTAATTCCTTGATGGGCTGGGGAAGTTGGGATACCACTGCACACCATGGCCTAGCTATACATGCCATCTGAGAGGATTTTGCCATAAAACTAAGGATGATAGCAAGAAGTAAGGGGAAAAACACTAAGAAACAGATGGTGGAGAGGTGATGGAAAGCCACCTTTGGTGACGGAATGCCACCTCCCAGGCTCTCCAACACACATGCTGACTAACTCCACTCACAAGGCAATGGTGAGACCTCTCACAGCTTCAAATGCAGCCCACCAACCAGAAGAAGCTGTTGCTCCAGAATGTCTCATGAGCCAAGGGAAGGAAAAAACACAGAAAATTAAAACATCAGTAAAAATTATGTGGGGGTTTTTTGTTGTTGTTTTTGTGTTTGTTTTTTTTTTTTAATTTTATTTTGTGGGTTTGTGCTGCCCCAAGAGCCAGGAAAGAGCTGGATGATCAGCTGTGGGCAGTTCCCCCTGTCAGGACACATGCAGAGATGCTTTGTGATATTTTGGCATTTGGGGAATCTGGAAAACTCGGGAGTATATAAAGATTCCCCAAAAACCCCAAGCAGAAACCAAGCTGTGCTGTGGAGATGAGGTTTCCCTACTGGCAAACCAGAGCAGGGTAAAGCCCTCTCTACAGCTAAGCAATGGATTTGAGGGCTGGGGAGGCAAGGATGGGTACCCACATTTCCATTAACAATGAGTTTGTACAAACTTTCTTTTCCCATGAAACTAAGTTACAAAAAAAAGAGGGAACAAGAAAATAGAGCTGGAAGCTGTAACCAGACACATTTTACTGAGAAGTGAGGCACATAATTTGATCCATCTGAGGGATTATTAGCACTGCAAAGGAAGAGCAGTGGGCCTCCACATCTTCCTGAGAGATGTTTTTGCCAGACATCAAACCAGAAGCCTGTGCCACACCACAGAAAAATGTGGACTTCATACTGCAGCCATTTCTGCCCACTCGTTGTCATCTCATAGTTAGCCAAATTAGCATGGGCACAATTCACTGTGGACACTCAGCTAAGGCACCTGATCACCTCTGCTGTGGGTCCACAACCCCCCAGCCCTGCAGGGCTCACTCACTTCAAGGAGAGGGAGAAGTCATTCTTGCTGGTCTCGCTGTTGCGCACCAGGTAACTGGCCTCCTTGCACAGCCTCAGCAGTGTCTCTGCATCTGTCCGGCTGATGGCCCCGTGGTACCAGCTGGAGGAGGAGAGGGAGCAGCTGTGCTGGGCACAGAGCAGACCCACGGGAAGTGCTCTGCCCTGAGGCAGCGGCCATGCCAGCACCTCCGGCAGGGACCTCCCCAGGGACTGCAGCCACATTCAGGAAGAGGGAATGGGGTGGCACCACTGGGGTTGGGAGACAAAGGGCAGGGACAAACAGGCTGAAATGTGGACCCAAGGAAGAAAGGAAGAAGTAAGTCTGCCTCAGGGCTCCTCATGGTGTGGCCACAGGGCTCCCTAGAGCAGGTGGAAGGGTTGGGCAGCCACTCCAGGAAAGGCAGGACTCACCACTGACTCTCCAGGGGCAGGGCAGGGTCAATCCTCTCCCCGACAAAGGGGCCAAGCTCAGTGGTCAGTGTCTTTGTGCTCTTGAGGCTGCTGGAGCCATGCCTGAGGACAGCCCTGGCCTTCTCCTCCTTGCAGGGCAAGGTGAGGTCGTACCCCAGCCCCTCTGATGGACCTGCAAGATAGACACACATCACATTCTGGGATCCTAACTTTCTCTGGCAGGAAGTAAGAGCCACTTACATCACACTGGGTCACCTCACACTGCCCCATTCCCATGGTCTAAGCAAGGGCAGGGCAGCTCTTGGGCTGCTGCTCACTGCAGTGCCCAGGACGGGCTTCCCAACTCACCAGGCCTGGAGCCAGTAGCTGAGGCCATGGAAGACATTTCCAGGGAGGTTTCAAAAGCTCAGGAGGTTTTGCTGATGCAAAAATAAATTCATTGGCTGTGGTACAGAGATAAGTGAGATGTAGCAAGAACAGGTTCCCCAGTCTCAGAGGAAAAAATTAAATTAAAAAAAAAGAGAGGATAGATGGAGCTAAAGGAAGCGGTCAATTTGGAACCAATGGACACATTTCTGCTGCCACAAATAAACATGGGGTGAAAAAAACAACTCCTTGATGTGGGAAGGGGATATTTTGACTGCAGGTACCTTCCTGATGCTACCACCTGCTTGTCACCAGCCCAGCCACAGCCATAAGCACAGGGGATTGACCAAGATGTGCCCCAGGGACCTAGACTCCCACTGCCTGTTATTTCTGTGCAGGATGATTTCAGCATTAACAATACGGTTTCTCCTTCCTCCCAAGAGTTCATTAGTGCTCCCTGTACTGCCAACCCCCTTGCACAAATTACTTATCCATTGGCCAGACCTCCCACAGTGTGGGGCTGCCAGGGGCTGCCACCGTGGCAGCACGGTCACCCTTGAGGTGGCTGAGCCCAGAGATGCCCAGGGACTACTAGAATGCCCCAGACAGGACAACTTTCCATGCTTCCTGGCTATTGGAGGGGGAGGCAAAAAACAGCCAGAGGGATGTTTTCCTTTCTAGCAGGGCATCCTCTAAGGTAGCTGTTTGAGTGGCACCTTGTCCAGGCCCTGTGCAGGTGAGCAGGACTCCAACCTCCCAGCACTGCAAGGAAGGGAAGGCAGCCAAAAGCAAACCCAGCCAAAATTCTCTGCAACTTAGCATGGCGTAAATCACCCTGAGCACAGCTCAAGGAGGAGCAGCCCAGCATTATGGCTTGACAAGCCCTGCTTCTGTGGCACTCTGGCTTTTCACCACCCATGCTTGCCCTTGTGTATCACATACAGGCTTCAATTTCAACTCATCACCTTAAAAAATTGAGGCAATCATTAAAAAGCCAGACAATCTAACAGCCCAAGTGTTTGCTGGCAGCACAATGTCACTGTGTTACAGGCTCAAAAGAAATGCATTGCACCTGCAAGAGGGAGACAGAGGCATGTCCATGATTAAACAGGATATGAAAAACAAGCCCTTAGGACTAAGAATACATCCTTCAAGACATTCAAGTCACCCCCAGACATGGGAAACAGAAAATGAGACAAAACTCTGGCAAGATAAACTTAACACAACAAAACAAGGCAAGTCAGAGAGGGAAAAGAGATTCTGTGTTGCTAAAACCAGGAAAAATGACAAACTGATGTGTTCATCGGAAGCAGGATGCATATCAGAGCGAGTGTGGAGATAATAAATGATGGGGGAAAAGAAAAGGCTGCATAACAAAGAGATTAATTTTTATTGACACCTGCGTTCATTGCAGGAAGAGGATCAGAAAGTTCCCACCTGCCAAGACCCTTCTTCTTGAGGACTGATCTCAGTCTGCAGCATCCCTACAGATGTGGGAAATACCCAACAAAGCTCTGGCAGAGTGGCCACTCTGCTTTCGAGTGCCCTCACCATCAGCACCAAAACAAGGCATCACCTGCAGCCTGTGCTCAAGCCCACCCAGGAAGCAGCAAAGGCCACACTGGCTTTATCTTATGAAGCTCTGCAGGGATCTGGGTAGCTGCAGATAAAGAACTGAGACATCTGCACCTGGCACATTGCAGTGCCCACCTGGACAGAATTAGAGACACACAGGCAGCCACAGCACGCCACTACACAGAAAAAGGCACAGCTCGCATCCCAGTTCCCCACTGGTAACAATCCAGTCATGGTATTCCACAAACTCCCCCCTCCTAATGCTCTTGGCAAAATCCTAATTCATCACAGCGTAAGAGCAAGGTCCTTAAAAATATTAATAAAGGGTTGAAAGAGAAGCAGAAATATTTGGCTTTCTTAAGTGAGACTACCAGCAGCATCCAAAGGGGATTTACCCAGGGGCTCTGCTCAGCACACACAAGAAAGGCTTCACAACAAGGCAAACCTGAGATGACAAAGCGTACCTGAGAGATTGGCTGCTCAGGATAGCAAAAGCAAGAGTGGAGAATCCACAGGGACCTCCTGACACTAAGTAGCAAGGTAATAAAACACCAGAGGAAACAGAGCAGTGCTAAATGATGCAGAGGGGCAGCCCCAACTTCAGCACTGGGATCTGAATTAACTGTTAACACACCTGTAAGGGACTGGGCAGCAAGAAAACATCAGCTAAGTACTCAGTGCAGTTACTGAGAACACATTAAAAGCAGCCATCAAATGTTGAGAATTTGGAGGCAAAGAGGAGAGAACAAAAAGGACAGTAACAGCTCTGCCATGCCATAGAATAATCCCCCAGAGCAGCTCTGCTGCTTCGAGCAAAGAGGCACCAAAAAGTCAGTGTCTCTTTGCAGCAGGAAGGTGCAGGACAAACACCTGTTGTCCAGCACATGAGAACTGAAGGGGCCAGGAGGATCTGAAGGAGGGCAGAGGAAGAGGCTTGTGTTTGGCACTGCCCAGGGCTAGCCCCAAGGCAACACAGCGGTCCAGAGTCACAGCAAGCATCTGCTGCAGCCCCCCCGGACATGCTGCTGTCATGCAAGACCCACCATTGGTGTCTTCATAGCTGTGCTGGCTGTGCTGCAGAGGAATGGGAGCACCAGCCTCCCCATCTGGGGGGCTTTCACTGCTGTCCAGCTGTCCCACCGGCGGGGGCCATGGCAGGTCTTTAATGACCTTGATTTCAACTGGATGGGGGATGGGAAGGGGGTGGGAAACAGAGAGAAAGAGAGAGAAAGAAAGGGTTTAGAAAAAACCATCAGCAACACCAGAGGCCCACAGAGAAGGACAGCAGTTGTGGGGGGGAAAGACCTCAGGAGCCCTACCCCAGCCTGGCCATCTCATCCCATCCACAGTACCAAGCAGATACAGTGGGGCACATTCCCAGTGGAGACACCGTGGTTCTCCATCAGTTTTTCCAGCCAGCCCTCTCCGGGGTTTGGGGGAGCCTGCAAACACTCCATTCCATATACTCGTCTGTCTGGGGGTCTTGGCAAAGCATCCCATTGCCATCTGTCCTGCCTGTGCATCTGTTTTGCCCTAGGTACCTCCCAGCAACCCACAGGGTCCACATTCCCCTGCCAGGCACCAGTGGGTTGCAGCCTTATGCCAGTAGCAGCTGCCCATCAGCAGGAGTCCCATGGAGCCCCCAAAGGAGGAATGGGCCAGCACAGACATTTTGGCATCACTGAAGTGAAAAAAAACCCTGCAAGACACAGCAGGATCTGCCCTGGCTTCAGAAAAAAAACAGGCAGCAGGCCCCATCGTGGCCCAGTGAACAGCAACCTGACTCCCTTGGGACCTGAAGGGCCCTGGGCAGCATCCACAGGCATCTACATGTGAGCCAGACCTGTGAACACACTACCTCCATGCAGGGATATCAAGCAAAGCAGCTCATCCAGAGCATGGACACCTCAGCACAAACCCACCCAGCAGAGCATGGTGTTCCATGGTGGAGCCTGACACGCTGAAACCTTGGCACAGGGTGGCCTCAAGCACAAGTAGGCACTGTGACACTGAGCCCAGCACACATACCTCCAGCTCACAATGCCCAAACCCAAAAGATGAACCACTCCTCAACCCCAAATTTCCACATCTCTCTCTGCCATCATTTTCACACAGTGCCACCAGCCTGAGCACCCTCAGCGCCAGCTGCAGCACATATACACAATGCTGCAATTAAAATGCATCCTAGATAAGAGTGTAGCAATTAGCCAGCACCGTCAAGGAGTCAGCACTAATGCACAGCATGGATTTCCTCATTACCAAACACAAACAGAATCGATCCCACAGCATGGATAAATAGGTTAGGGGGTCTGGATGAAGGCTCTTTGAATATCCTCCTCCTCTGAGGAAGGAGGGATCTGCTTGAGCCCAGGGTTGAACCTACCCCTGCAACATAATGTTGACAGTGTTAATTTGCACCAGAGGCTGTGATTGGTCAGAGCACAGAAAAGGCAATGGGAGACAGGTGCTGGACAGGTTACCAAGGCAGCTCAATCCATCACTCTGTCCAGCCTGGCTCCCTGCTCAGAGAAACAGCTTCTGCAAGAGCTGCACTCCCTGACTTATGGAAATGCAGAGACCAACATTACTGACCCCCAGAAGATGAAGGAACCCCAAAGATCCAGCTTCACAAAACATGTTGTTTGCTTTATGGCAGCTCCCGTCACTCACCTGCAAAGGCTTTGGAGATCCGCTCCTTCTTCCATTCCCAGGGCTGGTCATATTCCTCCGGTGGCCGCTCATCATCCTCAGGCAGCCGGGACTCCCTGGGCCTGGGGCAAGCTGGGCAGTCACCGTCCACGTCCAGCACAGGCTCATAAGGAGTGTCATAGAGGTGCAGCGGCCGGGCGGGAGCATCCCGTAAGCCCTTCTGGCGGATCTCTATCCAGAGAGGAGGAAAAAGACCATGAGCCTTCTGCCCAACACAGCCATATTCCCCAAAACTGTGCTAGACGACAGGGTTCAGTGTCTCTCGTGGGTAAAATGGGGTAGGGAGCACCAGCAGAGGAAGAGACAGAGAGCAGCTGCCAGAAGCAGGAGAGCTGTTCAGCAGCACCAAGATACACCCTGGGCAGCCTGGCAAAATGCAGTCCATGGGGACAGAGTACCCTGAGCCTGACTTCCTGAAAGCAGTGAGGCTGGGTTTCTCCCCTGGACACCCAGAGTGGTTGGTTTAATAAAATGTCCTTCCCTCAAGCAAAACAAAGTCTCTCCCACAGGCACAAGCAGTCTCTCCACAGCTTGCTGGCTTTTCCAAGAAATATAATGGTCTACTTCAAAAAGCCACATGAGCTTTCCAGAAATCACTTGCTCCAGGAAAACCACAGAGCTGGAAAGCAGAGCCAGAGCCAGCATGGTGACCCTGAGCACTGCCTTGAGGAGCACATGCTCCCAGCTCGCCAGCTTTCCAGCCCTAGACAGGCCCACTGGGGGCCCTGCTGCTGCAGCAGACACAGCATATTCTGGCCCAATCCTAACTGAATTAAATAGCTCCCACATCCATCTTAGTTTTAAGCCAGATGCATGTAATGTCAGGTCTCTCCGGGCTCAACCTGGCAGTTGGGGTCCTGGAGGACAGCATTGCAGGGGGAGATGTGCCTGTAGGGCTCACAGTCTTTGCATGCTCTTGCAAACCCAGCGCACAAAGATAAAGCTGGGAAAATTTGCCTGCAAAATGGCTGTCCCCCACCACAACCATCACCCAGGTTTGCCTTACATGGGGGAGCCAATGCTGTTACAGGCTGCAAGGAACAGAGTACAGTGGCCACCAAACTCAGGGACCAGAGGTGTTAAGAGTGGCCTTTGCGTGACGCTTTCCACCTTACCAGCCATCATCTTCTGGGCTTCATATGGCTCCATATATCCATCATTCTCCATCACCTTCTCCAGCCCTGCCTGGCTACCTGCCACCTGTGTCGCATCAAAGGGATCCGCATAGTCCTCCAGAACAGCCAGCTGGAAGAGGGGAAGAATAGGAAAAGGGTTAAGGCAGTCTCTGCCTTCATTGGAAGGTGGAAGGCAGAGTTCACCATGAGCTCCTCCAGCAGCAGCCACAGCGGCCACCGAGAACTCAAACCCACGTCATGACAGCCTTGCAGAGCCCTGCAGGCAGCTGACAGCTTTCCAGGCACTGGCAGTCGGCTGTGGAAATGGTCCAGCCTTTGTCCTGAAAGTTGAGATGGAGCCAAGCAGAGCAGAAGGCAGCTCTGCCCCTCCCTCACCATCAGGCCCCAAATGCCAGCACTCACATACACCCTGGCCAGGTCCCCATCGTGGTGCAGGGCTGCCAGCAGTGCCATACCCCTCCATGGCACCCAGATGTTCTCCTGCACACAGCTACATTTCCTTTCCCAAGGTGGAGAAGGGGCACAGATCCCAAAACAGGGATGTCAGCTGGCACTGGCACAATTAGGAACTCACTGGTTATTTTCCAGGGCTCCTGTGCACTCATTTCAAGAGCCTTTCTAACAAAAGGGCTAAGAATAGCCTATGGCTTCCTCTCCACTCCTTCCCAGGCCTCCAGAGCATCCCCAGACACATCCTAAGTTAAGTAAGACAAGATAGAACCTTCCTCCAGGAAGCAGAACCAGGAGCTTCTCAAGTGCCATGTCACAGGGTCAGCACTAAATTCCTGCAATTTGCACTTACCAGTGAAAAGGAGAGGATTCTGCAGTAGGTTATGGGGCCTGTCCCAGAGCTCAATCCCCTCCAGCACTGGAGCCACATGCCCCCTCTAGCATCTCAGCACCTTCCCAGTCAGAGCACCCCATCACATGACACTGCAGTCCCCAAGAAGCCTGGAGCTGTACATCCCACCTCCAGACACAAAGCCTGCTCCCAAAGAGGGGCCAGGCAGTATTTCCATCAGCAACCAGGTGTACTCAAGCACCTTAGCAGGGTCTGGTCACTTACCAGGATGCAAACCTCCAGCTCGGAGGGATTTGCTACCACAAAACAGGCTATGCAATGTCCCATAGCAAGGACAAAATGTTCCGAGCATGGTGTGGCAGCTGCTTAATCCCACCTGGTACCAGGCTCCATCCTCACCACTATGCTGCACCTGCTCCTGAGCCACAGAGATCATGTCTGCTCACACATTTCTCTGCAGCTCAATCAATCACCTTAAAACAAAAGCTTTCTCCCTCCTTCCTGTGCAAAATGCCCAATAATAGCCTGTGACAGAAAACCCAGCAGGAAAAGGGAACAGGAACTGCAACTGTAAACACCTCCCCACAGTCCCAAGACTTGGCATCCCTGTGAGCTACATGAGGCACACAGCTCTCCACGCCCAGCTCACCACCTCTTCCCTAAATGTCCCAGCTATATGGGCAGCCGATGCATGGGGAACCGGGTCAGCTCTCCAAGCCTGCTCCCTCCATGCCTGGGCACGAGCGAGTAGCTGATCATCTCCAGACCACATCCCAGCTGCCCCACAGGAGTAGAACAGGGTTCTACGGGAGCTGCAGATGCTCTCACCCGTCAGCAAGGCAGCAGAGGACAGACAGTGTCAGTGCAATGGCACCATCCCAGGAAGGGGGCAGCAAGCCAGGACAGGGCTGCAGGAGTAGCCAGCCCCCAGCTTTGCAGTGGGAGACAGGCAATCTGCTCTCACCTCTATCATCCAAAGGGTAACACGGCATCACTCAGGACTCATCAGGCACTGGGGACACGAAGGAGCAGTGCTGACCCTGGGGGTTTGCACCCCTTTGCTTGCCACCACTAGAGCAAAATTCCCCAGGGGAAATGCAAGTCACTGATGACTTTTACAGCTGCTTGGTCAACCAGGACCTGCTTCCCATCTGCTGCCTGTAAGATCTCAGTGAAGCCACTCCAAACAGCCAGGAGTTTCCATGGCCTCTCCCATGCCTCAAAAGCTGCAGAGGCTTTTGCTGCACCTCAACACCTGGAGAGCACAGCCCTCTGACAGCAACAGCACCTTCATACATGTGCTCAAGACAATGGAGGCACAGGCAGGCCAGCAGTGTCCCTACACATACAAATGCACCAACTCAACAGCGGAGGTGGATGAATAGGCAGCACCATGTCCAGTGTTAACTCTCAGCAGAGCTCTGATGACTCCAAGCATGCTGGGGGGCTGTGAAATGCAGTTTGCTGATCCTCCTGGGGTTAGCTGTCTGTTCCTAAGGTCCTGAGCTCAACCTGACCACATTCAAACCTGCCATGAACCACATTTCTTAGACAGGCACAGACCAATCTTGCTGATCGTGCCAGTCCTGGACCTTCCCTCTGTGCCATACACACATAGCAGCTTCAGACAGGGCCAAGAGGCTTCCCTGCATGCAATGGTCACTGTCATAAAATCATTAAGGTTAGAAGGGAAAGACCTCTAGATCATCGTGCCCAACCTTATTTCCAAATATATTTCCTCATGTTTAGGTCTGGCTTCCCACGGAGGAACACACGAGCTCCAGCAGGCTCACAGAGTGGCCCCTACACAGATGCTTCCAGGTCTAGAAAGCAGAGGATTGTGGAGAATCCTAACAGGTCTCTCAAGACCCTAAAACTGAGTATTTTGCCTGCAGAAGTTCATAGAGGCACTCAGCAGAGATTAGATGGACTCTGTTGGCAGAAGATGAGGTTTTCTGGGTTCAGCTTGGACCCAGAGCAAGTGGCTCTGATTAAAGGGAAGCTCCTTGGGTTTGGGGGGAATTTGCCACACTAGTTTGTTTCTCCACTGCCTCAAGGATGCCACTTCATAGGAGCAAGATCTTCCAACCGTACAGTGATGAGAACATAAATCCATTTGTTTTCTAAATGGTTAGATATTACAGCAGAGAGCCACAGAAAAGGTAGGAAGGCAATTACTTTCTCCAGGAGCATGACAACCTCGGGATGTACAAGCAAGCCCATGAGAATAGTACCTCAAGCCCCAAGACTGAGGGACTGGAGGCTCCAGCCAGTGCCAAGAATGGGGCAAACAGCAGGAATCATGCAATTACTGGGCACATCCTGATGCCCTTACACATGGGGCTGTATTATGGTTGCCCAGGAAACTGCATCTCTGACATTTCCTAATCTGAGTATTGGACTTCTTGAGCCATGCAGGGCTCTCAGCAATAGCCACAGGGCAAGCAGCTTCCAAGAGTGAGAGGGGGCCACAGCCACTGGCAGGGCAGCTCCTTTCCCCCTTTGGTCAAAGGCCAGGCATATCCATGCTTTGCTCATGTTCAGTGCTGCTGAGGGAGCTGCTCACTGCCTGCCGATCCCACCATACAACTGTGGAGGCATTGTCTGCTTATACATAGCACAAGCTTTGCTAGATTTGAAATAATTTGGGTACAAAGCCACCATCCCAGGGCAGCTCGTGGTGCAGACCAGTCCTTTAGGGAGCAGCCAAGCACCACTGGCACCTGGAAACATATCCTGCTTGAGCACAAGTGTTTTTCACATGTGTATCTGCCATAGCAATACACACCCAGATCCCTGCTGCAGCACTGAAGCTGGTCTCACTCTATTATACATGCCAACAATAAGGGGGGAAAAAGAAAATCAAAACAAAATTAATGCGAAGAACCAAACTGTCTCTGGGTTCTTGCAGTCAAGCAGCTTTTATGCTGTCCACCAGTGAAGGTGACAGATCAGAGCTCTTCAAGAGCATTCACAGTTCAGACACCAAAATCCCAGGGCAGAGCTTGAATTCTTTGTCCCATCTTGGCCAGAAACATTCTACCTGCCATCACCTTCTGCCACAAAAAGATGTTGCACTCTACACAGAGGTTTGCAGAGGATTGCTGGGGAGATCCTCCACCTGAAAAATGAGTTTCCCACCCTGGAGATAAAGTGCATTTGGGGTCTCCTCAGAAGATTGGTTAAATTGAGCAAACTCTGTCAGGTGCAAAATTCTTCCAGTTTAATACATCTGGCAGCTTGGCTTTTGGCAGACACTGAAGCCAAACCCAAAAGCAAACACAACACTGACCTTCCAAGAAGGGTCTGGTCCACAGCCCACAGGGGATGGCTGGGCCAGGCAGAGAGCCTAGGGCTGCACCCGTGGCACAGGAAGAAGGCACACGGGACAGCACAGCATCAGCATTGCATAAGATGACTCAGTTCAAGGAGGCTTTCACAGGAAAGACACACACCCAAGAGCTTCCTGACTGACTGTTCCCACACCCTGCGGCACTGACCCTGCACTTCTAACAAGGACAGCAGAGACTGATCTCGGTGGGCACAGCAAAAAGATGGCCTCAGGCAGGCATCCCCAGGCCCATCCTCAAGCATGCCCTGGGTGCAGACAGCAGAAGGTCCCTCATCACATCTCTCCCCACTGCATCCCGGTGGCATTGCTTCTTGTGCCTAATCCAAATGCAGGGAAGACATCTCCAGAATATCCACCTGGCTCAGGTGAACCTCACAGAGCCAGTCCATTGTCCACTGCTGTGGGGAAAGGCCTGGCAGACCAAGCAGAATTAAGAGGACCTGTGCTGTCCATATCATTTCCAGCTGAGTTTGGAAATCAGCACAAGCCACTGCAGAGCTCGCTCTAATGCATCCCCACAGGATGCTGCAGAACCCACAGAAGGCACAAAGATGTGACAGCTCGTGCTACAGCAACAAAGTATCATGTGGCCCAGACAGGAAGGATTCCTGTACCAAGGTGTTCCTGCCCATTCCATTCTCCAGAACAGGCAAGACAGCTACAGCAGCTATAGGGTGCTCAGGGAACATAGTCAGCCCCCAGTCACAACAAACCACATGGTCTCAACCAAACCACACAATCAGGAACCACTGACTGCTCTTTCCACTTCTCTCCATCCTAACTGTTCCCACTTGGAAGAGCTGCTTATTTCATTAGAGTGATTTTCCCCATCAATCATTAACAAAAACCCTCTCTGCTCTCGCAGCTTTGTCTGTACATACAACTGTACTTCTCCTTTAATCTTCAGCATCACCACATCCCAAAGGGTCTGGAGTCTCAGTCCCTGCAGCGGGTAGGGAACTCTCCTCCCAAGTGTGTGAGCACTGAGCCCCTTGCACAATCATCATCTCAGCAGAGGTTCCAGTACCCCTTCCCTGTTCCAGGACAGCTTGACATCACCACGAGCAAGGGTCACAAGCAGAAGTAACCCCCCAGCAGGCACTTCCATCCTCCTGTACCACCTCCAGGAAGAGCCATCATGATGTTGGAGTAGTTGGGGAACCCTCCCACTGCTCAGTCCAGTAGATGAGAGCTGCAAATGGCTTTTCAGAGTTGCTCCACATGGTAGATACTCCCTGGCTCTTTCGGGAAAATTGTGTTAATGGACAACTGCAAGCACTATCAAGTATTTCCACTTTTACTTTGGTTTCACCCAGACTCTGGAGCTCTGTGCCTATCATAGACCAGAGCCCTAAAGAATTAGAAGTCTCCACCCTACAGTGGCATGCAGAAGACTATCAGTAATCTAATCACCACCTATCTCGGAATAATGAAGGGTCGTCTTCAGCCTAGTGCTGTTAGCATAGTTTCCTTGAATGTATCCCAGCTTCTGACTTTTCTCCAAACTTCTCAGATTCTCCCCAGCCAAATCCAGTTTGGATCCCCAAACAGCCTGGCTGTACCTGTCAGCAGTCTCTGCTTCCCACAGCCCTGGCTCATCAGCCCTTTGCACATCACAGCCTGAGTCCACATGCTTCTGCTCTGATCCCACAACATGTTCCAGAGGAAAAACCATCCGAAACTGCCTCAGCAAACCACAGCACCATGGTAGCACCTCTGGTCCCTACTACCTGTGCCACCCTCCTGTTCCCCCTCTGCTACCTGCAGCAGCCAGTTTACCCAGCTCAAAAGGAGAGCTCTGCTGGGCCACTCCAGAAATGTCCAAAAAGCAATTAGTCAGTACAGGCAACTTCCCGAGATCCACTAGCAACAAGTTTTTCTATCTGCTAAAAACGTTCTCTAGCAGATTTTTCCCGGTGCTCATTTCATTGTGCTGCCCGGCAGTGCCAGGACCACGAATGGCATCACTGACTGTATCCACGATTCCCTCCACCAGCCAGATCTGCAATCCCATCGAGTTCGCCTGACAAGCCCCGTCTTGCAGGCGGCAGCGCTAGCGGGCACTAATTACCCCCTCCTGCCTTTATTTGCGCAGTCCCCGCATCAGCCTCTCCTCCAAGAGGAAAGCCTGGCACCAGCGGCCGCAGCCCCGGTTGAGCTTATCCTCCACCAGGTCTCTGTGGCACTCAGAACCCGTCTCCCCATGGGGAGCTTCTGCCCAGCTCCTACCTCTTACCGGGGATGTTTCTCGCCTCCTTGCCAGCACTAGCAGCTCCAGGCTGTCCTCTCAACCCTGGAGAAGCCGGGGGGGGGTTGGGGGGGCGCAGACAAAGACGCGCTGAGGCTCCCTGACAAAGCATCGCGGCATCTCTGGGGGTACGGCCGCTGCCGCTGGAACAGGCAGCTCGGGCAAGGGGGCAGAAGAAGATCCGCCAGACACGGAGCGATGGAAGGCCCAGGGTCACCGGCCCCAGAGTCGGAGGGCACCACAGTCGGTCCTGTGCTCCTCTGCGAGCGCGATTCCCGCTGGGGATCATACCTGCCTCCCGCGGGAGCCGGAGGAGAAGCCGGGGCCACCCCCGTTCCTGCTGACGTGTGCCCAGCATGTCAGTGCTACCGGGGCACCGGAGGACGCGACACGGCAGCCCCGTGGAGCCTGGCCGCGTCTCCCCCTCGGTGCTCGAGGATCCTAACCCTGCTCCTTATACTGTGGATGCCAACAGTCTGGCCGGACCACCGAGGGCATCTCCGAGGCGCTCAGGCTCCACCTGCTCCTAGGGTCCTGGTCCTGCTCCTCACGGCAGGGGCAGAGAATCCGGCGCGGTCACTCGGGGCATCGCAAGTGGCGGGATACCGCGGAGAGCACCGGGGCCCCGCGTCCGGTCACTCACCTCCTGCGGTGGCTCGTCGGGCAGTTCGGGGCCATCCGGGGGCGAGCTGGGGGGGGCCGGCACCGGCGGCGGGGGGCTGGCGGGTACCTTTTCCACCGCCTCCACCTTGATGAGCCGGTGTTTGGGCGAGACGTAGCGGGGTCCATCGGGGGCGGCGGCGGGCGGCGGGCCACTATAGGGGTCCTCGAAGTCGCGCTCCTTCTGCAGCCGGTAGGCCGCCACGATGTCGGGCTGGGCGGCGGCCAGCGGCTCGGCCGCGCCCCCGGGCGGCAGGGGCGGCTGAGGCGGCGGCCCAGCACGGTAGTCGGGCTTGGGCGGCGCGGGCGGCGCGGGCCGGGCGCTGCGGAAGCCCAGGTGTTCGCGGAGCCAGCGGGCCATGGTGCCCACACACTGCGGGGCCCCGCCAGCCCCCGCCCCGCCGCTGCAGCCACCGCGCTCCGAGCCGGCCGCTCCGCTCAGAAGCATCGGCGCCGGCGGACTGAGCGCGGCGGCGGGGCTCGGGGGGGCGCGGGGGAGGCGGCCAGTGCCACCTGCCGGAGCGCCGAGTGCGAGGCCGCCCCGCCCGCACCGCAGCCCCGCGCCCGCTTTCCCCCGGCACGGCGCGCCGCGGCCCGGCCTCCCCGGCCCGCCTCCCCCGGGGCCCGCCCCGCTCTCCTACCGCTTTCCGCCGCGCCCGGCCCTCCTCGGCCCTCCGAGCCTCGAGCGGCTGCGGGCTGTCGGCTCGCTACTGGGGGCCTCGGGCCCGATCCAGCCCCGGCGCTGCCCCCAGCCACCCCGGAGCGTCCGTCGGCACCAGGGAAAAGGCTCCCGGGGAGGCAGCTGGCGAGACAGGGCGGTGAACGGTTCCTCATGGGATCTCAGAACGTCTTGAGCTGGAAGGAGCCCTCAGGGGTCATCCAGTCCAACTCCTCGGTGGAAACCCGCTGCCTGGGAGGTGTTTGGTGGGAGCAGCCCCGTGCAGGACCCCCGGATCAGTTTGCTCTAGGGAGACACTGAAACGCAAGGCTGCCGCTGTAGACCGCCACAAGAAACGCTGCGGGAGGGGATGAGCAGGGACAAGGCAGGGAAGTGCTTGGGAAGAGCGCTGAGTTCAAGCTGAATGTACAGAGACATTGGAGCCAGCGTGCAGAGCTGATCCCCAGCACACGGGCTGGAAGACATTCCCTGGGATGCAGTGGGAATGTGGCACTGGGAATGTGGCACTGGGAGCAGTGTGTTGGAGCATAGCAGCAGAGCCCGAGGCCATTGTAGCAACAAAATGCATGTTAATACATATTCTGACTGCTCCCCCTGGACACACAGCCATCAGCAGCCGGCAACCTTCTTGGCTCACCCACCACCAAGACTGGGTCCCATGCTCTCCAATGCCCCAGCAACCCTGTCTCCAGACCTATGCCCCCAAATCTTTCACATCCCTTTTTAAATACACACTGTCACCCAGACCTGCTTCCAGGCTCACAGACTGGATCCCCTGAAGGCCATGAAAAAAGGGCCAGAGACAGGGTGGTCCAAGAGTGGGACCCCCACAGAGGTCCCACTGCAAGCTGTGAAGCTGTGCAGACTCATGCAGTGGGCAGGGAGAGATGCCACTGTGTTCTGGATGTCCTCACACCATGAGCCATGGTCCTGCACAGTGTGGGGACAGATGCTGGGATGTTGCTGTCAGGGTGCCTAGCTGGGGAGAGAAGTTTCTTATGGTGACATCCTTCCTACCAGCCCTGCGCAGAAGGCAGAGTGAAGGGGGGGGCTGCCAAGGAACTGAGCTTCCTGTGCCAACCTGGCGTGGTATGTTCCCAACAAGTGCTCAGGGAGCCCACTGAGTCCCAGATTTACTGAATCCTTGAACACACTCCTTGAGTAACCAATCAAGATCTGTCAAGTCCAACAGGACACCAAGGAGCTTCCTCCATAGGGAGAAGACAGCCATGAAACCCAGAAAACAGCACTGGAAATTTCAAAGCATAGTGATTGCAAGATGCAAAAGGCATCAGGAGAAAAAGCATCTGTAAGGAACAAAGCGATCACCAGGCAGTGTTTGCAGTCTAGCAGCAGACCTCGCTCTCAGCAGATGGAGATGAAGAGACTTATTAAAATGCAGAAAAGACAGAGATTCTCAATAAATTTGCCTGTCCAGCATTTGGAAGGAAGCAGAGCTAATGGCACTTGAGATTGAAAGCACTTCCACCCTCTGTCAGTAAACAAGGAGGATGTTCAGCAACAGCTGTAGGAGATTGCTCTTGTTAAGTCTTCAGGCCTGGAAAACACATGCTCAGTGTCTCCAGAGAGGGGACTGAGGAGGGATCTAGCTCGTGGTGGTGTTTGGTTTTTTAAAATATTAATATTAAATTTAAATACTAATACCATATTAGAGGATTTGCAGAAGTTCTTCCTTCTCATTGCAATCCTTACATTGCCCCCCCCCTGCCTCGGAGAGGCAGCTGTGCTGGGGTCATGCTGGGATTTGACAAAGGTCTGTGGTCCACTCTCATGTAGGACCCCAGCACCTCCCCACCATTTGTTGGGCCTGTTTCTCTTCCAGATTGGCCCAATGTAGCCCTGTGATCTGTGATTCTAATCTGTGTCTGAGGCATCACCTTCTCACCTCAGGCTTCAGCAGATCTTGGAGGGGCATCAAAATCCCTGGACTCACCTGAGCCCTCAGATTTGAGCTTCCCCTGGATATTGGCTTCTCCTTGGCCAAACCACCTGGGCAGCAACACAGGCAGCAGGTGAAGAGAACACAGCTGAGATGAGAATCCCCTTAGGAGATTAATTTGTGCTTGGGGACCTTTAAGGGGCCTCCAGAAGGAGACCAAATGACCTTACCACCTGCATGGCTTGGCACAAGCGCAGGCTGCTCATATTCTTTTCTGCAGTCATGACGAAGGCTGGTGACATCCCTCTGTTCACAGTGGTTCACTTCAGGTTTGGAGGAGCAGTGGCAGATTTCTACATTCCCACTGCCAAAGCCAGAATCTATTGGCAGCTGATGCTGCTCAAATCCCAACTGTTTACATGGTCCATATCTTATTTGGTTTGGTGTCTGCACTGTAGAGACAGACCCTGATACCGCATTGGTGGCTGTGATCCCACTCCACCTGCGAGTCACTGGAGCTCACCGTGACAGATGGCTGTCATGGAGTGTTGTGGATGTAGGGACTGGCAAGGGACGTGGGGTGTTACTGGCAGACGGGAGAGGATGAGGCTACACCGCTTGCATGCCAGACTCCACGTTTTAGCTTCTCTCTCATGCAGCCGCAATGGGAAGCATCCCCAGGTAGGATGTGCAGCCCTGGGGGCTGCCTGCTGCTGGCACTGCCCACAGCCCATGGCGGCCCCAGGAAAGGGGCAAGGATGGCTATGAAGTCATTTGCACACAGTCCTCAGATAGGAAGAGAACAATCCATGGCTGTGCAGAAGTGATTTGTGTTTCAGTCTGAGGGACCACGGAAATAGGGTAGGCAGAAGGGCTTTCTGCAGTTGTGTGCAGGGATGCAGAGCTGGTCCTCTGCACTGGAATCTCTGGTCCCACCCTCTTGTCCTCTTTTGAGGAGTCCAGGAGCTCTTTGCTGAGATCTCTGGGCTGGTGCTCACAGCATCACCCCTCCTCTTACCAAAGTAGCCGCTTGCCTGGGTAAATCCAGACAAGTCAGAGCACACACCAGGAAGAAAAAGCCAGGCAATGTCTTCAGGGCTTCTGCCAGACCAGCAGAGAACTGTGTGCATCCTCAGCCCTCATCCATCTTCCAGGGCCTGAGGAGCTGCTTCAGCTGCCCTAAGTGCTCCTGGTGCTCGCTCCCAGCTGGGGACAAGAGTCCTGTTTAGCAGCTGGGCCAAGAACAGCACACAGGACCTTCCCTGAGCTGAGGAGGGATCATGCCACTTCATGGTAGACCTTCCCCTCCAGTTTAACCTTGGGTGGTGCGGACACAGCCCAGCGTCCCCCAGGCAGCAGCTTCTGCTGACTCAGAGGAGAAGGTCTCTGCCCCCGCACACTGCACACTCCCGGCTGATTCACCCCCAGGAAATGTGGGGGCTGAATCTGACACTTGCCAACGTGTCACTTGAGTCAGGTGCTAGGTCGACTCTTTCCTGGCGCCAGCATCGACCCTTGCTTGCAGAGAAGCTTGCAGCTCCTTCAATCTCCAGGTACTTCTTCCACGGCTTCACATAAAAGCCATTCGCAGGAACTTTGGAATGCTTGTGTGCCTGCTCCTTTCCTCCCCAGGAGCAACCCACATACACCACACTGTGCAGCACAGCAGGGACCAAGAGGATGTCACGTCTGCTGGGTGACAGCCGAACCACCTCCAGCGTCTCTGGGTATAGCAGGGGACATGAGGAGTGGAAGGTTGCAACTGTGACACCAGAAATGCTTCCTGAGAGGCAGCCAGAGAGTCCCAGACTGATAAATGACACATCTGTTCTCTGCAAATGAACAAAAATTGGCATACGGAGGAGGAAACTGGCATCGTTAGGGAACAGATGGATAAATATGACATACTGGGGAAGAGTCGACACAGCTCTCTTGCAGTGAATTTCTTTTCAAATAGCTAGTGGCTTTCTTGGAAAAAGCCAGCAGGCCCCTGAGGATGATGCAGCAGAGGTCCCTGCATTTCCACACGCAGATCTTTTGACAAGATGAGGTCAATGGCAAAATCTGCAATAATATTGAATTATTCTGGAAATTGTGGATGCATGCTAAGGATTGCAGGAGAATTTTGAGAGGCTGAGCAAGTTGACAATAAAATGAGACGAGCCAGTGTTAGGGAAGTGAAACACACGGAGAAACCAAGCCCAGGTTCTTGTCTAAAGTGATGGGTTCTGAGACTGGGAGGTCTCACAATCTGTGAAACTGTCCCCTCAGCACTCAGCAGAAGTCAAAACGTCAAAGACTCCCTGTCAAGCTCATAGGAAGGGTCAGGAAAGAGGAGAGGTGAAATCAGAGGTGTCACTATTCCCTAGCCAGTCCCAGTATACAAGCATTTCTGGTCCCCCTATTCCAAGGATACAGCAGAGCTGAAAATTTGCAGAGAAGAGCAACAGCAGGGTCCAAGGTCTCTGCACATGGGGACTGTGAAGGACCAGGGCTCTTTGGCACAGGAAAGAGACAGCTGGGATCACAGAGCAGAGATCTGCACAGCTGGGGGAGCTGGGAGAGGCTGAAGTAATGGCGATAGCACAAGGAGGAGACTCAGCACACAGTAGTCCTCCCTGCCAAGGGCTGCTGCAGATGCTACGTGGTTTAGGAGCAAGACCAGACAAATCCACAGAAAAAAAATCCACAGACGCATATTAAACACAAAGACTAGCACAAAGGAGACTTGTGAGTTTTTAGAAGCAGGAATCGTGTCCAGGGGAAGTGTTTCTACACATTTGCACCAGGAGACCATCAAAGCCTGGGTAGGACATGCACAAAGCATGTGTCTTTACCAAATGGAGCAAATTTCTGCAGGCACTTCTGCAGCTCCCCAACCCTTCTGTAAAAAACCAACCAACCAACCAACCAACCAAAAAAATTACTATGCAGTTGATAGTATAATAGAGGGAATGCTAATTGACCAAAAGCAGAGATTACAACTTTCTGAAAGACATCTGCCAGCTTGGAGCCAGATCCATTGGTCATCACCTCAGCCCAGCTGAGCCTGGTCCCTGCCTCTGCTTTTGGCACTGACAGCCCTCTGCACATCACGACCCCAAGAGTCACAACTGCTCTGTGTGTGGTTCGTTGTTTCATTAACACTTTGAGGAGGTGTGGAGAGCCCTGGAGAATTTAATTTCCACAGGTTCAGGTGCAGCATCCTGGAGACAAGCCAGTGAGAGAGCTGGGTGACAAGAGATGAGAGAAAAAATACTGCAGGACTGACACCCAGAGGGTGAGAAACACTTCTTTCACTGATAAATGCAAGGTTTGAGAGAAATTTCCAAACAACTGTTATGTAAACTCTTTGATGTTATTTTTTTTTCCTGCAAAATCATTTTGTGTGGGCTCAAGTCCCAGAGAGCTGAATTCTCCCTACTCGGCTCCCGTAGGGACAGGGGAACCAAGACACAGGAGCTTTCCTGCAGCAGAACTGGGATCATGACAGGAAAACCTTGTGACAGATGTTGGCTTGGTGGCAACAGCTCTATTATGTCATGCAAATTGCATGGCCTCATCCAGCTACCCACTTCCACAGTCTGACAGCCAGGTAGATGCTCTTGGGGCTTCAACCCTAGGATAAATTCTGTCCCTTAATTTCTGGCCCTCCATGGTGTTTTATTTGCTCCTACTGAAGAGCTTGATCATGCAAGGGCAAAACAGCATCCATCTGGGATAAAAATGCCTGAATCCCTTTTCTGAATGAATGAAGGAAGCAGGACCAGCTGCGAGAGCATGGATCTGAATCAATAGTATGTGGTAAAGTGGAATTGATTTGAGCTGCCGGCACTCATCAATCTGAGGCTGAGCAAACTAAGGAGCTGGAACATTTGCAGCTTAATCAGAGCAATGTGTCGGTGGGGGCCCAGGCTGGCAGGGGACTTGAGTGCCCCAGGAAGAGGTTAATGGTGGGTTTGATTAATCCAGCTGCAACAGCCATGCTCACACAGTCATGTCCTTCTCTGGACAGGCTCACTAACTTTGTGTTGCCTGTGAGGTGTGAACCACCCCTGGTGTCCCCTTATATCTCTTAATAGAGCTGTCATCACCCATCAGGAAGATGGGCTCAGTGCACAAGAGCGAAACAGTGGCCATTCCTCCCACAGAGAGGGGATCAATTGCAATTGCCACCAGCCCAGTTTCTCTGAAAGGGCTGAAAGGCAGAAAATGAAGGTGAATTCAGAGACAAGTGAAAGAAGTGGAGAGGTGAGGGCTGGCAGGCTGCCTGGCAGCTCATGGTGGCCTGTTTTCTGCCCACAAAAAAACACAGCACAAAGCTAGTTTAAGAGGTGGTCATGTGCAGGCCATAAATCCCTGCAGTGGGAGGAGGCTCCTGCTGTGCACAGACAAAGGCAGAGTGAGGGCAGCTAGAACCAGGCAGGGCACACACAGACATATGGCTGTATTTATTTAGGGCTGCAGGATGTCTGGTTCTCCCCTGGGACACTTTCCTCAGATTCTCTCTTCAGCTGGATGCTGGAGACACAAGGAAAGAGCTCAAGAGGCTTGTCTGGGCTGTGCTCCCTGGGTTTTGGACAGGATAGCTTTAACAAATGCTTGCTCCATTTTGGGTACCATTTTCTTTGATTTCTGAGCATTTAAACCAGGCAAGGGCATCCCAAAATACAACCGAGCAGAAAATCAGTCTGTTATATCCTGTTTGTCTTCCCTTCCAGTTTTCTTGTTGGCAGACTGGAAAATATCCTTTTGAAATTCAGGCTATGGAAAAACCAGGACCCACCTCGTTCTGTTGTGGGCTCATAAAGCTTCTGGAGAGCATCAGCTGAACACTCATGTCAAGGAATGCTCAAGTTCTTCTCATTCAGTCCTCAGTGCATGTCTCATGAGCTACAACCATAGAATGGTTTGGGTTGGAAGGGACCTTAAAGCCCATCTCATTCCACCCCCTGCCATGGGCAGGGACACCTTGGATCAGGTTGCTCCAAGGCCTCTCCAGCCTGGCCTGGAACACTCCTGGGATGGGGCAGCCACAGCTTCTCTGGGCAACCTGTGCTGGGGTTTCAACACCCTCTCAGCCAATAATTTCTTCCCAATATCTCATATAACTCTGCCCTCTGGGAGTCGGAAACCATTCCCCCTTGTCTTGTTACTCCAGGCCCTTGGCTCTCCAGCTCTCTTGGAGCCCCTTTAGGCACTGGAAGGGGCTCTAAGGTCTCGTTGGAGCCTTCTCTTCTCCAGGTTATGCCCCCCACTTCTCCCAGACTGTCTTCAGAGCAGAGGGGCTCCAGCCCTCAGATCATCTTTGTGGGCCTAGAAGAAGATGGTGGGGACATGATGAGGTCAGGTTGATTGCAATTGTCTCCCAGTTAAGATGTTTTGTCCTTCACTCCTAAAACCCACACAAACCTTCCCCTTCAGATTGTCCCAGCCCCAGAACCTTTCCCTGCTCTTGCTCCAGCATCCAGTTCTGCCCCAGTAGTGCCTATGGGTATGGGAATATGGGATGCTAAGCTAGATGGTAGAGTTGCTCTGATTTCCTTGGGAAGGAATGTGGGATTTCCACAGCAGAGCAATTTCCAAGTTGAATTAATGGCCTCTGAATATCCAGAGAAGAGAGTATTGGCCTGCACCACTGCTTTTAATCACCAGTAAAATACAGAGCAACTCCCCAGAGCTCTGGCATCCATCCTGCCTCCCTAGCACCAGCACTGCTCCTGTGGCTACTTTAGCAATCTACAAGAAAAAGACAAGGTGGTGGGCATTCATCTGCCTCCCATCTGCCTTCCTGAGACTGGAAAAGGAGGCTAGGGGGTGTCCCAGTGAGGGAACAGCTGGAGAGGCTGCTAGAGGGGCAGAACAGCCGAGACAGCCGTGCAGTGATGAAATGCACTTGTCCCTGTGCCAGCTGCAAGATTTATATTTGTGGCACAGAGTGGCAGTGTCTGGGTGCAGCAGCACTCTCTGTCTGGCTGCACTAGTGTTTTGACATTCCAGGCACCTTTAAAATCCCACTGAACACAACCCACAGGCATCAGAAGGCTCAGAGAAAAGACATTGAGGGACAGAGCAGGGTGGGAAGAGCAGAGGAGTCTGCCTGGAGCAGCCATCCTGCCTGGATGCTAGGTGCTGAGCATCCTATAGGGATCAGGTTAGACAGTAGACAGATGGGGCTCTCAAGACTCCCACAAGCTCATCTCTTTTCCTCCATGTTGTGAGAACACATCCTGGCAGGTCCAAACCATTGGGATTAAAAAGCATGTGGCAAAGGGCACTGGGGCCCTGACAACCTGTCAAGGTTTGCTTAGGAGTGCTCCCATCCCAGTTCTGTTGGGGAGGGCAGAAAGTTGTGCTGGGACAAGCCATGACTGCCAGTGATGGGTGGCAGCAGTTTCTTGCCTCCTTCTTCTCATCCACACCCGGTACCTTATCTCTGTGTCCTTTTGCACCTCCCTGCTTACTTCCATGTTTAGCTGACTCTCCTGTATCTCTGCAGTGTTATCTCAGCCATGCCTGTTCCAGCAGATGAGGTCATTGTAATTCCGTCAACTTCCACATTCTAGAAACATATACCAAGCAGCTAAAGCATGAGCCCCACTGCCTCCTCCATGCCACCAAGGAGCCCACACTGTGTGCCCTGTGTGAGCAGTGCCCAGCATCCACCCACCAACCCAAACATGGGCTCTGCATACTGCCAGGCCAGGAGCTGGGATAACGGCCATGGTGACACCAGCCTCAGGGGTCCCACTCTGCCTGCCCATGTGAATCCCCAAGGAGGAATCTCCTGGTCATCTTGTGTGCCATTGTAGGTTCTTTGTCCCTGCCAGCCATGGACAGCATGTCCTACCAGAGCATGTCCCACTGTCTCCTGTGGGTCCCATCACACTGTCCTGACCCAACACAGAAGTTGTCCAGGCTAACATGGACCTGGGCTTATCCCTTCACCAGTGACATGGCCCAGCTCATGGCACTGTGCCAGTATGGAGGAAGGCACAAGAGACCAGGCATAGTGCAGCACAAGGACTTTTTACCTTCACAAGCTCATAACCTGGGATTCAGAGGTTGCAGTGATCCCACCTCTACAGCTCAGCTGCACCTGTCCTGCAGGTGTCTGTTGGTTGGATTTGTGTCCTTGGTGCACTCAAGGGGATGATGATGGTTTCCAACTCCTTGGCCATGGGAGGAGAACCATGTATCTCCTTCCAATGCCATTGCACCTACTTTGTTCCAGCATAAGGACACAGGTGGTGACAGGGTGCAACACAGATGAACAAAAGCACTATCCCTTCAGCCCCATAAGAGGCATGGACTGGGATCTTGGCGCGTGGTCAAGAGAGGGAGAAAGGTGGGACTGGAGCAAGACACGTGGACACTCAGGTCATTCAGATACTCCTTCATCTCCTGGTGAGCCAGTTTGACATGGGAGAGCAGCTCCAACTGCAGAGGATCCCACCATTGCTGAGGGACCACTGGTGCACACCAGAAAACTTCTGAGGACAGGACAAGGTGGGCACAGACAAAGGGAGGACACAAAAAACCGCTCTGTTTTCCTCCACTACTCTGAGCTCCCTGGGCCAATTATGAGCAAGATGAGTTCAGAGTGGCAGGAGCAATTATTTCACAGAGTAATCAAGGTGTGCAGGGCATTTCACCAGTTTGCCCCAAGCCTCAGGAAGACTGTTTTAGATTTAGGATTTTCTAGCTGCAGCAGATACACCAGGACAGATGGGGTGCAAGGACACGGCCAGAACGGTTGTAGGAACCCCCTGTCAATCCCTGTAGTCCCTCCCATGGGAGGTGTATATGTATGACAAGTGATGAACTCATCCCATATGAAGTTTCTATGACCAGCTCTTCTGAAAGAACTAGTCTGCAAAAATGCTGCAATCACTCTAAAGTATTTTATGTCAAGAAATGTTTTTGATCCCAGGTATTTGGAATTCTCTGCATATCTGTGAAAATGAAAGAAACTTTAATACTGGGAGAAGGAAAGCAGCAGCAGTGATGAGAGCAGAGTCATTAGGTATCGATATGTGCTTGAGCAGGAGAAACAAGGAGTCTGGCACAGACTGACACCTGTTGCTGTTTCAGGGGCATAAAATCTTTGGTCTCTTTCTTCTTCTCCCATCCCTCTGTGCCCAGTCGTTCGTTAATCCCGTGGTTGGGAGAAACTTTACTCCCTGAGAAATACGCAGGAGACCAAGAGGTAAGGTTACAGCTCGGTGAACGTGGTTGCCCTACCACACAGAGGGCTGGGTGGAGGGGAAGGCTTAGAGCAGGGAACTAGGCCGAGGGCAGGGGATGAAGGAGAGAGGGTGAAGGCCGCAGCTGGTGTCAGACACAGAGTGAGACTCAGGGCTGGGGCCAAGGGACTGGGTGAGGGCCGTGAGAACACCGGGGCCACGTCCCGGGCTGGGACGGCAAGGCGGAGGTCCTAACGCGGGGTACGCGAGCGGGGAACACGGCAATCACCTCTTATCGCTGCCTCATAGGAATAGTGACGGGGGCGGAGCGGGAACTTCCCGGCCTAGCTCCGCCCCAGCGCACGTCAGCCTGCACAGCGCCAACAGCCCAGGAGCCGGCCCCACACCGCAGAGCCTCGGTAGCGCGCCGTGATCGTATAGTGGTTAGTACTCTGCGTTGTGGCCGCAGCAACCTCGGTTCGAATCCGAGTCACGGCATCGCCCGGCGGTACCACGGCACACGGGCTCTAGCTTTTGCGATTTTTTTTCCCTTAACCACCGCAGCCCGTAATTTTTTGTCACGTCGCGCCGATATTTCATTTTTCTGAATTTTATTTCTGCCTGTTTTAGGAGGGGCTACGGGGGTGGGCTGAGCTGGGCTTGCGCAGCGCAGGGCGTGCGCGGGCGCCGGGGAGAGAGGAACGGAAGTACAGAAAACAATAAAATAACGTAAGGTGTAAAAAAGAACATAGAAGTAGAGATAATAAATAAAATCATAAAATTAAATTTTAAAATACACCAAAATAAGGAGAGGAGGGGAGGGGAGGGGAGGGGAGGGGAGGGGAGAGGAGAGGAGAGGAGAGGAGAGGAGAGGAGAGGAGAGGAGAGGAGAGGAGAGGAGAGGAGAGGAGAGGAGAGGAGAGGAGAGAATGAGGTATAAAGTAAGAGTAAAATGGAAATAAAAATAGAATTTAAAAATTAAGCTTAAAAAATATAAACATAAAATAGAAAAAATATTATTAAAATTATGACAATAGGTTAAGTAAAATAAAAGTGAATATAATCAAATAACTAAATAATTAAATTTAAAATAATATAAAATAAACTATTAAAATAAAATTATAGATAAAGTGTAATAGAAAAAACTAAACAACAAATAACACTTGATGACATAAGGGTAAACAATTAAAATTTAGAAATCGAATAGAATAAATTAAAGAATAAAACAAAGTGAAAATTTAAAAACTAAAATGAAAATTAAGTTACATTAAACAGATAAAATTAAATACGATTAAATGAAAATAAATAAGCTAAATTAAAAATTAATATTAAAAAAATATTAAAAATAATAATATAACAACGAAATTAAATGATGCAACAAATCCATATAGAAACAGTGGCGGCAAAAAGCTAGAGCCCGTGTGCCGTGGTACCGCCGGGCGATGCCGTGACTCGGATTCGAACCGAGGTTGCTGCGGCCACAACGCAGAGTACTAACCACTATACGATCACGGCGCGCTACCGAGGCTCTGCGGTGTGGGGCCGGCTCCTGGGCTGTTGGCGCTGTGCAGGCTGACGTGCGCCGGGACTGACCCGCCTCGCAGTATCCCGGGAGTATTTCACGAGCGGCCTCGTTTCTCGTACGGGGCTGAGGGGACTCGCCCAAGCGCGGCGAGGGAGGTTAGACCAGCGTGGCACCCGCAGCTTTCACGGCTTCCCCCTTTGTCACCCACATAAAGACTTGCGCCATCGCGCCTCGCCCCTCCCCAAAACTGGGTAGCATTAGCGGCTGGATTGGCCGAAATCCACAGAAGGTGTGGAAATGGGAAGGAGAGCGGTTTACGGGCAGCGTGTGGCACGTGGGTGCCCTGAGTGCCCCGTGGTATCATTAATCACCAGTGTCTGAACTCTGAACCGATTCCTGCCAACCCCGGTTTGCCATCCTCCGAGCCACATCACTTCACCGCTCCCTGTGTAAACAAAGAGCGGGAGGTACCAGTAGAGTGCACAAACCTGGGCATGCGATTCTCATCATCCCGAGTGAAAAGGTGTTTTCGAACACACAGTGCAAGGTGACGTTTTTGTTGGCTTTCACCCCGTCCTTCTCAGGGACCGGGGAACATGACTTCATGCCACTGAAGCTTTGGAGGCCACGTGTGCCCCACTCTGGTTTTCTTTGTGAAGAATTTCCGGGGGGGTGTGATAAAAGTTTGATTCTTACTTTCAATACCTCTGTCTTCAAGGCTCGCTATGCCTCGGGGGAAAGTCTCCCGGCTGACCTTCCTTTGTATGGCACACTGCCCTGCACGGCCAAGCCGCCGGGCTCCGCCACCGCGGGGCTGCCCCTCATGCACACCCCGGGAGGAGCCGGACCGGCCCCGGCGCCGCAGTGCCCAACCCAGCTCTTTGGACCGAGCTGTTAATGGGTAACCATTAACACTGAACCGGGGCACTGGACCGAGAGCTGCGCGGCCAGCAGGGCTAGCGGGTGAGTGCGGGGTGACGGCGGGTGCCAGGGCAGAGGAGACGTGGGGACAGGGGGGGCACGAGGCCACCGGGGATGTGAGAGCATGGGGTGCAGAGACACAGGGCAGAGGGTCCTGCGGCCACGCTGCTCCAGAGGCTGCAGAGGACGCAAGGAGCAGGAGTGCGTGGGGATGCAGGTACACAGGGGGCACTGGGGGCACCCCTCCCCTCCCTCCCTCATTATGCACCTGTCCATGTGGTCCCGTTCCTAAGGGGATGGCAGCCAATGAGACTGCACCAAAACAAGAGATTGTGGGGCTGGTGGAGTGGGGGACAAGGAGGTGGCATCAGCCTGGGTGTCCTAGGAGGCACCGAGCCTGAGGTGGGGGCACAGCCAGGAACCTGGTGTGGTCCTGGAACTCCAAGAGATCCTGGAGGGGCCACTGAGACCAGATGGGTATTGGGGAGTGTCCTTGAAGTGGTGGTGGACTTGGTGAGGGGGGTCCTCCTGATCCTGGAGGATCCTGTGCAGGATCCTGTCAGAGTCCTGGAGAGACATCCATGAGCACCAGGAGCACCAGTGATGTTGGAGGCCCTGGAGGGGGTGTGAGGTCCTGGGTCCTGCCCTGCTGCTGGGGAGCCATGAACCCAGGGACACATGGGGGCCAGCATGCCCCAGTGGTTCCCCATGGTGGCTCTGCTGGCCTGTGGAGCCCTGGCCACACCACCTTCAGCTGCTATGAGATCCCACGAGGAGGGCGATGTTCTCCAAAACTCCCCACCTACACCTGTTGTATTTGGGGCTGAGTCTTTTCCTTCGGTGGACACTGCGAGAAACTGGCAATGGCCCTGTAATCTCGTTCTCCACACAGACCTCTACAATTCTCTTCAAAGCAAAGATAACATCTTACTGCCTCTGTCCTCAGACAGAAGTCCTTCAACAGTTGGATCACTGCCTTGCGTGCAACTATCTGCTTTTCCCTCATCCTTTTCCAGGTAGAGGAACTGGGAAGGTTTACAAATGGGATGATGCTCCAAGGGTTGCTGCCCTGGCATAAGACTGGTTCTTCTGGCTTTGCTGGACCAGTTCTCCCAGTATGATTCTCCTTTAGGACGAGTCCCTATGCAAACTACCAGTCATTCCTACCCCTCATTCCTTTGCTATGTTAATTATCAGCATGAAAATTATCAACCCTCATCTTACTTGGTTGTACCAAGACCTTTTGATGAGGAAGGATACTATGTGAAAAATCTCTCTTGCAAAGGGGCTTACAGAGGCTGGTGGACACTGTCACCAACTTGGAGGAGGAATACCAGCACTCCCTGCTGCATGTAATCCTCTCATATAATTCATTGGAAGCACAGGAGAGTAAAGACCTCTCCAGAGTTAAAGAACAAGGCAGTCAGCACACCAGCACCATGATCTGGGGACCCCATAGGGGTGGTCCATTGATGTGCTGGGGAAATACCTGCTCTGAATACTGGTTGTGAGGGGCATTCTCCTCTCAGAAACCCAAAACTGAAAAGCAGAGTGGGACATTTGTGCTTCCCAGATGTGTTCCCATCTTTCTCTCCCTGCTAGCATCAGGCCCTCCTAGTATTGTTTCCCATATGCACTGAAGGAGCTTCTGGAGATGGCAGGAAACCAGATAACCCTGGACAGCTTTGAAAACGGCACAGATAACCCAGCTTTCAGCTTTGAGGTAACCTTCCCTTCCCTTCCCTTCCCTTCCCTTCCCTTCCCTTCCCTTCCCT
Source organism: Cinclus cinclus (assembly GCF_963662255.1). Classification (NCBI taxonomy): domain Eukaryota; kingdom Metazoa; phylum Chordata; class Aves; order Passeriformes; family Cinclidae; genus Cinclus; species Cinclus cinclus. The sequence goes on along the minus strand of NC_085058.1, from coordinate 4,919,046 downwards.
TCCCTTCCCTTCCCTTCCCTTCCCTTCCCTTCCCTTCCCTTCCCTTCCCTTCCCTTCCCTTCCCTTCCCTTCCCTTCCCTTCCCTTCCCTTCCCTTCCTATTGGAGTACAGGGTGCTCCAGTTAATTATGTGTTCCAGGGAGAGAAGAGACGCTATGAGGAATGTGGTGGTCCATGTGGTGAGAACCAAGAGAGAAGAGAAGGGAAAGGGAGATTCTCCTCCTACTGCAGGTGGGATAATCTGCACAGATGTGTGAGCTCTGCCAGAGACAAACCTGATTTGGGAGCAAAGTAGGGTGGTATTGAGCACACAGTGTCTGACAGCTCCATGTGGCCTTGTAGAACGCCACTGAGAGGTCTCTGTTCCCCATAGCAGGTGATGGTGAACATGCTGGGGTTTCTCATCATGGGCCACCTGTACCACCTCCTGCTAGTGGAATTGCCCAGCAGGAGCCATGGTCATGGCCTGGCTCTGGTGGGTTGGCTGCAGTTGGGGTGCTTTGGCTTGACTTGGGCTGATCTTCCATGTCCATCTTCTGTATCTCTTATGTCTCTGGCATGTGATTCTCCCCAGGAAGGCCTTGCAGCCGGCATCCAAGGCAAAGCATTTCTGCACGGCTCATGCCAAGGTGTTGAGAAGAGTCGTCCTGGGGCTCCTTGGAGTAGGTGAGGACTTCCTGTCACCAAGACTCCACATTCCCTCCCCTTTATCTGGCTGTGCCTGCAGACTTCACTTACTGAACATGGTCAAATGTGTGGAAGTTGTATCCACTCCCAACAGCCTCACTGCCCCCTCCTCATCCCACCACTGCTGCTCAGTTCTATCTTCACTTCGCTGTCCCCCTGACCTTTCTCTACCTACCCAAAGGGTTTACTGTGCACCTTCTGCTCCCTGCTGCGGTGGTGCTCTTAAGGTCTCATGCAAAGATGGTATCCTCAAGGGTGGCCAGGGAAGGATATTGGGAGGAAATGCACCTCATGGTTTGCCCCAGTGAGTTATGAACCCATAATCCTACAGCCCTGATGTTTCTGATTCCCAATATGCCTTCTCCAGCCTACCTGTGCTACTTCATTGCGGCCTGTTACCTCAACTTCCAGCGAGCCCTTGCCTTGGTGGTCATGACTGCCGTGGTTGCCTTCTTCGTCTGCTGGGACATCTTCAAGAAGCACTGTGGAGCAAAGGTTCTTCTCCTCCTCCGCCCCATTGGCACGTGCTTCCAAAAGTCCTGGCCATGGCTGAAATGGTGAGTCACGAGAAGACAGGGCCAGATCCCTCCCAGCACCTGGGCTCCCTCCCATGGCTCTGCCAGCACAACCACAGCTGAGGCATCAGGCATGTGCTCAACTGCCATGCTGGCACCTCACAAATAGCGAGCATGGCCCAGCCTGGGAACCACTTAAAAGCCATTGCAGAAATGTCTTGCTGCTCTGCCTCAGCAGCCTGATGGCTATTCACACTTGTGCCTGAGCTGCGTGTTTCTTCAGATACGTGGACCTAACAGTGGCAATTCCATCACAATTGGCTCCTGCCCTTCATGAGCTTCTCTCCCTATGGGGACATCATCTTGCTGACAGTCTGGGGTTTCCTCTGCAGGCTCCTGTGGGTGGCCCTCCTGGCAGGCCTGATTGTATGGCTGGCTTTGGACACTGGCAGAAACCCAGAGCAGCTCATCTCATTAGGTGGCTTCTGCTTTTTGGTGCTGTTCCTGTTTGCTTGCTCCAAGCACCATGGTGCGGTATGTGTTTCAGGTGGGACTTGACCATCAATCCCCTCACAGGAGGTGCCCCCCTCCCTCCACCCAGCACTGGAGAACAAGCACTTCATTCCCTAAGCTATCTCCTTCTCTGGAGGAAGGAGAAGTCCAGCAGTGCTGGGCAGAGCTGGGCAGAGCTTGAGGAGCTGAACTGGTTGGGTGGACAGACCCCAAAGCCATCTCACTGCTCCTCTTTCCATTACTCTCCTTCCCACTTCCCAATCCAGGGCTCCCCTGCATTGCCTCTGTTCTGTTTTCTGCCATGTCCCTCATAGTGGGTCAGACCCAAAACCCCAGCACCAGACCCACATCCTGGCTTCAGGTGCCTTGGGAGCCTTGGTCAGAAGTGACTGAAGTCCTAGTGGCTTTCAGCCCAAACTGCTTCAGTGCTCCCAGTCCCAACTGCTGCCAGTCACTCCATCCTGCTCCTCCAAAGGATTATTGAACAGACAGTTTCAGTTTAGCAGGTCTGTGCTAACAATCATCATAAGGTCTTTGTGTTTGTATCCTGGGTCAGCTCAACAGGTTATGTTCTAACCAGTTCCAGAGTCTCACCAACCAATTTCTGGCTCTGTCACCAACCCATGTTTGTCGGTTTCTGTGACACTTTTTCGGTCTCCCCATGTGGTGTTTGCCATGTGCTGCTGTTGCAGCAGCTGGAAACCAGAGGGGGAAGCCTGTAGGCCTTGAAACATTTCAGCTCCTATTCTGCTTTTTGTCCCCAGGTGTCCTGGAGAGCCGTTTTCTGGGGTCTTGGTTTGGAGTTCTTACTCGGACTCTTTGTCCTCCGAACGACTCCTGGCACCCGAGCTTTCCAGTGGCTGGGAGACCAGATACAGGTACTGCATGTACTATCCCATCCTGTGCTTGTATCCTGAGATTAACAGGAAAAGCAGACTGTGGCATGGGGAGGGGACATGGCGGGGATTGCATGCTCACAAACACTTTTGTTCGGGACTGGAGGGAAGCCAACTCTTCCTTGGTTTTCTGCAGCAGGCCAGAGCCCTTGGTGTGCTCTCCCTCCCAGGCTGTAGCAGAGCACTGTGGCTTTGGGACAGCCCACCAGTATCCCCATCTTAGGTCTCAGAGGGTCATTCTCTGGTATGCAGTGAAATGAGCTGTGGAACTGGGAGCACAGCCCCTCACTAGGCAGAATGAAAAATCAGGGAAGGACCTCATGGAGATCTCTGTCCTACTGTGTAACTTCTTCCCTTGCAGTACTTCCTGAGCTACACCACAGCTGGCTCCAGCTTTGTCTTTGGGAACACACTCATTGAAGAAGTCTTTGCCTTCCAGGTCAGCCAAGGAATGGGGCATGGGGAGGTTTTATTCTGGTCTGCCTCTTTGCTGGGTCCTGGAGAGCACAGAGCTAAATGCAGCCATATCTGCTGCAGCAGAGCTCAGTCATCTCAGAGATGGATCTCCCTCAGCTGTGTATCCATCTATGGGCTTCCTCAGTGCCATGGAAGATTTGCACTGGTCCCTGTCCCTTCTGCCAGCCTGGCTGAGTGTTGTGGCACCCCAGTAGTGTGGGCTGGCTGTGTAGTACCACTCCATGCCCAGCCTGGTGCGCACAGGTGCCAGGATGTGTGGCTCAGCTCTCCTTTAACCCTTTGTGCCTTGCCTGCAGACCCTGCCCATCATTGTTTTCTTCAGCTGTGTGATGTCCATCCTCTACTACCTTGGTGTCATGCAGTGGCTTATTCTCAAGGTAAGGCCTCACTCCTAAATCTGGGATGGCAGTGGAAAGGAGAAGAACCTGTTGGGTTCTCTGTGTACTACGATCAGCTGAGAGGTGTCCCAGGAAAATTGTAACTGTACTAATTTGGGGTGATTTGTCCTACTTAAAAGAACAGACACAACTCCTGTCTTTCTAATGTGTCCTTCTCAGAAAGATGAAAAAGCTGAACCCTAGAGCTGATGTTTCCACCCGGTCTGGGGGTGCTTCCCAGGATCACCTCCATGCAGGGGCCACACAGTGCCTGGCTTCATGGATATAGTGGCAGGGTGCCAGGAACCCCTGTCAACACAGTGGCCTTGTTTTTCCCCAGATCTCCTGGCTGCTTCAAGTCTCAATGGGCACCACTCCTACTGAGACTCTCAGTGTGGCAGGGAATATTTTTGTGGGACAGGTAAGGTCCTGGACAGCAGATCCAGCTACTCAGTGCTTGCAGCTGAGCCTGCCCTGGAGAAAGGGTCTTCTCCCTCCCTATGAGACCCGTGGACCTGTAAGGCCCCATCCTAAGGACAGCAGGTTTTTGTCTTCCACAGACCGAAGCCCCGCTGCTCATCCGCCCATACCTCATGGACATGACCCTGTCAGAAATCCATGCTGTGATGACTGGTGGCTTTTCCACCATCGCAGGCAGCGTGATGGGTGCTTACATATCCTTTGGGGTGAGTGCATGAACAGTTGGATCCACGTGCTCCCTGCTACAGGGTATTGACATGCAAAACTACCCTGGACTTGAGGATGAGAGAAGACCCCCAGCAGGTGCCTCTTGGTCCCCTTCCATAAGCAGGATGAGAGAGGGGTGTCCAGACTCACCTTATCCCAAAGACACCCAAAGACATTCAGCCCCACCTTTCCTGGCCTGGCCAGAACCCTAGAGCCCTGCCAGGTAGAAGGCAGTGCTATGGGACCCTTACCGTGTGTCCCTGCACAGCATGGAGGGCAAATCCCACAGAATCATGAGATAATATAGCCTGGAAAGATGCTCTGTGACAGTTCTTTGATCCACCCTCCTGCCAACTGAGGTTATGGCAACTGAGGGGATGCCCAGGACTTTGTCCAGATTCATGGTCAACATCCTGTGGATGGAGATCTCCCCCAACCTGTCTAGTTTCCCCCAGAGGTGCCAATTTTTCCTTATATCCAATTGGAACTGTGCCTGTGATTCCACCTTTTCACTGGCTATCACCGAGCACTGTCTCCCCTGCAACCCCTTTTAAACAGAAACAGCAATACCCACCTCCCTCCCTCTTTTCTCCCACCAAAACAATCCCTGCTCCTCCAGCATTGCCTGGGCACTTCTGGCACCAAGCCCCCAGGGATGCCCTCTCCAGTTCATCAGTACTCTGGATGAAACTTCCGCTTAACCTGCTGCCTGTGCTCCTGCTATTTAAACATTAATTAGTCTCCTTAAATGGGGAACCAAAGGTGGAAGGTCAGAGAAATGAGATGTTGCCAGGGAGTGGGTGAGGCTGGGAGCTTGGCCCTTCGTCAGCATGTAGAAGTTAACAGTGTTATCCAACTCCTTGCTCTGATATCAGTAAAAAGGGACAAGGAAGGGAAAAGACCCATTATGATTAAGTCAACCAGCAGGAGAGATTAACAGCACCAAGGCTACAATCACTGCAACTCCAGTGATCACCTCCATCTAGGCAAGCTGCCGCATGTGCATGGCTGCTTAGATGGGAAAACCAGCCAGTTTCCCTATCTTGAGCAAATGGAGAGCCCTAGACTGCTCTGAGTGTCACTGGCTGATGCCAGCCATGTGCTGGTATGCCCTGGGGTGGCAGGTCATGGGGGGAGCCTTGCGCAGAGGTGCCTATGCCTCTGGTCTGCACACTGCAGATCGACGCAGCATCGCTGATTGCAGCTTCTGTGATGGCTGCGCCCTGCGCCCTCGCCATGGCCAAACTTGTCTACCCTGAAGTGGAGGAGTCCAAGTTCAAGGGCAAAGCAAGCATCCGCCTTTCCAGTGGGTGAGTGTGAGGAGATGGGAAGTGGAGTGGGGCTGCATGTGTCCTGCAGAGAAGCTGTGGGGGCACTTTGGGGCAGAAGTGGAAACTGTGGATAGCCCAAGGGTGGGAAAGCCTGTGGTGTGCACACATCCATGGAGTGAGTGCTGACCTGGCATGGGGGATGCCCAGCCAGGTGAGGACATTGGAGTCTTTTCCTATGCAGCGAAGAGCAGAACATCCTGGAAGCTGCTAGCAACGGGGCTGCCGCCTCTGTGGGGCTCGTGGCCAACATTGCAGCCAACCTCATCGCCTTCTTGGCTGTGCTGGAGTTCATCAACGCTGCCCTCCGCTGGTTCGGCGAGATGGTAGACATCAAGGGTCTTACCTTCCAGGTATCTCCAAGAGCAGACCCATGGTTTGAGCTGCCAGATCCTGCATCCCCCACCCATCCCCACCTTTGCCCGCTGCCTCAGTGGGCTGCTGAGACCCTTGCTGGGTTTTTGGCAAATGCTGGCAGTGGATGTCCAATCTGGGGGCTGTGCAGGTCAGCTCTGAGTCATTCCCTTCTGGGATGCTTTTCCCAGGTGATCTGCTCCTATGTCCTCATGCCTGTGGCCTTTCTCATGGGGGCAGACTGGACAGACTCACCGCTGGTGGCTGAGCTCCTTGGGATCAAGATCTTCCTGAATGAGTTTGTGGCATACCAGCAGCTGGCCACATACAAGAAGAACCGTCTGATGGGCCTGGAGGAGTGGGATGGGAGCCGGAAACAGTGGATATCTGTGAGGGGCACCTGCCACCCTGCTAGGCACAGGGCAGGGATAGAGCCAGCTGGAATGTGGAATGGGACCTGGCTAGGCAGACGGGTGGTGGGCAGGCAGAGGATAATAGAACCATTTAGTTTGGGAAGGTCCTCTAAGATCACTGAACCAGGATGATGGTGCTGGGAGTTGGAGGGCACCTATGTCCAGCTAGACTTAGATGTTTGCTAATGGCTGGGTGTGAGAGGAAGGAGTCAGTGAAGCCCTTTCCCATTTATCCTGCTCCTTGATGGGACAGATCATGGTGTTACAGGGCCCCTTGTCCTCCCAGCCCAGCCTCTTCCAGGGAGAGCCTTCATCCTTGCTCCCATAAATAGCTGATGGAGAAGGTGTTGGGGTGGGGGACTTCTATCATGTCTTTCTGGGAGGTCCAATATGGTGCTCAGCTCTGGGTGCTCTGGGGCTGCTTCTGGGCAGAGGTGATCATCCCCTGCTGCTGTGCCCTCCAGGAGCGAGCCGAGAGCATCACCACCTTTGCCCTCTGTGGATTTGCCAACCTCAGCTCCATTGGCATCACTCTGGGAGGCCTGGGTGAGTGTGACATATATCCTGAATGCCTGGGCACTCAGGGAGTGGGGTCCTGGGCCAGGGAGAGAGAGCTCAGCTGAGACAGGAGGAACTTGCTGCCCTCAAGCCTCCATGCTCGGTCTCTGCCAGATCAGAAACAGCGTTTGCAAGAGGTGACCAGGATAGTTTTGCACTGCACCCATGGGCAAGAGCACATGCATGTCCCTTCAAGCCTGGGTGTCATCCAGCCACAGGGGAAAGAGCAGAGAGACTTCAATGCTGGGAGTGCTCAGGGCTCTGGTGGATCACCTATAAGTGCAGGGTGGGCACAGTGCTCTGCCAGGACGGGCAGACAGCACACTGGGTGCTGGCTGGGATCACCACATCCTCCAGACAGCAGGAGTTGGGGTGAGCAGGGCACTATGTGGCAGAGCCAGCTCAGGACTGAGGACATGTCCCTATCTGTCCCACACCCAGTAGAGAGCCAGACCAAGGATCTGACTCACCTCACTGTCTGTTTTGCCCCCACAGCTTCCATGGTGCCCCAGCGCAAGGGTGACTTTGCTTCCGTGGTGCTGCGGGCCCTGCTCACTGGCATCTGTGTCTCCATGCTCAATGCCTGCCTGGCAGGTAAATCTCTGCCCACTGCCAGCAGGGCCAGAGAATCCAGGGAGGGACAGGCACAGGGCTGAAACTGCATAAATGCAGCCTTCAGGAATGGAGGTGGCTGGCCTGTCCCCCCATGGCTCTGCCAGAGCCTTCAAACCCTGCTCTCCACTCATGGCTCTGCCAAGGGCAGCCCAAGCCCAACAGCTTTCCTGGAGCCCCTCATGCTCCTCTGGGCTGGAACATTTCAAGGGCAACTTTTGGAGTATTGCAAGGAGCTCCCTGAAGTCTTAGGGGGGAGGTGGGATGGCTTATGGGAACCTGCAGAGTCTCAGGTACAGGATTTGCAAGTAAGTATAGTCAGGGTGTGGGACTTGTGAGCAGGCATGGGGTACAGGACTCACAGCTTGCTTGGGGTATGGAATGTGGATCCATGGTCCCTCTTAAGTCCCAACAGGAGCCCTTGTCTCCCAGGTCTCCTCTATGTGCCAACAAAGGTGGGTGACTGTGCAATGTTCTTCAGCAGCACCAACTTCAGTTCGACCAGCTACACTATGTACACTTGCTGTAAGCAGCTCTTTGCAAGGTGGGTGTGAAGGGCCCTGGAGCCATCTGGTTGTGCCCAAGGACCCAGGTGGTGGGACAGTTTGTCCTGACCCTGTGTCTCTCCCTCCAGCTCAGTGCTCCAGAATGGGACTGTCTCCTTCACGGGATCCTGGGCTGAGCAGGCAGAGAGCATGCTGTGGCTTACAGAGTGCTGTGTGTACTACAACCACACATCCTGTGCAGGGACAGTCTAGAAGTGGGGAACACCATGGCCTATCCCCAAAGGTAGAAAAAAAATGCAACAGAAACCTGAGAATTTGATCTGCTCCTCTCCAGTGCTGAAGGACAGCTGTGTGCACCTTGCAACCTGCAGCCTTAGGTGCTGGCCCTGTGGACACAAGGGAGCAGCTCCCAAATAAATTACGTCAACCCTTGTGTGCTTGCCCTCAGACCCCTTCTGGCCCCTGACTATGGGTGTCCCACACAGCACAAGGTCCTTAGCTGGGGCTGCACCCTATGCCCACTGAAGACCTTGCAAGCTGAGCCTCTGTCTGCTGCCAGTCTTAGGCTCTGGCCCCAGTCCCCCTCTTCTCCTACACTGGGCATGGATGGGGTAAAGCCAGGGCTTGAAGATGTTTCCTTCCCCCAAACACAAAGCCAACACATCCCACTGTACTTGGGTGCACCTCTCCCAGAGGGACCACAGTGCCAGGGAACAGGCCAGTCCTTCTCACTTTATTGCACTCGAGAGCACCCAGTCGCCAACAGCAGCCACGTTATGTACATCAGTATTTTACAGTCACCAAACCGTGACCAGGAGCGCAGAGCATGCCATGCTCCCAGCCTGGCCCCTTCCCTCCATTAGGCTGCACTGAGCAACTTCTTGGGACCCCACCCTGCAAGGTGGTGTCACTGGCACCCAGCATCCTCCTGCAATGCCCTGAAGAAAGGGATGTTCTGCAGGGTGACAGAGTAGACAGCTCCTCTGCCTGTCCATCACTGCCTTGAGGCAGGTGTAGCAGGATTTGGAGTGGGTACTGCCAGCTGTTGCTGGAGTCCAGCATGTACAAAGCAGGAGTGATCTGAGCACCAGATTGTGCTGAGGCTAGGGTGTACAGGGTCTGTGTATGGCACAGGGACAAGGAGGAGCAAGTCCTGTGGGCTAGACAATCCTATGTGCCAAGGTAGAGCCTGGTATGGAGGGGAAGTTGCCCCTTTGCCCTGCTCCCATGTGAATATCCCATGTGAGGTAGAGCATCCTTACTGTAGCACTGGCCACCATCCAGAGCAGCACAGCCACCCACAGCAGCCACCCAGCAACAGGGTGGGAGACTTCCCTGGGAAGCAGGGCAGGGCAGGTATGCAAAATCCTATCCCTATGAAGCTGCTGTTACCAGTGGAAGTACCCTGCCCTGGAACCAGCCAACACTCCAGAGCCCAACCTGCTGGAACCCTCTACAGGAAAGAAGGTATGCCAGGGCACAGGGGACTGCCTGGGCACTGGTGGGGTTCTCATCCTTGACAGTGCTGGCAAGGCTTGGCCTGGTCACTTTATGGGGATACAAAGAGGGACATGAGGTGCTGGGAGCCAGGAGGGTGTCCAGGACTCCCAGTTTGCTGGGGAGCCAGGCAAGGACATGGTGCCTGCAAAGCCTGAGGGAGAAGCTCTGCCCCTGCCTTAAGGAAGGCCTATGGAAAGTTGAGAGGAAAGCGAGTCTGAGTGTGGATAGGCACACGGCCCCACTGGCTTCAGCAGCAACTCCTGTAGAGAGGTACTGGGGAGGTGGCCTGTGGCTCAAAGCCCCCTTGGACCTGGCCCAGCCACTCACAATTAGCACACACCACACAATGCAAGCGCTGCGGGCCGGGAAGGAACCCCAAGAAGGCCACTGCCAGGGTCTCCCTTTCCCACACTGGTCATGTGCTGGGCCCAGGCTGGGGGCCAGAGTGCGAATCTCAGCTGCAGTAGCTCTGACTACTGTGGGTAGCCAGCTCTGTTGCTCTCTCCTGACCTGGGTTTGCAGACTGTTGGGGCCTCCCCTGTTTCTGCAGCTCTCTGGGAGCTCTTTGGGCTCACAGAAGCCTTGCGGGTACTCTGAGGACTTGTCAGCACCTTCTTCTGAAGCTGGGGGCTGGACTGGGCAGACTTCCTGCCCAGGGAGGGACTTTTGGAGCCCTTGGGTTTGGCTGGCTCCAGCATCTTCAGGCCCAGGATGCTGCAGTAATGATTGCACTTGTGAGCGGCCGGGAACTGCTCCAGCAGGGAAGGGAAGCAGCTCTCCTTCAGCCCCTGGTACCTGCCAACACAGCTATCCTCAGCTCCTGTTTTGCACCAAGGAGATGTTACACCAGAGCAGGGAGGTGAGGATGGAGCCTGACCATGGTTATCACCATGGCCCTTGCCAGGTAAGCGGCAGAGTCAGGGCCACCCTGCTCCAGAGCTGGAAGTCACTCACCCCTTCAGATTGGTAGCAATCCGCACGTTGGTCAACTTCCAGCCGACTCCTGTAATTTAAGAGGACAACTAGTCTCCATCCAGAGAAGGACAGCCACCAGCACCAAGGGCAGATCATTGCCCTGGGCAGAGGGTTCTATGGAGTGGGCAGGGCGGAGGGAGGGGAGAAAGAGGCAGGAGGGCAAGCCTGGGGTTTTTCTTTCTTTCCCAGGCTGGAGGGTGGTGATGGGCTATGAGCATCACACAGGAGATCCCTTTACCTTCCATGTCAGTCACGAGGATGTTTCCGTTTGTCCAATGGTAAACCCAATGCTGGAAGGTGCAGCATTTGAGCACAATCTCCGAAGTGCCTCGTGCCACCAAGCTGCCATCTCTCTCAGTGACACAGTACTGCTCACAGGGCCTGCCAAGGTCCTCCTCCATTGTGGCATAAGGGATGTTGTTGGCCGGACGATAAATCAAGTACAGAGGAATTATCCTGTGTGGGAGTTCACAGACAATGTCAGCAGGGTGAGCTCTCCCTCCTCTTCAAGCTAAGATTCACCACAGTCTGCAATCCTGGCTTTTACCTTCCTCCCAGTATCCCTTCCATTTTTGGGAGTAGAGTGCACTGCCTCTGGGATGCCCCATCACCACAGGGAATCTTCCCACCATCCCCTGAAGTGCTCTGCCAGGGCATCAAGACAGCGGAGCTGCAGCATATCACTTACTCAGGCACTGCTCCAAAATCAGGGACGGCTCGTGCCTCAGCAGCAAAGATCTTGCAGTACTCACGGCTGGAGTTTTGGACTTTACATTCCTGAAGTGCAAACAGAAGAGTCAAGAACCTGTCCCATCTTGCACCAATGCCTCCCTGGGACCACTGCCAATTGTTTCCCTGTCATGATGGTCAAAGGGTGATGGGAAAGTCCTGAGCAGCTCCATTATTGTGAGCTGGAGCCAAGAATGGCAACGACATGCCTAACCCCCTGGCTAGACCACTCCAGAGCATTTCAAAAGTGGAAGGAAAGAGCAAAAGTGCGCACAGAGCTGGGGACCATCTAGGGACTCACAGGTGGGGAAGGTGGGAGGGGAAAAAGGTGGATGGTGGCCCACAAGGATGCCCACCTGGATGGTGATATCATAGTTCTTCTCAATAAGGCTGTTCTCATTCTTGGTCCCAAAGACGATGAAATTGTGCACTTTGATGACACAGGTGTGGCCAGATTCAAAGACAGGCTCCAGACCATAAATGGCTCTGGCACGGCAGGCTTTGTGCAGGAAACCAGCACTCACTTCCACGTCCTCGCTCACCACTCGTCCGAAGAGTTTATCCCCCCAATAGCCTGCATCAGCCAAACCCTTGGCAAACACCATGGGAGTCATCTCGATCTCCTCTCCAACTGGTGGGGGGAAGAGCTGGTGAGGGAGGGACAACATGGGCAGACTGCTTCAGCCCCAGAGCTGCCTCCCCCACTCAGCAAGGGGCAGACTCACAGCCCATCATATGGCCCTTACCTTCCATCTCTTCCCGCAGGAGAAATCCTGACAACACTAGAGGAGACAGAAACCAAAGAGGTGTCAAGGTCCTGCCAGGATCCCATCCTGCCAGGATCCCACCTTGGTGCACGCACTTGCACAACTAGGAGTGGCAGGTAGGATGGTGGGAATCAATTGGCACACAGAGGCAGAAGCAAATCACAGAGGTGGTGTTACAGAACATGCCAAGGCTCCCTCACTGCAGCCTGGCACCAAGCCTTTTCTGCAGTTGGCCACACCACCCTATGGCACACCCAGGAAGCTGTGAGAGACTGCTGAGGGCTCCTCACCTTCTGGGCTGAACAGGTAATCTGTGGAGTTGGTGCCATACTCGTTGCTGATCACACACCGATAGACTCCGCAATCCTTCTGGGATGCCTGCACAACAGCCAAGGCTGCCTGGCCCTCATCGCCAGCACTGGAAAACAAATGGAGCACAGCCACATCCCTGTGTGGTGGGGGCCACATGGCACATGGCCACATGCGACAAGCACAGTGGGTGGGCAATGTACTGCCCTTGAGAGGATGGGAGAATGCTATAAATAATGCCATCCCAAGGGCAGCCCAGCTGCTCCTCTAACATGTCATGGCACCAGGAGTCCTGCCCTGTGCTTTGTACTAACAGAGATGCTTATCCTCCAGACAAACCCTGCAAAATCTGGTGGGAATTGGGCTACAGACTGATAAAGGTATTTGCCCCTGAGTGAGGCCGAGTCAGAGCTTCACAGAGGGAAGAAGTGGGACCCTTCTCCTGAGACCCACTGGCTGAGCAGGCTCTGCTCTGGTCTGCTGGCAGGCAATGGCCACTCATGCCCATCTGCCCCAGTTCAAATATCTGCCCCAGGAGACAATCTCTGCCCCAGAATCACCTAACTTACCATCTACTCATTATACAGGGAGTTCATGGGACACCAATGGCATCAGGTAAATCCTAACTGATGTGGATGATGTTCCTACACAAATCCTCTGGGCTTGAGAACAAGTTGCTCTTCATAGTAGATTTAAAGGATACGACCAGACACCCAGCTGCCTGAATATGCTTTCCCTGCACATGGGCAGTGCCAAGGGATAGAGAGGGTACAGCCAGAGCCACTTTTTCCCAGCAGTGGTTGCATAGAGGACCCTCTCAGCACTGCTGGGAGGCTGCCACCCTCACATGGATCATTTGGGGTCCCACTTTTGCAGTTCATATCCAGCTCTTGATTTCAGTGATGGGCATAACACGTTCTCTGCCCTCCCCAAGGTTTGTGTTTGGATACACAAAGCAGATACTTGTGATGTAGCATCAATAAGATAAATTTGGCAGCAATCCCCTATCTGGGCAATCCTTCCCTCCGTGGGCACTGATATGATGAAGTTCACAATGTACTGTGCCATGCACTGAGCTTCCCAGGCTGCCTTAGCAAGAGGGGCTCCTTCACCCCAGTCAAGGCAAGAAGTGAGATGTGACAGATGCTAACAAGTACTACAGGTTACCTCCTTTGGGCTTCAGCTACAGGGATCTCATCCTTGTACCATGTCAGCTTAGAATCGCTCAATATATTGAAGAACTGGCACCAAAGTTTCAGGTTTCCTGATGCATCAGAAAATTGTTCTGCCCTGATCTTACGGACCACCTGTGGAGCTAAGGGTGCAAAGAAATGGGTGGTAAGACACAGAGCTCTGGGGACAGGCCAGCCTATGCCCACACTGCTGCTCCGGGCTTTGGGTATAACATGTATGTCAGCATGTGTAACACTGCCTTCCCAGCTCCACTGGGATAAAAAGATGGGATACAAGTGGTACAAATTGTTCAACAGCTCAGCAGTGCAATACCCAGTGAGGCTTGGCCAGAGGAAAGGCAGAAAACCACTATGGAATATTGGAGGAAACATTAATCTACTGAAGTAGGGATTTATCACAGTTACCATTACTTTATGAGAGTGCTGATTCCTGTGACAGTACCACCTTCAAACACAGGATTATGCCTTTTTAAATTAGATGCCACAAGGAATCAAATCAGCATGGACCACAGATGTGGAAGAGGAGTGTGCACTCTGTGATGCCCACCGAATCATGGAATCACAGTTTGGGTCTGAAGGGACTTTAAAGACCATCTCATTCCAACCCTCTTGCCATGAGGAGGGACACTTTCCACTCGACCAGGTAGCTCATCCCCAACAGAATCCCCAACCATCATCAGGCTTGATGAGGACCAGAACACAGAGACCAAAAACAAGCCAATTCTGTGATCCCTGTGGCTGGGGAAGCCCAGACTACAGAGACAGCAAGTGTCAGAGCTGCTGCCTCTTGCATTCCTTATCCCTCCCTCCACTGGGATAGCAGTCTTGGGGGAGACTTGGCTTTCACACAGCCAAAGGCTAATGCTGAAAACATCAAAAAAAGGCTGATTCGATTCTGCAAATGCACAAAACTCATGTGGCACCAGCTGACTGTCACTGGTTTCTTTTGCAGGCAACAAGGGAATGCACTTCATGGGGATTCTCTCTTCTCTCACCTTTAAATGGGTTGTTTGTTTTCTGGGACTCTGCTGGCTGTGCTTCTGGCTTAGCATCTCCAGGAACCTCTTTCTCACCACTAGTGTCACCTGCAGGCTCCTCGTACAGCTTAGGAACCTCCAATGTGGCCATCTTCCTCATGAGGGTTGGAGAGCACTGCTCTGAAGGAGAGGATGGAGCTGGGGCAGGAGAGTGCAACAGGGATGCATTCTTTCTGGATTGCTGTGGTGAAACAGTCAGACTTCTTGTGTGCCCCAGGCTCCCCAGAGTTGCCTCCTCTTCCATCCCTACCTGTTTGGGTTTTGGCAGGTATATTTTACGCCGGGCCCCCAAAGCAAGCTCTTCTGGTGTGGCACAAGGTAGCACTGCTAGAGGGTCAGCAGGGCTGTCTTCAGAGCTCACTGGAGGCAAATCAGAAAGATGAGGAGCCACTCCTGTTGTGGGCATGCTGCCCACCACGATGGAGGGTACTGAGAGTTGGGGCAGTCCCTCAGCATCAGGAGTCCCCCAGGTGCATCTCTTTGGAGGCACAGGCTTGCAAGCCAGCATCTCCTTGCTGGTAACGAATTCCTTGTTAATCATTCCTGTGATCCGTCTGGATGTCTTGGGGGTCAGAGGGAAGTTCTCTGCTGTCTGGAAGAGCTGGTTGTTTTGTACTTTTTCCAAAACTTTCCTTGAGGTGCGAGGGCTAAGGCCAGCAATGCCCATCTCTGGGATCATGCCTTCCCCTGCATTTGGCTGCTCCTTGCCTCCAGAGTCAGTGTCCCCTTTTGTGGCATCCTTACTGCTATCTGACATTTTTAGAAGTAGCAGCAGGTAGTTCTTTAAGGAGGAAACCAGGTTCTTGTGCTGCATTTTCTCCTCCACAGACATCTCCTGAGAGCCAGGTGAGACCAGTGGTACTTGTGGCTGAACTTCAGAGACTCCTTCCCAAGTCCCTGAAGATGTTGCTGGTTCCTGGCATGGAGCTGTGGCCGTCAGTCCTCCTCCCTCCTTCCCTTGAGGTCCCATGGGCACTGGCTTGGCATTCTCCCCCTCTAATGTGATGGCTGAAAACATCTCTTTTGGGGCAGATGCATCTGTTGTTGTGATTTCTGTTTCTCCACTCACAGGAGGCAGCAGCTGGGCTCCAGACCAGACCTCTCCTGCAGTGGCCTCCATCCCTGGACTTCCATTAGATGCCAGCAGTGCCTCCTGAGCCACTGATGGCCTCACTGCAGAAGCAGGAAGTGGCTCTTCCTTGGCAAGAGGAACTGAAGCAGAAGCCATTTCAGTGTTCTGATGGCATAAATGTGTCCCTCCTGCCTCCCTCTGCACAGCCACAAGACATGGCTCTGCTGTATCACTCCCTCCTGTCCTCACACCAGGATGGCTCCCAGACAACTCTGCTCCTGCCTCTTTGCTCTTCCCACCCTTGACTGTATGACATGGGATTTGTTCAAGAGGAGTGTTTTCTCCAGGTTCTGGAGGAGTCAAATTTTTTATCAGTGACTCTTCCCCACCTTGGCTTTTGTTCTCTTGATTTAACAGTCCTTGCTGAGTCTCTCTGTCCTCAAGAGCACTGAAATGTCTTTCTGCCTGTTTCCTGGGGGATGGGTGCTCCTTGTGAGACTGTACATGGACTGGAGAAGGTGCTGGTGGCTTTGGTGGCTCCTGAGGCCTAAACCGAGGATTTGTCCTTTTTACAGCCTCCCTGGTTTCCTGGCAAACAGGCACTTCTTTCCTGACATTCTCCTCTAGCTTACTGGCTTGCTGACTGGTCTCTTTGGTTGGACTGGACACTGGATGGTTTAGGTCACCAGGAGACTGTCCAACTCTTTCTGCAACCTAATTAAAAAAAAAAAAAAAAAAGGAAATTAGCATAATGTTATTGCCTGGCTCTGTGCAGTCACACTTGTGGTCCACCTGTACCATATGGCACTGCCCAACTTTTTGAATCATGGGAATTACCCTTATACCAGTGTTACTCTGTCATCCAGGATCTTCTGGTTTCACCATGATCTCATAGGAGTGGGTACCACCTGTTAGGCTGCACAAAATATTTCTTCTTTTAATCAGCTCCAGCCCTTCAGCCATTCAACACCCTTGCTGTGCACAGAGGCAAGAGATCTGCCTTTCTAAACCATTTAGTGGCTTTTAATCCAATCTTCTCTGACTCAGTGCCTTTCCAAAAAGCAAAACTTTCCCATTTTCACCAGCCATTGCTGACACCTTGCAAAATTCCCTTGATGTTTTTAATGACTGAGTGTGCTCCCCTATCTCCACTGTTAAGATGGGGCAGTCAGCATGTCACACACTATCAGGATGAGGCTGCCCACATGATTTATAGTGAAACTGTACACTCTGACATTATCAGCACTATTCAAACATTCTCTGACGTTTGGGAAGCTCAAATGTTTCCAACTGCAGCTGCACCCAGCAGACGTGTCAGCAAGCTGCCTGCTGTGATGGCTGAGCTTTATCCTGAGGAGAGCTGTTAAAATCCTCCAGCCAAAGAGCATAGTCTATTTTTGTAGGGGAGGCAGGGATACTTTGGTACATGCTCTGTCTGGCTGATGCTCTGCAAGCATCACCAGGACAATGGCATGTGGACAGGGCATGCACACAATGGGTCTCCCTTCCACCCTGGAGAATCTGCTGCTAAGTATTTTTTCCTGAGGTCCCTGACTTGAGTGTTAAGCCCCCAGAATGAACATCATGGGAAAGCAGGGCTGTGGCACTTAGACCTCTATTTTGTGCTGTTTTTGCTTCATTTGGTATCTTGGGGAAAAGAGGAAAGGTAGCACTGTTCTCTCAGCAAGCCCTTTCCCAAACAAATAAAGGAAGCATATAATGGTTTGTGTTGGATGGGACCTTAATGCCCATCTCATTCCACCCCCTCCCATGGGCAGGTAAAACTTCAGCTATCCCAGATTGCTCCAAGAACCATCCAACCTGGCCTGGAACACTTCCTGGAATGGGGCAGCCACAGCTTCTCTAGGGCAACTTGTGCCAGGGACTCACCACCCTCTCAGCCAAGAATTTCTTCCCGATATCCCATCTGATCCTGTCCTCTGACAATGGAAAGCCATTCCTCCTTGTCCTGTTACTCCATGCCCTTGTCCAAAGTCCCTCTCTAATTGTTAGGGCAACATGAGTATTGAATGGCTGGGGTGGGGGAAGTATCATTAGAGGCCATTCCTACCCATAAAATGCAAGAAATATAATAAAAAATTTAAAATTTAGGCAAGAGTGATTACCATGCAAATCTAGTTTCTTCTCTGCTCTTGTAGAGGAGGATGTTCAGAGCCTGCCTACAGTCTGGCATTTTGCTACAGATAAATTCAGCTCAGAAGAGAAGTCCTGAGCACAACGCCCAGCTATGTCCCAAGGCTAGGAAAACACTCATGCTATAACCTTTCTTGTTTAAGAGAAAGAATAAAAATGAAAGACAAGTAACCCCTGTCCTGGGGGATGAAAATATCCTGAAACATGGTTGGAATTTGCCTCAAAGGCTTTAAACCAGCTTATTTGCTCTCACAAAAGCTTGAGGACTTTCCCCAGAAACACCATCAAGCTGAAGCATTCAAATTCAAATCAGAAGCATTCCCTTTGGTCTCCTCAAAGGCACACCGGCAGACAAGTCACAGGTTTTCCTCTGTGAGTGGGGCTTTTAAAGAGAAAAAAATCTTCATGCATGTCAAAGGTTCAGGGATGAAAGCCCAAGCCTGGCTGCTGCATACCAACATTTTTCCATCATTTTTGAGAATGAGAGGTGTTAAAATGAGCAGAGAGGGAAGAAACAAACGGCTTTGCCATGGACTGGCCTGAACAGCCATAATTAATTTCTGCAGCAGTATGTGATTCTGGTGAAGCTGAAGACGAGTTCACAGCACTATGCAGCAGCAAGGCCAGAAGCCAGGTGTGCACTGCAAGTTCTTACCAGCAAAGCTTCACCCACCAATGGCTAAAGAAATTTAAGAGAGGAAGAAAGAATTTTTTTCCACTGGAGCACCCATCAGGCCCTTATACATTGGGAATTTTTCCACATTCTGAAATATGTGCATTACCTACCAATCAAGAGGTGATGCACCCAGAGCCTTGTCTGTACTGAAAGTGTGCACCTACCACAGCCAGCCCAAACTCCGAATTCTGACAGCACCTGCAAACTGCACTCAAGAGAACCTTTTATGACAAAAGGGGTCGTTAAAAAAAAGCAGGGGGAAAATAGTCCCATAGCTTCCAGTCTAATATTTTCATGGCAAATACTTCAGGTTAGGTGACAAAAATAGCAGTTGACTAAAAGATGCTGAGGGTCAGAAGCAGGTGCTGTGGCCTGGCACTGCATCACCACCACAATGAGTCTCCCAACAAAGTTTTTCCAACAGGGATGGCCAAAAAAAATAGTCCAGACCTACTATATGTATACACATTGCACTGTAAACAAAACTCAAGGCCCTGAGGGTGCAGCTCACACGGTACCTCATATGCATGGGGGGATTCTTAACTAAAGCTCCCTTGTTAAACTGATCAGATGCCATCACAAGGCACCCGCTCCCAGCTATAAATACCCCTTCAGTGCTCCCTGCCGACCTGATTTGAAAACATTTTGCATGAGGTCAGCCGATTAAACCAGAGAGCCCAAGACCATGGAGATCAGCTGCTCTAATGGCCCCAACTTACATCTCTCACCACCTCAGCTGACATTTGCTTGGAGATGGGGTGGAAGCTCTGCTGTCTGGGCTCACAAAATCAAAAAAGCCCTTCTGGGTGCTTTCACCAGTGGAGACCTGCGGAGCCCTGGCAGCAGATCCCGTGGTGTACACACAGCCTCCCAGGCCCAATGCCACATTACAAATGTGCAGCACAGATATTTTCTTGTTGCCACCCCTGCGTTGGCTGTTGTCTCTCTTAGTTACCTCTTTGTTTCCCTCCAACTTCTGTTCTTGCTGCTGGCCTCTCTGGCCCTTGGACAGCACAGGTTCTGCCTCCAACACCACAGAGGCCAATGAAGCATCCTCTGTCTGTCGGCTGACTGCCACAGGCTGCAGGGCAGCCTCACTTCTGGCCTCATCCTTGCCTCCCACCTCCTCCTTCCCTGCTGCTGGCTTCACCTGTTTATCAAAATACATGTCCTTTAAAGAGAAGTACATGTCATCATTAGGTTTAATGTCCTGTTTCAGAACTTTCCCAGGCTCTTTATGTTTTGGACTGGTTTCCACTTCTTGATCACTTGCTGCCCTCAAATGTGCTTTCCTGCGTAACGGGACAGGAGGAGCAAACCTGGGATTTGAAGTCAGATTGACCCTGTCTCTCCCACTTTCTTCTTGCTTAGAAACTTCCTGTGTTGCTGCTGAAGGAGCCTCCACTTTCTTTTTCTTTTTAGCTGCAGAGTCTTTTGCCCCTGGCTTAGTCATCAAGTCCTCTGCTGTCCCATAGCTGTATGTGAGAAAGCCATTCCCATTCTCCTCCCCATTTTCCAAAGAGGCATCTCCATTGGTGGTCACCTCTGCTTTCAGAGGTGCCACCAGTTTATTTGGGAAGCCTGACACTGCGCTGAGTGGCTGCTCCTTTGTCTCAGCAATATCCTTGTGTAACCTGGACTGTGAATCTCCAACATGCACTTTTGCTGTGTCTTCCTTCTCCCACGACGAGTTTCCTGACCGGAGATTCTGATCTCTAGCCAGCCTGCGCTTCCTCTGGAGCCGTTCAGGGCTCATTCCTTGCAATTTCTCCACTTCCACATTTTCTTTTCCTCGCTTCTTGCCCTGTTCTATTTCTTGCATCTTTTCTTCAGCTTTTCTCTTGATTTTGTCAAACCACTTCTGATGGATTTTGAACTCCGTCATAGTTCCCACTTCCAGCACACCAGAACAGGACACGATGCCTTTGTTATTTCTAGCTGAGGCCTGGTAAATGCCTGCATCCTCTTCACGGCACCTGGAAATCAAAAGCTGTGTATGAGATCTATCCATCCTCCTCAGGATGCCCGCTCGACGCACAGGCATGCGTACTCTCATACTTCTTGCTCCACAGAGTCACGTAGCTGTGGCCCAGGAGGTGCCCACAGGACATCTGGAGGCCTTGGGCGGCCTCCCTCCCTGGCTCTGCCTGCTCTCTGCACTAACAGACAAGCAAGTTTGATGATAAATTTGTTCTAGCTCCACCCCAGGCTGTAACTCTGGTATTAGGGCTGTGATGGAAGATGCACAGGCAGCACCAGGCTTCCCAACTGTTCTTGGTCAGAGTCCTCTGCAGGATCTTTTTCTCTTAGCTATATACAGCCCACAGGACATTCCTGTTCTTCCTCTACCCTACTGTGTTACCAAAGTCTTCCCACCCCATGTCACAGGCACCAGCACAAGCACCTGCCTGCATCCCTGTCGTCACCCCTTGAGGACACCTGACCCACAGAAATCGCTGCTCCTGGAAGAGGTAAGCCTCTGACTGACACCTGGGGGAGCAGAAAAGCTCAGACTAGAAGCACAAGGATGGCAGGACTATCAGCAACACTGATATTCCGCATTTTCAGTCAGTGCCACACCCCAAATCCAGTCCGACATCCCAAATCCAGGACTCAATGTGCAACAGGTCTATGCCTGCTGTGGACAAGGTGTGCCTGGCTCTCTAGAAACCTGATTCCCTGGACCATCATCTTGGAGGCAGATAGTGCTCTCCTCTTGCTTATCTTTGTCAGCCCAAATGCTCAGCACTGCAAGTCTCCAGAGACAGGGACTTCTTCCCTTCCACTTGCCTCCAGCATGACAGCTATCCCTGGATGCAGTAATGGATCTCACAGTGGTGTGACTAGGGAGCTACAGCCTGAGGGGAAGGGTCAGCTGTGAACTCACAGTGAAGGGGCCAGCCAAGTGGTAGGGGGGACATCACTGTTGACAGCTTATCCAGCTACTGAGAACACACTCAGAACTCCCATCACCAAACCCCGCCACTCTCCAGTGCCTTTACTTACTTGTAGAGCTGCAGGGTATGGCGGTTTCCATGACGGAATATCTCATACTTGGGTAAGCCACAATAGCGATCCATCTCCTCATCATCCTTGTACCATGTCACCTCTGGCTGTGGATACCCTGGGGAGGACATGGAAGGTACATCAGAGAGTGAAACATTCCACACAGAAGCACAGACAGCAAAACAATCTGGCACACCAGGACAGATGCTATTCTGGGCTCACCACATTCCTAAATTGCACAACAGAAACAGTGGAAACTTATTGGGCTTATCTCAGACTTTTATCACTCCTAGGAATAGGGCTATTTTTGAGAAAAAAATCCTAGCACTTCATTCCTGAACAGAGGGGAGTGGATCACACGCTTGTCTCCTGTAACACTGGCTGGGAGAAGGTGAGCATGCCGTCACTTTTATGTGAAGAGAGATGTTTTGATGAGGCCAAGGCTATGGTTGGAGAATAGGCATTCACCCCTCCATGGAGGTCTCAGCATTTTGCACAGTGTCACAGCCTGTAAGCTGATCCAAAACTTTCCACTGAACAGAAACAACCTTGATTGCATCACAGTCAGCTCAGTGTCCTACAAATGTCACTTGACAACAGATGTCACCTGCCTTTTCAGTAGAATGACATCATGATGTGTGTGACTGGCTGGCTGGCAGGCTGGGCATGCAGCCATGTTCTCCACCACTAGGAGAGGTGTTGGGTCAGCATGTGAGTCCCACATGGACCAGTGCTAGCCACAGCCTTCAGTGCTCACTGACAGCAGATCTAATTCAGATTAAGTGCAGTTTTCATGCAAAGACTGCTCAAGCCAGCAGCCAGCAGGGCTCCTGCACTTCACTCAGGGCTCACCACCCAGCCAAGCCAACCTCCAGGGCATGGGATGAAAGTTTAGATGATCAAATCATGCCTTGCCTACAGCTGATTGCTCAGGAGCTTATCTGCTGCAAATGTCCCTTCAGGCTTTCTGTGAGGCCAAAGGAAGGAGTCCAGCTCCTCAACTCCACCAGAACCCAAGGATCACCCACAGCACCCCAGAATGTGGCAAGGGGCAGCTCCCGTGAACATCCTGGGCATGGGCTGATGAAGGCTTTCCAAGAATATCCAGTGTCCCAAACCAGTGGCTCTGGAATAATGAGAAAGCAGGGACAAGGTGCTCTCTGGATACTTCCCAGCTACCAAGCCACAGGTTTCAAGGCTAACCAGGACCTCAAATGTCCTCCTTGTACCAGCCAAAGATGTTGTCAGCCCACTGCAATGCCTGAGCCCAGCTTACCCCTGGTCTCATGAAGGTCCTAGAGCAGGACTGAGAGTCCAGAAGCAGAGACTCATCAGCAGGAATTCACCCAGGTTTTGGCCAATCCAATATGCCTTTGTCCAGAAAAGCAGCATACACCAAATTTCCTCCTGCACTGCTTTGGCTCACCTGTCCCCATCCCTTGCTTATGGTGGCTCCTCAGTGTTCACTGGCTCCTAAAGGGTTTTAGTCCACTGGGATGAGACAGAGCTGGGAAGGTGTCTCAGTAGTCTTTCTTTCCTGTTCTCCTCTATGAGAAGCATCCCTCCCCATAGCCCAGACACCTCACAGACTGGATTTTACTCTGTTCTTCCTCCCTCTCTATGGTCTCTTATGCCACACTGCCCCAGCATGCCCCTCTCTATCCTTGCTGTGTGTACAGATCCCACATGCTTTGCTGCCTCAATCCCTTCCCACTGCTGCAATCAGCATCTTTGGCTTTCTGCTGGGTAGTGCCTCATTTCTCCTCTTCTACAAGAAGCCAAGCCATGATTTTCTCCCGACTCCCTTCCTGCAAGGCTCTTTGTCCTCCCCCTCTGCCCCACTCTTGTCACACCCTGTTATTTGCTGCTGCTCTGACCCCCTAAACCACTTTCCAGAGACATACAAAGCCCTCAGGTACTTGTGGCTGAAGAAAATGAGCCCTGAACTGGGAACTGGAGAAAGCCACGAGAGCATTCCAGTGATGGAATCATCAGGGATTGATGCTGCTGCTTATATTGTTCAAAAATATTAAATTTTGGCAGGAGAAGCCTGGGCTGAATGAGCCTGTGGTGAATTCTTTCTGCTCCAGAGATGATAAACAAAACAATTTCCATACACAAGCTCACACTGTGCCCAGAGCAATACAACCCTTCCAAAGGGCTGTTCTGAAAGCAAGACCTTCAGAAGGCCCCCATGGTCCATCTTGCAGGGAGCTGGCAGGTAGATTTTCCCGACACTCTAAGAAACAGCAATCACAGCCCTTCATTCTGGGAATTGCCAGCGGATAGTTTCCAAGAAGCCCTGTTATGTCCCGTGTGCCCCCCCTTCCCCACAGCCTCCACAGCTGACTTCCATTCCCAGCTGACATCTGCCAGAAAGAGCTGCAACCTCCATAGCTCTGCAGTGTCTCAAGGAAAGGCTTTTCCTCTTGCTATGCTTAAACTCCCTTTGACCTGTAGCACTTGTGTCCTTGAGGCTGCCTGCTCCCTCTGAAGAGCTATGGCCATGATAGCCCAGTGCCAGGACCAGCTCACATTGCACGCTCTAGCCTGCAGCCAAAGAGAGCTGCAGGCAAGTGCTGGCTGGAAGTCTGCAGGCAGGTGGATGCTGAAAGGCTTCCTACCTTGCATGCAGGTACAGTGACCCCAGCTGCCTGTCCAAATACCATCCATCTCTTCCCAGGGTCTGTAATTAGAGTCAAGCAGGGGAAGGGAAGATGCTTGTGCAGGGATGAGTCACCCTGGCATGGGGAGGGGAGCTGCTGCTGATGCTGCTAACATCCATCTTGACAGCATTGGGGCTGCTGAGTGAATAAATTCCCCTGGTCCAAGTGGGGGGGAAGAGGAGTCAGGCATCATTCCCAGCACAGCATCCACAGCTTGACAAGTGGGATGAGATAGAATTAAAGGTTCCATCTGTCCATTTGTGGGCACTACCAGGCTGCAGGCACCAGATGCCCACCCTTAGCATGAGACACCCTGAACAGCCACTCGTAGATCTGCACTCACCCTTCCAAAACCTGCCACTGCCGCAGCCCCCCCATGCAGCTGGTGCAGAGAGGAATTTGCTGGTAGGTGGGCCCCTGCAGCCCCCAGCCAGAGCCCCATAGCTGCAGACAGAATGGTGCTCCTGGGAAGAGGGCAGGCATCTGCTCTGTATCTTCAGGATGTGTGTCTTCCAGCAGCATTGCTCCAGCATGATGGCCAGCCACCACAGGATCCTGGAGGACTTTTCAGAGTGAGGATTTTTTTTCATGGAGATTGCCAGATTTAGATCAAACATTCTTTTTCTGAGAACTGTTAAAATCTGAGAAGTCTTCAAAGATTGGTGACCGTAATCAAAACGGTTCTTAAAGTATCTATCCAAAACAGTTCAAACATAGCTATCCAAAATCAACCAGAGAAACTCTTTTTCAGTTTGCTTTATTCTTCTTTTTTTTTTTTTTTGGGGGGGGGGGGTTGGGTGGGGGAGGGAAGGAGAGGGAGTTAAGTCTTCTGAAACTTGGGAAGGTGCTGCAAGTTTAGAACCATTAAATAATATCCAGTTTCTGCTCTACACAAGCTACATGCACTAGGGGCTTCAGCATACAGGAGGCTTCAGCATACAGCATACAGCATTCAGGAATACAATTCCTTTGTCCTCAGCCCCAAAGCCAAACTTCCCAGCAGCCTACTCTCTGCTCTTCTACTCACTATCCCATCCCCAAACCCCTCTCACAGCCCCTGCATGTCTCCAGACATACTTCATCCAAGCACTTCATCCTTCAAACACTTCCCTCAAAGGGTCACCATAAATGCAGCAAGTGGAACTCCTTTAACTTGATTAAAAACTGCATCCACTAAGCATGTGACTGTCTATTCACCCCAACTCTCTTCCCCAAGCCACGGGCAGAGCCCTTTCCCCTCTGTACTCTGCAATAAAACCATGGAGACAGTGACCGGATCAAGCTCCTGAGACAATGATTTGTGAAGCCAGGTCAGAGGGGTTGAACCTGGCTAAGGAGGGTGGAAATGGCACTGAAGAGGCAGCTGTACAACCGTGGGCTAGTGCTGACATACAATGACCTTGGCTAGATCCAGCTACCACCTGTCCTGGCTGGACTCATTCCCTAACAAGCAGCCAGAGACCTAGGCCCCTCCATCCAACGTCCCCTATTTAGTCAGCTGACAGCTCTCCTTCCCAGGCAATGCTACACAGAAGCAACTAAAAGGCTGGAAAATCCTTGCGGCAGCACCTCCATGAAGGGCCACTCTGAAGAGAGAAGCCCAATATCCACTCACTGCAAATGAATTGTGATGACCCTCGAGACCTTGAAGTCCAGACAGACCCACCAAGAAAAGCTCTTGGTGCAGAGATATAGGATGAAGCTGCACAGTAAATAGAAATGTTCTTGTTTCCTTTTCAACATCTCTTAGAGAACAAAGGATGAAACCAATTTTGTCTGAAAAAATAAAACATCTCATAACTGATGCAGTATTTGACCCAAAAAATCAAATCAGACATAGCAGGGACACCAGTAGCAGGCTGAAACTAGGCATCAGGAAGAAAGGAAGGTTTGTGCTTCCACAAACAAGAATCTGCCTTTGCCTGACCTACTTTCTCCCTGCCTGCACAACTCACCACATTCTGGAGATTGGTTCTTCAAACACTTGCATCTTTCTGTGTTCCTAGGACAGGCCCAGCACATCCTAGTACAAGTATTCCCAGATGTGGGACTAGCCTGTAACTCTCATTATTGGTCAAGAAGCAGCAAAAAAAAGAAAAAAAAATAAGATGCTATTCGAGGTCACACACCCATATTTGTGGCTTGACCGTCAAAACAGGAGCAAGTGACTGTCTGCCCTTTGCCTCCATCAGAGTGTCCCTGGACTCCAGCCATAGTTCTGGGACGGAACTGGTTCCACTCTGATCACTAGCCAGGGATGTCACTGCCATTTCCTTGCTCCCAGCAACACCTCCCAGTTGAATACAAACATCATGGCAGGGCAAGATACCTGAGCTACCAACCAGACTCTGCAGTCAAAGTATGCTTTACACTTCCTGGCTCTCTCTCCCAAAGAGATCCTGAGCTCCTAAAGCAGTCCATAGGACCATGTACAGGAGATGCCCATCTGTCAAAGGTGGTCCAAGAATGATTTTAAAAACGTTTCCTTGAAAATTTCTAAGTGCATAGGGACATCCCCCAAACTAGTTTACCAAGCACAAAAATATCATGACACATACCAAAAGAGACTCACTGACCATTTCCTTCACTTGAGTAGGAAATTAGGCCAGTATCAGTTCAAGTTTTCTACCTGGTGCAACACAACAGGAAGAGATGGAATTTGTTAGAAGGAACCATCAACCTCAAAGGTGCAGCTGGTGAAGATTGAACCCAGTGAGAGAAGACAGGACTTTTACTCTAGATTTCCCAACACACCCAGACATTTTCTCACCTCTGACACTTGCAGAATGGTGAGTTCCATGGTACTGCACAATATGTCAAGCTTTTGCTTCCAGAAAAGTGAAAATGGGAAGAGCCCTTCCAATGACTCCCCAAATAAAGTTGTTTGCAGGCATCTCCTAGTAGCCCCCTTTGGCTCTAGAAGCACTAATAAGGGGTCTGCTGAATTGAAGCCTCAGTAAAATCAAGATGTAGTTGTACCCCTGCAAGTTCAGAAGATCAGCCTTCAGAACAAGGGAATCCACAAGAGAAAAGCCAAGAATTCATCGCTGGCAGCTCTTAAAAGGACTGAAACTGTGCTTCCTTATTTCCAGCCTGTTTCTAACAGCAAACCAGATTTCCTTAGGAAAACTTCGGTCCTTTGGACTTGTGCCCAAGAGGCTCAGTGGATATAGTCTCCACCTTCCAAAACTTACAAGCTTGTTTCATGTCTCTCACTGAGTAACCTCTTGGAGTAATTAATACTAGTGAGGTCAGGAAGGATCATGGAATTGTTAATAAGTGCATCGAGAAAAGTGGCTTTAGAGTCTCCATATTTAAAGAACAAAATCTCATCAGCTATGGTGCTACTTGCCTCTACACCTATGTACTGCCATGCCACAATGCCTTAGCACCAGCCCTCTTTTTTGGCCTCTCCAGCTCCCTCCTCCTCCTCTATTTCTTGACTTAATCCTTTCCTGCCCAAGGGGAGACTTTAGCTCATTGGGCAGTGAGCAGCTTTTATTTCAGATGTTGACAGACACAGAAGTTTATCACTGATACAAGCGTAGCTGTGCTCTAACCATCTAGTCAGCAGTGTTGGCTCCAGCAGGACAGCCGTAGTCTCCTAAACGACACATTCCTGACTTATGGAGTCCAGAATTCGAGAAGCAGAGATCAGGACAGTACAATGCAGCTGGTCCAAGCAGTACCAGCATATCCCATTTCCTAGTCTTTCATTTGCCTTGTTTGACCTGTTAGCTTATGCCTTTGCCTCTTTACACTCTAAGGTGTTTCCCACCTCCTTTAAATTGAAGCTAAAATCACCATGCAATTGTTGAACAGCTGCTTGGCATTCTGACAACAGTGGGCTTGTTATCATTGTTATCACTTGCTGCAGAGTTTAACTGTCACAAGTCCAGCAGATGAGGCAGGACCAGGTTATTCACTGAAGACACTGTTACCTGTCACTATGCACGTGAATTTAGCATCACAGTCCTCGGACACAGCATGGGATTTGATAGTGGTTTCAAATAGTGGCTGTGTTTCCTCCGTCAGCTGAGAAATGATTGCGCAGAAGGTGCTCCTGGAAGATTCAAGAAGCATTTCTTAGAGATAAAAGCACCAGAAAAATCAAAGGGTCCACCTTGTGTCTCACCTCAGCAGCCTGTGTTCTTGTTGTCCATGCCCTCTTCCCTCCCATCGTCCCTACACTTGCTCACAAGTCCAGTCCAGTTTCAGGGCATTTGACTGATTTCTCCCTCCTAAGATCACTGTCAATTTAAAGTGACGTTTGGGAGCTATTCCCTTGGTCTTAGCCCTTATGGCTATCGGGGCAATGAACATTGACCCACTGGATGAATGAAGGCCCATTTTAGCTCTTGATTATACCAAAACATCTCTTTGGCCAGCCAGCAAGCTTAGAGCTCTGCCTAACAAAGTCAATTCCCAGTTCTGAACCATAATTGTTTCAAGAGTTGTTCTGTTTCCTGGGATTTTCTTTTATTTGTGAAGAATTTGTGTCATTTCAGCCCAAGTGTGAATTGAACATTTCTCTTGAACACAGCAGCCCTCTCAGAATGAAGAAAAGTTTCCAGCTGTGCGACAGCTCACTGGGGAGGACCTGAGTCTGGCTAGCAGATTTCTGAACACAGGAATTAGCTGGGAAAGAATTCCCTGTTTAACCTCTTACTTCTGCAGGTAGGCATTCACATTACCTACTCCAGAAGTTCAGGCTCTGACCTCAAAGTTTGTGCTGCGACACCCAAATAGTCAGAACTATCCTAACAGTGAAATCCATAACGCCCAAAAGCGGACAATAGACTCTTCAGATACTACAGCAATGTTCAATACATGCTGAAATAATAAATAAATCACCATACTCATCCAGCACTGCCAAGCCTGCTGCAGCATCACTGAGAGAGGTCCCAGAAAATCTGAGCTTTCTTAAATAAAAGGAATTTATGTAATTCCAAATTGGGTTTTCATTCAGATAATGCTGAGGCTCTTGGAAGGGAAGAGCTTCTCATTTAATTTTTCCCTCTTCAATTAAAACTACACATTTAAAATACTAGAGGGGTCCCCAAGGTTTCAAGTGTAAAGATGCTGGGAGAAACAGCCAATATTGCAAGAGAACCAGTAGCTGGCAGCTCTATTTATATAATTTTCAGCAGTGAAAGACATTCCTTAAACAAATGATCAGCTTCCAGAACCATGCAAGGGGTGGAACAAATGCCCAAACCACTCCTGACACAGCTCTACTATGAGCAGAAGGGCTCGAAGTGTGGTGTGGGTTCCATGAGGAGGACCCCAGCCTCACAAGCAGCCCCAACTTGCAGGCAGGATGCTGGTGCTGCTCCCACTAATGTTCAACCTGCTAAGGAAGCAAACTGGTTAAGGGCAAACCAAAAAAACCCACATTTAGCATGACCCAGCAAGGGCAGGTGCACTGACAGGGACTAAGCATGCATGGCTGAAGGCGTCAGGAAAGCTACAGCCACAGCAACTGCCTGTTTCATCCACCCTGACAACTTACCTGGAAGCTGCAGTGTCATTATTTTCCCTCTGCCTTCCTGCTAGAATGGGATGCAGGGAGATGAATCCCTGAGTAACAACCCACTGGGACACAGCAGGAACCTCACCCAGCTCCCAGGAACCTTGTGTTGGATGAAGGTCAGGACAGAGGAAGCTCAGGATGTTGCAAACCTGACTTATCTACTCAATGAGGGTTATAAGCATGGCCTGTATCCAAACACGTGTGAGAGAGAATAAAACTAACAGATTCCACAGCTCAGATTCTTTTCTGTGGAAATCAATCGATACTAGGACACTGGCCTCAGCAGGCAACTCTTCACTCAACTGTGGGTCCAGGAAAGGGCTGTGGGAGTCAAAAGCTGTTTCGAACATGAGCAACCTTTCCAAATTCCAATCCCAGGGAAAAAAAGTGCCAATTTCCGTGGAGTAAGGCCTAGTACAAGGCAGTTACTGGTAGGGTTTTGATGTTCCCTTCAACACAGACCCCCCGCCCCACACCAGTAAATGCCTTTCAGATCCACATAAAGGAATTTCCCAAGCATCAACCAACACTTCATACCCCACCAGGAGTGCAACCGCATCAGCATCTTTTAATCAAGTGATGCACACACATATAGTGGCTCTTGGGACCCAGTTTAAACCCAGCACCATGCCATCAGCACCAGCAGTCGGCACCAGGAATAAGTCTGATCCACTCAGTGCAAATCCCACAGCCACGTGGAATACATATAGCAAAGGCTACTGAATGGCTTTGGAAAGCAGCTGTGGCTGAAAGCTGGGGGCTCCACAGGCTTGGCAGATGAATCAGAGTCTTGTCCAATGACACTTGGCAGGAAGCCTGGAAGGTCTTTTGAGTCTTTCAAAGAAACCATTGTGTTGGCCACAGCAGGATTTGAAGGCTCTGGCACTGTGGGGCTCTCAGCTGACTCACTCCAGCTGCAAGGAGGCTTGTCCAATTCAAATTGCTTTCTAAACCAGTAATTCAGAGTATTCAAGGAACTGGACACAAAGCACTAGCCACTTTTTCTTTGGGCCTTCCTGGAGCTGCACCTTTTCAGCAGAAAAAGCCCTGGACCCTAGAAGAGACCGCTGGCAATTCAGTAGCCTTTTCAATTAAAGAGGGATTTCCATACAAAAGCCTGGTGGAAAGGAGATTTTTGAGCTGTACTCCTCTTGTCATGATTTTACTTTTCTGACTTTTTGGTTAGAAATCCCAGAGCTATATAGAGGTGTTCTGGAGAGGCCTTTCCCTCCAAGGCAATTCTTCTACCTGCCACTCCAGCAAACCAGAAATCCCAACTGATTTCCAAATGTGCTCTTTTGCCAAAGGCAAAATACAGCTGTACAAGTGTGTTTTGGGACAGACTCCAAGTGAATGAGGATCCTCACAACAATAGCAGAGGGAAGAAAATTTTTTTCTCTGGATATCTCAGGGCAGTCACATCTAATTTTTAATGTCTCTGTATGGAAGTCTCACTTTAATATAAAGAAGTAGCTGAACACCCATCCTTTGGCTAAGAAAGAGGAATATTTCTTGCACCTTAATACAAGAATTATGATGAACATTCACTTTTCTTTCTGCAGTTCAAGCAAGTATTAGGGATCAAATCATGCAGAATGAGGCTGTTAGATCACTTCAGGGCTCTCTACTGATTAATTAATTAGTACCAAAGCATTACAGGTTAATTGTGTGCAGACATTCATGGTCAGAGCAGTTGAATGCAATGTAGTTTTACCTTCCTAAACTGGAGGGAGAGAATCTGCTGCTTGATAAGCTAAGCAAAAAACAGCATAAAAACCATTAGACAGAGAAGCACAGAAAGGAGCTGAAATAAACAAACCATTACAGAGACATATTAATGATGAGTCATTTTGCAGAGGTCAGAGTTCCTATTAAAAGAAGGTACAGCTGCCTTAGGATGCCTGCCAGGATGAGCAAGCCACATTGTCAATTGAAATCAAAGGCTGTAAAAATGAAATGGGCGTTAACTGCAGAGAATCAGTGTCAGGACATTCATACAAGTAGGCTTCCAAGAAGCAGCACCTTGAGCCTTCCATGCACCATCTGCAGCACTGTTCTCAAAGCAGGCAACTCCACCACTGGAGACATCCAGTTAAATGTAGGTGGAAGTATGGATGAGACCCGCCCAATTCTCTTCTGGCAAGCAGGTGGCCTGAGCTGGGTACCCTCTGTGCTTCCAAGGACAGCTCCTGGGAGAAGCTGAAAACTCTCTGATCACATTGCTTTCCAGCTTGCCAATCAAATTACTAAGGTCTGGCAAAATATTAAAATAAAATAACAGAAGTAGACTTTACAAGAATCTACACATTTTGCTTTCTTTGTGGGAACACATAGCAGCGTTAACCAATTCAGGGGACAAAATCAAACACGCAAGTCCTGCACAAGATACCTTGATGAACTACTTACCAGTAGTCACCAGCTCTCCCAAAGGAGTGTCTTCAGGGACTCATGTCCTAGCCAAAGGGTCACACTGCCAGACTGTGGCAGCAGCCCCTTGCAGGTTGTAGGAAACAACCTCCGTGCATTGACTTGCGGCATCAGGGACAGTTCCTCAAGCCTTGAGCTCACCCCCATGGCAATCAAAAGTCCAAAACTAACAGGGACAAGCTAGTCAGCAGCATGTAAGCCCAGTGATTTAATTGCACTGAGGTACATGTTATGTCTATGCAACAACCTCACCATATAGCTTTGGAAATGACTGCAGCATGAGCAACCCCTCTGGGATGTACTGAGCCAGACTGCCACATCCCTACATGCAGAGAGATCAAAACTTCTCAGCCTCTGTTCTGAAGACCAGAATTTTGAGCCACCAAAATTAAGTGCTCCAGGTTGGTGCTAGTGCTACATAAGACAGCAGAATGAACCACGTGGAGGGCCACTGGCAGGTGCACCTCTTCAGGTCTCCTACCCAAATGTGTGAGTCCCAGTCATATGGAAGCCAGAAAGACTCCAAGTACTGCCCTAAAAATGACCACAGAGAGACTCTGAAAACTGGTCCTGACAACTGTACATTCCACTTGTGGAGGCAGACCCTCCATGTGAACACCAAGAAAAAAAGTAGTTCAGCTTGAAGTTCTGACACTTTACACAAATAATCATGTATTTCCTTTGAGAAGAAAAACCTGAAGAGCTCACTAACTCTTCTCCTCCAGGAGAGCAAAGACAGCAGAAATTTTGGACTGTTTTTCAGCAGCAGCTTTAACCCGTCAAACACAAGTGGCATTTGGCCTTTTGGCAGCAGCTTCACCTTCTCCACCCCCAGCCACACAATCCTGGTCCATTCCCATTGCCAACTGCTGGTCATACAGCCAAAGGATGTGCAGGTTGGGCGTGATCCAGCTGGAAAAAACAAATGCTCACAGTAACAGGTTAAGGATCACTCACTCACCTGATCCATCTTTCATGTGCTGTGCTGGTTCATGGCAGAAGTCAGACAGAGGAGCTGTGTCCTTTGAGCTGTATCCTTCCACCTCTCGCAAACCTATGCCTATAAGCTCCATGCACCTTCTGGCACTGCCAGGCACAGCTCTGCATTACCTGCCCTACTGACCAGCACCTCACCTTGTCCTCAACACTCAAAGACACCCTCAGAGCTTTTATACCTCAAACTATACCTTGTGCTCATCCCATCCTGACCTCCTCGGGATCCAGGTTCCTCCTCCCACACTCCTTCATAAGCACAACCACCCCAAGTGATCCCAGGGGCAGCTGTATCCCTGTGCTCTGGGCTGCCCCCAGGCACCTCCGTATGTCTGGAAACACAACACACGCATTTAACTTGTCTCAAAACATTTTGCTTACCACTGGAAGGGAAAAGCATCTTTTTACCCTCCAGTAATACTAAAGACCTTCTTGAAGGGAAGTTCCCAAATTCCTTGCTGGCTAGAATGCTAATGTAGGTAGTAGTGTGGTTTTAGTCATGATTTCTTGCATAAGACAAATAGGGATGTGTCTTGGCTTGGATGTAAAGAAAATAGCAAGAGTCAGAACAAAGGCTGCTTGTGCCATGAACCCATTGTGTTCATGGATGTGATCAAACAGTAAGCACTGACAGTGCTTTTTCTTTTTATCCCCAGTATTAAGACAA
The DNA here is from genome assembly GCF_963662255.1 of Cinclus cinclus. NCBI lineage: Eukaryota > Metazoa > Chordata > Aves > Passeriformes > Cinclidae > Cinclus > Cinclus cinclus. The sequence continues at coordinate 4,885,420 of NC_085058.1, read as the reverse complement.
CACAGACTTTATTCACTACACATCCTGAGACAGTGCTGAACATGATCTGAGGGTCTCTTGATATTATCAGAAGAAAAAGGCCATCATGTATTAACTGAAGTTTAACCTCAATATGCTAAGTTTGCTTTTCAGACTAGAGATTTAAGCCCCAGAGAGTATGATCAAATTGTGGATCCTGCAGCCAGCACAGCCTTGCCGGCAGGCAGCTGGTGCTTCACTTCAATTATGTTCCAGCATATCCATGCAGAGCTGTGACAACACAGCTGCAACAGAACCCAATCTACCCTGCTGGAAACGTGGGGCTCCTGAGCAGGGCAGCAGATGCTCCAGCTTGCCTGGTCTGATCCTCTCTGGGAATGGACTGTCTGTGCCCCGGGCTCCCCGAGGGTTTACTAGCACACAGAGCACAGGGCTCTGTTAATGAAATGCAGCATCAGAAGCAGGCATGTCTCCCTCAAGCAAGCTTGGGGCCCTAACAGTTACTGGATTAAGGCAAATGCTTATGTTATCCTGAGGAACACATCTGAAGTAGTAAATCAAGGCCTCAAGTATAACTTTCCCTTCCATTGCAGCAGTGGACTTCCAAAAGTCCACTGCTTCAGGCATGTCCAGCACTGGCAGGATGAAGCTTCCTCAGGCACCTCCCATTGATGAAGAGAAGCTCAGCTTTTTATAAGCTAGTTCTGAAAATACAGAACTGTTCTTAAGTGATGGACCATAGCATTATACCTCTCCACCACATCCTTTCTACCAGTCTCAATTCCTCATTAAAATTAGTTTTATCATATGCTTTCAAAATCCTTTGGCCATTTATCATCCACTTGAAGGTTTTAGCCCTTCAACTACTCATAATTTTCTTTGGAAGTGAAGACAGCCTTCCTAATTTTTCATTGCTAAATTTCAGTCTTGCAAGGGCGGGAGGCAGAACTGTCAACACCGCTCACTTTTTTTAACAACTCAAGTTGATGATCTGAGCTACCATCCACTGGCACCAAAAAGGTAACTGCTTGAAAAACATAGATTTTTCAGTCTGGAACCTTTTTTAACCCTCTCATACAATCATCCATTAAATTACTCTCAGTATTTCTTATCACTGAGATAAAGAAATCTTCCTCCTTCCAGTTCATTCCTCACATGGACATGAAGAGCTCAGGACACCCTGATACAGGCTTAACAGTGGCTCCATCCTCATATGGACAAGCATGTGGACTCAAGCTGCTTGAGCTGCAGCAGTGATCAATATTATTCAGTGCTCTTCCACAGCATGAAAACTGACCCACGCAAGCTGTCCAGTGAAGGAAAAACCAGCAAAATGTGTCCATGACAGCAAAGCTGACGCATCCAAGTTATATTTTGAGGGATTGGGCATTGTACCAAAGCTCCTTGAGAAGCCCATGGAGAGCCAGGCAGCCTGTCCATCCCAGGAACTGGACAGAGGGTCTGGCAATTTCCTAGAGAAACTCCCCATTGCTGGCTCTCTGACCCATGACATTATTTGGCATGTTTTGCACATGCAGACTTCCAAGTATAAGGTTTCCTGTGAACTTGCCTGCCTTCAAGGTTAACACTACACTACTTGAGACAAATACAAGCCACTCAGAATCCCGCCTCAGCTGTCAGCAGTGAACCCTTTTCAACATTTAAAAGCAAATACTGAGGCTTTCATGTACGCATGGTTGCGCTCACGGCTGCTTTCCTGCCATTTGTCCCTCTCCTTATCAAGCACTCCCTGCACACACAGAACGAGTGTGCTGGTGTTCGTATACCATGTCAGAAGCTGTCAGGAGGCCTTTGATAAAGCAGCTCTGAGTGTTGTGTTGTTGCACAAGACACATTGTTATTTCACAGACTGGAAAACAGATGTATTGAGCCTTTGCTTGTCAAGGTCATAGACCAAATCGATGTCAGAGATGCAGAAATGTAGCATTTTTTTCTGCAGGTAATTTACTTTTTGCTGAGATGAACACAGACTTGTGTGTAACAATTCAGGCTAAATTTCATTAACAGAGAAGATGGAAAACAATAAATTAAAGTTACACATTCCTGTATCAGCCTCTGTAATGCTCTGAAGATGGCTCAGATTTGTGTATTTTAACTCTGAATTATTGCTGCCTCTATGGCCCAAATCAAACTTAGAAACACAGCAAGGAATGTGAAATGGCAAAAAAAAAGCAAAGTAAATATTGGACAATGAGATGCCCAGGAAAGGTGACATCATCCTGGCAGTTCACTACACGGAGAAAAGAAAAAAAATTAAAAAAAAAAAATTGCCCGTAACAGCCCTTCCATATTCCTCTTCTTGGACCAGGCAATGCTGTGAAGTGTGAGACTGAGTCAGTGTGAGATAACAACCTCATTCACTCAGGATCTTCCTCCCCTCGTCGAAAGAGAGCAAGGGTAGAGCAGGTTTTAATTCCATCTCCTGGAAACTGCCTCTGCTATGGCATGAGAGGTATCTTGTTTGGAGATGACCACACTCTCTCCTCCACACAACTGCATCCTTGGCCTGGGAAACTTCCCCTTTTTATGAGGTTTCCTGAGAAGAGCACAGTTCTCACATGTGATATACTCTATCTTAATACTGGCCCCAAAGGGCATTGGCTCATCAGCCTACACACTTGGCTCCACTTGGCTTTCTGTATGATAGGGGCATATGGACAGGAATCTATAGAAAGGGAGCTGAAAAATCTCCCTTTGGAATTGTTGAGGACTGTTATTCAGAGTCCAAAACTGCCACGGAGCCCCACTCAAACCAGACACCCCTGTGCAGGTAGTTACAGCAATGGGAAACAGACACCTCTGTCCTACAGGTCACAGGGTGTAGAGATGAGTCATTGATGCCTTTAGCTTTGCCTTTCCAGTTAGTACTGGCTGTCCCTCCTTCCAGAGTTTGAGGCACTTTCACCCCACAAATCAAATTGACCGAGTGCTCTCAGGTGCCTCAGTTGGCATCTGACCAGGGGTTACATCACTCTTCGCCAAAAGCAAAGTCCTGTTGGATGTTACAGGTGTCCAACTGCTAAAGAGGGAACTCGACTGAACTAAACCTGCTTTTCAGGAACCAAGTGCTCCTCAGTTTCCTGCACACTTTATTATAGCAACAGATCTTTCGCCTTCATTTGATATTGCGTGCAAAGCAAGAGGAACAAGATTGAGAATGGTTTCCAGCCAGAAGAGCCAGGTGGCAAGGCTGAGCTCAACTGCCACCATGAGCAGCGTTATCCAAGAAAAGATCAGAGGCAATGTCAATACACTCTATAAATATCTGTATATGATGTAGCTATGACAGTAGGAAGATATTCAAGCAAGGAAGCAATGCTCTAATGAGACTGAGAAGCAGACACCTACATGAGGCAATAGGCACAGATCGCTTCCAGCAGAGAGGTTTGCCTAGCACTCACATGAAGGTTTTATGTAAAATTTCATCTCTCTGCACAATACACTCTCCAGACTCACTAGCTCTTACAAAAAGGATACCTAAAAAAGATGTCTTGAGAGTTGTGGCACATGAACGCAGCTAAGGCAGACCCTGGACAGGACTGACAGCTCCTCCTCTCACTTAATGAAATAATTACAATCAAGTGTTTTGAGGCATAACAGGTTTGTTTAAAAGGAAAAATTAAAAAAAAATTAAATTCCTGTGAGCAGCCAAAGCAGAGGGCAAGTCACTGTGGCCATAAGCTGCTCCTCCACACTGTTCAATATCAGATATATTAAAAGACCAGTCTTTCTTTCCAGAAAGACACTGAGCTGTTTGCTCACAGGGAAAATCCTTACAAAAGACTAGTTCCCAAGCACACAAAGAGTAAATACCCTGAACACTCTAATAAAATGATGATATTTGGCCATTTTCAACACCTCTATTCTTTTGGCCCCCTTAGCACCACCTCTGGAAAATTTAAGTTAAAACCCATAAATCATGTTCTGGTTACCAAATTCGTATTCTTCAATTTGCATGACAACCCTTTTCTCCAACGGGATTAGGAATACCAAGTAAGACCATCCAAACTGCGCTCAACATAGAATCACAGAATGGTTTGGGTTGAATGGGACCTTAAAGCTCACCTTGTTCCACCCCTGCCATGGGCAGGGACACCTTCCACTCCCTCTAGGTTGCCCCAAACCCCACCCAACCTGGCCTAGAACACCTCTAGGGATGGGGCAGCCACAGCTTCTCTGGGTAACCTGTGCCAGTGCCCCACCACCTTCACAGGGAAGACTTTCATTCTAATAGCCAACTAACCCTGCCTGCTAGCAGTTTGAAGCCATCTCCCCTTGTCCTGTCATTCCAGGCCCTTGTAAAGAGCCTCTCTCCATCCTTCTTTTAGGCTGCCTTCAGGTACTGGAAGGCCACAATTAGAGGCTTACCCAAAAGCCTCTCCAGGATGAACAGTTCCCGCCTTTTCTCATAGCAGAGGTGCTCCATCCCTCTGACAATCTTGGTGCCCCCTCTGGACTTGTTCAAACTGCTCTACTCCTGTGCTGGGAACTGCAGAGCAGAATGTGTTCATAAGTCCCCCCAAAAGCAGGGATTTCTAACCTCAGTTTCTGTTCTTAAAAATCTCTCCACGTCTTTATGTGCCTCTACCATGTTACTACACTTTCTACTGCTTTAAAGAAGCAGTGAAGAGAACAGGAAAATATTTTGGTTAAACATACTATATATATATACATAGAAAGACAGAAACAGAGAAACCTGAAAAAAAACACCACATTTTCTTTGGATCAGAATATCCATTTTTTGCTTTCTAACCACTACAGCAGCCTCCCACAGCAATCCTGCATCTACATCACTTGTCCTTTTGTCTTTGTTAGCTTCAAACCCAGCAAATCCAAATCCACTCTGTGTTAAAGAGAGCTGCCCAGTGTTATCTGCTGTTCTGCATACTCATCGTGCTTTTCAAGTTCTCCCAGGCAAGCTCTCCAGATGTTCCTGGATTTAATTAGAGTCATAATTGCTTTCTGAAAGTCTCCTTGCTGCACCATTCCACTCACTTGCTTTCCAGAATTGTTATGATACATTATTTAATTACAACATAAAAAGCCCCACTTCATTCAAGTCCTTGCCCTGCATCTTAGAGAACAGTTTCCAAAAATCCTGGCTCAAGTCTTCAGCACTCATAGGGCTCTGCAGGAAACCAGACTTTTATATGCCTCCTCCCTAAATCATTAGGGAATGCAGACGTTGCCATGAACTCAGGGAAAGGTCAATATTGCCATTTTGCGATTATTTAGTCACTGCATCTTACAAAAGAAGGGGCAGACAGTGGAGTTAAGAGACAAAATGAAATTGCTTTGCCACAGGCTTTGATGATCATGTACATAAGTGGTTGGAAAAATGAGTGGAGAATTTGTGGAAATTGAATGTGCTGATGATTTAAGTGGTGCAGCACAGAGTCCCTTTGCCAGCACTGGGCTCCCATGGATGGAAATTGGGGTGCAGCCACAGCAGCATCAAGTTGACAAGCTCAAGACATTCAGGGCTCAGTGCTCTGCAGCCATGGGCCAGATTTACCATGCCTGAGCCACCGCCTCAAGTGGTGGTGCAGCCAGAAGATACCACATGCACTGCCTGCATGGGTGCTACATTGCTCCATGCCTTCCTCAACAGAGGGAAACTTTGGGAATCCAGGTGGGAACACTGAAGGTATAACCTGCAGGATGGACAAACCCTCCTTTATGTTTAAACTGATTAAAGGTGCAATTTGATCACAGTCAAGGAAAATAAAAGTCAAGCTGAAGGCAACCCAAACACCTCAACATCTCCTTTATTAAAGTCCCTCTCTGCTTTTAATCTGCAGAACGGAGTCACTGGGCTCAGTTAGGAGTTTTCCAGTTCATGGTATGACCTGAGGCTGCAGGCTGTGGACCCTGTATGGGCATTTGGTGATGCTGAAGATGTCATGGTGTGCGATTAGCTCGCACCCAAGCATGACATGATACCACTACAAAGGAACTGAATTCAGACTTCAATTTGGCATTACCCCAGTTTTAACACCTGACTTCCAAGCAGCCCTTTTTAAATCTCTTTTGGTCCTGCATTTATTTTTATGAATGTCTGACTCCTTGAGACATCATTGCTTGACATGCTGGAAATGGATTATTTATAAACCATCAGCAGGGAAGAGGCACACTCACTTGGAGAGCTCATAGACTGAAGAGTATTCCCAGTGAATTCAAAGCAATTTCAAGGCTTTTGTGAATGCCTCACACAATCACCAACACCTTGGGCGCTGCTGGCACATCACACAGTAATTTTCTGTTTGCTAACCTCAGTCAGGCTCAGCTGACAGCACGTTTATTATACCTTCTCCCTGTGAACAAACCCTTATTACTAACGCAGACCCTGTGCTGGAGGGCATTCCTGACCCAGGAATACTGATCTCATTGCTGCTCAGCCCTTATCTACAGTGTAGAAATGCCCTTTTTGTCAATAAGATAAGGCATCCTAGCACAGAGCCCAGCAGGCCCCTCGCTCTGTCTGGTGAGCTGCTTCACTACAATGAAGGCAGGAAGGTCAGCGCTGTTCCCTGAGTTTAACTGGAGATACTCATGTTTGTCAGGATTTCATAAGGATGGCTTGGACTGAGACTTCACTGGGGTCTGCAGCTTTCTCATGAGGGGAAGAAGAGAGGCAGCACTGATCAATCTGTGGTCTCTGGTGACCAGTGACAGGCCAAGGGACCAGTATGAAGTTGTACAAGGGGGGTTAAAATACGTTAGAATATAGGATATTAAGAACAGGTTCTTCACTCAGAAGGTCGTGGGTCACCACAACAGGCTCCACAGGGCAGCAGTCATGGCCCCAAGGCTGCCAGAGCTCCAGGAGCATTTGGACAACCAGCTCAGGAGCAGCATGGGATTCTTGGGGTGTCCTGTGAACGGATAGGAGCTGGTCTCAACGATCCTTGTAGATAGGATATTCCATGACTCCATTCTACGATTCCATCACTTCACACACCTGCTCAGCTATACACAATGTGCAGTGCCGACAGGGCCTGCCTGGCAATAGCTGTGACACCCCCAGCTTTCTTTGAGGAGGCGAGGGCCTGGTCCTCTGAAGAGCCGAGCCAAGAAAACTTGGTTTTCTCCCCTGGAGCGGCTCCCCGGGGAAGGCCAGGCCCATTGGCTATACCCCTGCCAACCGGCTGGCCTCACGCTCCCTCTGAGGCCGGTGCAGCCTCACGGCTTGGGTGAGGGCCAGCCCGCCCTCCCGGTGCACCCCGGCCAGCCCGGCTCACCTCCCCTACTCCTCCGTCTCCCGCCTGTCGCCGGCGTGTCCCCCGCAAGCCCCCTCTGTCGCCCGCACCCACGGCAGCAACCAGCTCGGGGACTGCACTCAGAGCAGCGCCTTCCCCCCTTGGGCTGCAGCTCACCTGTTCTGGGGTCGGATGCCCAGCAGATAACTCCGTCGGTCCGGCCGCGAGGCCCAGGCCGCGCTCTCGGCCTCCTCCGCCCCGTCGATGTGGCTCGTTCCCCGCCCGCAGAGGCCCGAGAGGGCCCTGCGGGTCGAGCTCATGGCCGGAGTGCGGCTGCCCTGCCCCGCGGCCGTCGCTGCCCTCCCTGTCACTCACCGCCGCCGTTTATAGACGCTCCACACTTGCCGCTGTCAATCGTGACGCAGAGGCCACTGCCCGCCTCCTCCCCGCTCCTCCTCCTCCTTCTTCCTCCTCCTTCCTCCCCCACCTCCTCCACCACCTCCACCACCTCCACCACCTCCACCACCTCCACCACCTCCACCTCCCCCACCTCCCCCACCTCCCCACCAATGGGGATTTCTCACATCTCAAATATCTTTCTGGCAGAACCCGACGGTGCAGCATTGAAGTTGTGCCAAGTTTACACTGGATATCAGGAAAAGATTCTTCCCTGGAGGATGGTCGGGCGCTGAACACACTGTCCAGGGAATGCTTATGGCCCCAAGTCTGCCAGAGCTCCAGGAGCTTTTGGACAATGCTCTCAGGCAGAAGGTCGGATTGCTGGGCTGTCATGTGCAGAGCCAGAAGTTGGACTCAGCGGTCTTTGTGGGTCTCTTCCAGCTCAGGTTATTCCATGATTCTGTGATCTCTCAGGATCAGCTACAACATCGCCCACTTCCTTGCAAGCACAAGGCTCCACCCTGGCTAGCTGCACCACTCGGTGTGGGCTTGGCAGTCCCATCTCCCATCAGGGTCTCATGACTTTGCCTGTTTTTTATCCCAGAATGACCAAAAGAAAGTCTGTGATGGTATTTATCCAGTCTCCATAAAAAAAGACAGCACAAAACAGAGATGTAAAAGGAGGATACATGTCACAAACAATTACTAGCAGTGATTTAATACCAAAGGAAAATATAGTGAGTAATAAAATGGAATTATTTTCTTGTCCTACTTTTCTCTTGCCTGTGCTGCAGACATGTCACTGGTGGAACCAAATCCTTCCAACACTGGAATGATGGATAGAGCAGATTCCTGTGGATTAGCTGCCTGCCCATGACTGCACAGCAGTGATTGCAGCTGGAGTGCGGAAATTATGGCAAATTGCTCCATTCCAGGAAATACAACATGATTAGAGCTGATCCACCCTGGGCAGGAGACGTAGCAGATATGGCAGAAAGCAGCAGAGCAGGTGACAGATCGGTTGGTGCAGGACACTCCTGATTTCATTTTCCTCAGCAAATACTGTGATTTGGAATGTGACTTTGGATAGGGACTGGCACCAGAGTACACACAGACACACAGACACACAGAGTGTGTTCATCACTTATACAAGGTGACACAACAGGCAGGTGGTCACATTATCAGGCATATAAATTGCAGGATTTGTGATACCAGAGAGGATACTTGATCTTGGCAAATGCAAAGGAGATGGACCTCCTAAGGCATTTGGATGTGGTCCTAGGAAATATGGAGAAGGGTGGTTCCAGAGGGCTGACGGAAGGCCTCACCTTCACCAGGCAGTGAAATAGCAGATGAAATTGCATGAAACAAATGTAACATCATCCATGGGGGAAAACACAATATTAATTTTCAATAGGCAGCAGTGAGCTCTGTGTGAGCTAATGTCACTTAGAAATAATCCATCTGAAACAGAAAACAGCAGACCCCCAAAAAACCCAAACATGGAACTCAGAGAAGGGCAGCAAGGACAAGCCAAGGTCCAGGCTGACTGCTGCATGAAGGATAACTTTGTGGACTGGGACTCTTCAGCCCAGAAGAAACTACTGTGGTGCCCATGACTGAGGTACATGGCTGAGAGGGACAAGGAGAACAAGTCAAATTAGCAGGAGGCAAAATAAGTGAAAGGGAGGTGCTTCCTCCCTCCGCTTGACTTAAGGCTACTCCCACACATGGCTATGGCTGTTCATTGTCAAGAGGGATTAATAAAACCCACAGGACAAATCTGTGGAAAGAAAATCTCCAGAGGTTTATGTAGTATGGATATATTACTTTCAGTTCAAGGAACATTTGAACTGCATATGAATATTCAGTGTGTGTGTGCCCTGATCTCACGCCCTTTGCTCTGCTCTGGCTGCTGCCCAAATGTAGGAGGCAGGATGTTGGGCTGGGAGGATCTAAACTGGTATTCTCCTGCTCCCATTCCTTTCTCTGAAAGGAAAATGAGGACTTTTATGTCCCACTACTTCAGGAAACCTGAAGTTCCAGCATATGAATGATACATTATTTTACCATGAGCCCATGAGTCTCTTGGAGTACTGATCTGATAGAACAGAGCCCAGACTACCTAAGAAGGGTGTCCAGAACAGGTAGGTTTCTGCTTTGGGCCTGGAACTGTGTCTGGTTTCAGATTCCCAAATACAGGAAAGAGACCAATATGCTGGATCAAGTCAAGAGAAAGCAACCAGAAAGACTGAAGGAGCTCAGACACCAGATCTAGGAGAAGAGGATGAGAGAAACTGGGTTTTAGGCTCCAGGGAAAGGCTAAATGGAGACCTTGTTTTCTTCACTACCTCATAGGAGGGCACATACTCAGAGGCGCAGAGTGATGGAATGAGAGGCCAAAATGCAAATGGTGGGCAATCTCTGTGCTGTGAGACAGATGACTATGAATGGGACTGGGTGCTGAGCATCTGATTGACATCCTGCTCAGAGTGAGAGGCTGGACCAGAGACCCCTGATCCCACCCTGATAATGCCATGGTTTGGTGCTGCACCTCGTCAGTGGACAGAAGCCTGGATGGTGATTGCAAGTTTAGCTCAGATGTGATGAGAAAGAGCCTGCTGTGGTGTTTGATCCTTCCCACAGACACACAAGGGGTTACATTATTTTTCTGCCCTTTCAAGCTCTGAATGGTTCTCGTGCCTGTTGCCTGCTGAGACAGCTTCATCTCACAGCATCTGCTTTCCTGTCAGTCTGCTCAGAGAGCGACAGTGCCTTCTGCTCCTGGCTCCAGGGGAAACGAGTTCAGCTGCTGGATCCTGAGCCAGCCAGAAAGGAGGCTTCAGACCTCATTAGCAAAGCTTTCTTCCTCTGTCTGCAAATCCAACACTGTCTCACACAGTCACAGATGTTTTCTCACTCCTTGCACACAATTTATCCTTCCCTTTCCCATCCTGCACCTTTAAGTTCCTCCCTTTCTAAAATTACAGGCTTCTTCCTTGCGCTCTGACAACAAGCTCTCATCTCTGGCTCTTCCCCAAATATTAACAGATGGTGCCAGGCTAGGGATCTGACAGAGGATGAGCACAATGGGCTTTCTAAGAAGGTATTTGGAGGAGAACTCTTTCTCTAAAGCCTGGAGAAACAGTCTACAGGGAATGCAGCAACCTCCAGCTGTTTGAAGACATTCTGCATCAACCAGGAGTGTCATCTTAAGCTATGGGAAAGTGTGGGTGTTAATTTAATGATCATTTTTATTAACTATGTCTGTTGCATAGATAATAATTCTGCAGCATATGCGTGCCATGGAGCTGCTGGCACATACTCAGCCAGAACCTTAATTTACCATAATTTATAGGTGTGTTTCCAAATGCCTAGCTGGACACTGGAGAAAATAGGAAAAAGGAGAGTCTGTGTGATCTCAGACAGCTGGGGAGGTGAGCACAAAGGAAGGTCTGTCTTATGCTATGCATCATCTTTCCTGTATCCATGAAAGGAGAGGATCAGTCCTTGTTGGAGCAGGGATTGCTCTGGATCAGATTGAATGGACAGGGTGTAGCAGGTTTTCCTGCCTTTGCAGTGTAATTATCCCATTATGCACAAAGGAAAGGACATGGAGGGAGAAAGTCTTTCCTCAATCCACCAGTTGTTGGGTTTGTTTTTTTCCTACCACCTTCTTCCCCATCTGTTATGAAAGAAAAGCATCAGCTAGAGATGCATCCTTCAGCCTTGCTTAGTCCCTCTGATCCTATGGCACAGCTCATCCCTGCCCTGGGTTCCATAGGGTATGGATCCACGAGCACTTGGCCACAACTGCTTCTCTCTGCCATCCTGATGCCCCTGTTTTTGCCCTTTTGCCTCCTGAGAGAGACATCCCCATCACTTTTCCTTTCACAACTACAGGATAGAGAAACTTCAACAGCAGAGTCTTTCACAGCCTCCTCTCTCACTGGTCCATGGTCCCCCTCATGGTAAAGTCCTGGTCCCCATCTGGCACCATAGGAACCTGCTTCCAAAGACTATTATTAACATGGGAAGAAGTCAGCCAGATGTGAATTTGTCTGCCCTGAGAATGGGAACCTTTCACTGTACATCCTGAGCCCAGATCTGCTTCATTCCTCTGAGCTTTGTGTCACATTCCCTTCCCAGTCACTTAAAAGTTCTTTGGGAATGACAATCAGTCACTCCCTGGCCACCCCTTGTCCTCTCCATTCATCATTTCCAGCTAATTTCCTTGCAATCCTGCTGCCTCTGGAAAGATGGTAAATTTTGGGTTAATGAGCCTGACCTTGCAAGTGCAAGTCTTGACACAGTGCAGTGGAGTCCTCCATCCATCCCTTCTTTCCCAGAGGGGCTTGTGCAACCTCCAGAGGGCTGCCCCAGAGCCACTTCCCCTGGGGTCCTCATAATGCCTTATTGGAGGAAGTGGGTTCTACGCACCTACCCCTGGAAGTGCTGGCTCCACCATGAACCTTTCAGACCGTGGTCCCCAGGAGAGATGTGAGTGCGGCTGTGGAGCCTGGGGTGGTGAGGGCGGTGGGCATGGGGGGTGTGGGCAGGGTGCAAGAGTGGCTGTGGGGATGAGAACATGGGTGATCATGGGGAGATGGAAAAGGCTGCCTGTGGGGACACAGTGAGGACACCAGAGAGCATGTGGGTGAAGATGGCTGTGGGGATGGAATGAAGGACAGTGGCAGGGAGGGAGGTGAGGACTCCCGTGGGGATATGGGCAAGTATACCCATAAAGAGGTGGAGGACAGTGTGGGGAGGAAGGGAGGTTGTCTGTGAGGAGAGGGGCAAGTATGTCTGTATGGAGTGGAGGGGGCACTCTGGGGAGGAGCAGAGTACACTCCTGCTAAGTAGTCGAGGTCACCAGTCAGAATGGGGACAAGGACACTTATGACAAAGAGGCAAAGACTAATGTGGGGATTGAGTGAGGTCACTAGTAAGGGATGGTGGTGAAAACACCCGTGGGGAGGGGGTGAGGATATTTGTGGGATATGGACAAGTACATCTGTAACTGGGGGGTGGGGTGGTGGGGAGGGGGACGGCGACGACGACACACTGCAGGGAGGAGAGAAAGACGCCCTGTGTGTGAGGTCAGCAGTAGCCGTGGGGAGGTCACCTGTAAGGAGTGTGCGAGGGGGGTACCAAGGGAAGGAGGGACGGCTGGGAGGCGGGCGAGGTCACCAGTGGGGGTAGGCGTGAGGACACCCCTGGGGAGGGGGAGAGGTCACTCATGGGCATGGAGGTGTGGGCAGCCTCGGCGTCCTGGCGAGGGGTGCGTCCTGCAGCGCCGCCGTCGGAGCGGGCCAGACATGCGGAAACCGATCCGTGCCCTGCCGTGCCGTGCCGAGCCGCGTCCGGGCCAGGCCGAGCCGGTCCGTGAGGGGCCGCCGCAGCTTCGGCGCGTGGCGGCGCCACCGCCCCCGCTGCCGGTGGGCGCGGGGAGGGCCGGGAGCGCGGAACTTCGGGTCCCCGGGGCTGGCGGCAGCCGAGTGCGGCCCTGGCCCGGCTCCGCAGCCCCCAGCCCGCCATGGGCCACCGCGCCGGCTGAGAGGCCCTTCGTCCGGGCCCTAGCCGCCCCAGCGCCGTCGTCCCTCGCCGCAGGTGCCGCCGCCGCATCCCGGGGACAGGAACTGCCGCGGGCAAGGCCGGCGGCCGGGCAGGCCGGGGAGGAGCCGCCGGAGAAGCGATGCAGGAAGCTGAGTGGCCACGGGGCAGAGTGACCGTGCCAGCCCCCGGGCACTTGAGAGAGTACCCAGAAGAGCCCCTTTCCATCCATCCATCCATCCATCCATCCATCCATCCATCCATCCATCCATCCATCCATCCATCCATCCATCCATCCATCCTTCTCTCCATTCTCTGGGTGCAAGAGCATCCCTGTTCTTCCAGTCTTCCCTGCCTGCTGGGATGGGTGTCCCTCTTGAAGCCCACCATCCCTGGACACCGAGTGAGAGTGGGATGCTGGGCCATGACTTCAGTGTTGCTCCCACCTCCACATGCTGTTTCTCCACAGCCATTGCCATAACTGAGCAGCCTGTCTCTGTCTCTGTCCCGGTGGGATATTCCTTCACACTGCGGTGCCGAGCTCAGGGACGCAACTCGCTGCAGTACCAGTGGTTTTGTCAGTACCAGGTAAGGATGGGGTGGCCCTGGGTATGGCACCAGACTGTGTCCCTGCACACAGTGGGGAGTTGAAGGAGGGAAGGAAACCAGGGGTTTCCACTTCTGTTGCTCTTACAAGGGGCTTCCTAGTGCCTTCTGCTGCCAGCAGTGAAGAGGGAATTGCTGCCCACTGCCTATGTTTTCCCTTTAGTCTGACTGCCACCTGATTCCTGGAGCAATCAACCAAGATTTGCCCATCATTGCAGAGCAGACCCAGCTCTACATCTGCAGAATCAATGACCTCCACAGAAATGTTGTGTTCTCTGACTGGATGAAGGTAGAGGTCCATCAGTGTGTTGCCAGAGGTACAAGTCTGTCTTTTACCTTCTTGATGTATTGTGGAATCACAGAATTGTTTGGCTTGGTTTGGTTTAGAAGGGATCTTCAAGCTCTTCTTGTTCCACCCCTTGCAATGGGCAGGGACACCTTTTACTAGACCAGGTTGCTCCAAGCCTCGTCCACATACACCCGCACTTCATGCTTGCCATGTATTTCTCAGAGTTATTATGAGTATTGGGACTGGAAGAACCCATCTGGCTACTTCAAAGCTGACCAAAAATAACTTGAGGTGTGGCTGACCTTAGAATGTTGACTGAACCTTTGGCAGGAAAGGGCGAGGATCAGGTTTGGGAAGCCAGAGCCAGGGCTTTGGTGTGGCATTTACTATCATAGACATTCTCCCAAAGGTTCCCTGCTCCCCAAGGCGAAAGGTGCAGTAATGATGGTTGAAAATGATGTTGTTTGCTGTCCCTGTGAAGGGAGGACCAATTCTGTCTTGCTGCCTTGCAGGTCTGCCCCCTCAGCTGTGCAAGGAGAACCAGTCATTGTCCTCAACCCCAGCGAACAGTGGGTGGAGGTGGGGCAGCCACTGCAGCTGCAGTGTGCTGCTATGGGGGTCCCAGCCCCCAGCTACCTGTGGTACCATAATAGGAACCTGCTGGAGCAGCAGAAGAGAAAAAAACTCTGGGTAAGGTTTTTTTGGGATAATACAGGAGCTTTGGGTGCTGAGGTGGGTAATGGGAGAAGCTGATTGCAGGGTTGTGAGAATGGCCTCCACGTATCACCCTGCTGCTTTGGTAGCTGTCTGGATGACTCTGTGTGAAGGGGGACTATGTTTATGTACTTCCTTCAAAGTTGTGGCTATTTCTCTCAGAGGTAAGCAATCCACAGATGCATGAAGAGCTCTAAGCACATCTCTTGTGCCCTTTTATGCAGAGACATGAGAACAGTTACTGTCTGTGTATGGAGGGGACTGCAGATTGATGAAGCTGCAGGAATGCTGCCTGCCTGCTGGAGACCTGGAAGGAAATGTGGTTGGTCCTGATGGAAAAGAGTCAGGGAGGCAGTAGAGGGGCTGTCTTTATTTTGTGTCTCTGGCTGAGTATAGGTCAGTGCTGTCTTCCTGAATCAAGAAAAGAGATTTTCTTCCAGGGCATCATGTGAAGGGCACAAGGACAAGACGTCCAGGCTCTTCTCAGTAGTGGTCACTGGTGTTTCAGATGGTCTTAGATGGTATTACATAGTGGCCTTAGATTGCAATTCTGATGGGAAAGTTCAGGCTGGCTACTAAGAAGAGGTTGTTTTTGGAGGTGAATGGTGCTGAGCTGGAGTGAGAAAGGTGGCAATGTGCGTGGAGGTGTTCAGAGCTTGAATAGACAGAGCTATGGCCACCCTGAGTCAGTGGTGACTTTAGTCCCTCTCTGAGCAGGATCCTGGTCTGGAGAACCAAAGTCCTTGCCAGCTGATACTGCTCTGGTTCTTGTCCCTTTCCTGATTCTTTGTGAGGTAAAGTCTCTGCGAACAACAGGAAAAATACTTTTTATTCCGTGAATAGGAGTGCCTTCAGCAGATCCTGGCAGGTAGCTTCAGACTTTCACCATAAATAATGTGATTTAATTTTTAATCTGCCTAGATCACTCACACCAAGGTCAGTGACTCTGGCACATACCTCTGCTGTGCCTCCAGCAGTCATGGAGAGCATTGGACCAATGCTGTGGACGTTCACATCGGTGAGCAGAGCCAGCCCACATCACTTTGCTGCATATCACCTGGTATGAGGTGTAATTAGAGGGGACAAAGGAATTTGGTGTTCTCAGGAGGTGCTGAGCTGGTGAACAAGGACCATGATAAACAGGATTCCTTGATACTGGGGCTCTGAGGGAGCAAAGGGAGCAGCGGCTGGAAAACCCCCTAAATACAGTGATGTGCTGTCCAGCAGGTGGGATGCTGCTGGGCCCTGTAGTGTGTCAGATGCCTGGTGTATACGGGCAGGCTCAGTGCTCTCAGCTGCTCTCTGCCATTTTCTTCTTGTGTCAAGGTGCTGCTTTCATAGTTCGAGGCCAAATCGCAGTGGGCTCCTGTGGCCATACTCATTTCCAATCTCACTGATGTGATATGCTCAGATACAGAGCTGGAGAGGACAGTGTTTATTTGGGAAGGCTCAGTCCACTTGGGATTGCAGCTGAGGGCTGATGCTGTGTGGGTGATGGATCCCAGGGAGAGGATGTGTTCCGAGAGCCTCTGGCGTGCTTCAGTACTGGTTGCTTTGGCCTTCTACCTTTACCTTCTGTGAGGCAGGAATAGCATGGGCTGACTTTGCTGGTTCTTTACTCTAGCTGCTACCTCCTACAAACCTGGCTGACATTGGAGTGCCAAGTGTATCCTCCGAAAAGACATCTGGAAAGTTGGCTCTTGAGTTTGGGTTCCTGTGGAAAAGTGACACCTTTCGTATCCAAGTTGCATGCAGCCTGTACTAGGATTTAAGTTACAAAACTTCCAGATAGTCGAGGATTTCTCCCAGACCAAAGCTGTCGCCTCCTACAAACCTGGCTGCCATTGGAGTGACAAATGTATCGTCCTAAATGACATCTGGAAAGCGGGCTGTTGAGATTTGTTTCCTGTGGAAAAGTGCGACCGTTCGTAGCCAACTTGCCTGCAGTGACTACTGGGTTTTTGCCTACAAAACTTCCAGATGGTCAAGGATTTCTCCTAGACCAAAGCTGCCCCCTCCTCCAAAGCTGGCTGCCATTGGAGTGCCAAATATATCCTCCTAAATGACATGTGGAAAGTGGGCTCTTGAGTATTGTTTCCTATGGAAAAGTACCACCTTCCGTATCCAAGTAACGTGCAGCCCGTACTGGGTTTTTCCCACAGAAATTCCAGATGGTTGAGGATTTCTCTGAGACCAAGGCTGCCCCCTCCTCCAAACCTGGCTGCCATTGGATTGCCAAATGTGCCCTCCAAAATGACATCTGGAAAGTGGGCTCTTGAGTCTGGCTTCCTGTGAAAATGTGCCACCTTTCATATCCAAGTTACGAGCAGCCCGTCCTGGGCCTTTGCCTAAAAAAATTCCAGATGGTCGAGGATTCCTCCCAGACCAAAGCTGCCCCCTCCTCCAACACTAGCTGCCATTGGAGTGCCAAATGTGCCCTCAAAAATGACATCTGGAAAGTTGCCTCCTGAGTATTGTTTCCTATGGAAAAGTGCCGCCTTTCATATCCAACTTGCCTATACCCTTTACTAGGTTTTAAATTACAAAAGTTCCAGATGGTCGAGGATTTCTCCCAGGGCAATGCTTCTGCCTCCTCCAAACCTGGCTGCCATCGGAGTGCCAAATGTGCCCTCAAAAGTGACATCTGGAAAGTGGGCTCTTGAGTTTGGTTTCCTGTGGAAAAGTGCCACCTTTTGTATTTAAGTTCCATGCAGCCTGTACTAGGTTTTAACTTACAGAAATTACCGATTTTCAAGGATTTCTCCAGACCAAAGCTGCCACCTCCTCCATACCTGGCTGCAATCGGAGTGCAATATGTGCCCTCCAAAATGACATGTGGAAAGTGGGCTGTGGGGTATTGTTTCCTGTGGAAAAGTGCCATCTTTTCTATCCAAGTTTTGTGCAGCCTGTACTGGGTTATTCCTACAACAATTCCAGATGGTCGAGGATTTCTCTCACACCATAACTGCCCCCTCCTCCATTCCCAGATGCCTTCGGAGGGCGAAATGTGCCCTCCAAAATGACATCTGGAAAGTGGGCTCTTGAGTATTGTTTCCTATGGAAAAGTGCCACCTTTCATATTCATGTTCCATGCAGCCTGTACTGGGTTTTTTGCCTACAAAAATTCCAGATGGTCGAGGATTCCTCCCAGACCAAAGCTGCCCCCTCCTCCAACACTGGCTGCCATTGGAGTGCCAAATGTGCCCTCAAAAATGACATCTGGAAAGTTGCCTCCTGAGTATTGTTTCCTATGGAAAAAACCGCCTTTCGTATCCAACTTGCCTGTACCCTTTACTAGGTTTTAAGTTACAAAAGTTCCAGATGGTCAAGGATTTCTCCCAGGGCAATGCTTCTGCCTCCTCCAAACCTGGCTGCCATCGGAGTGCCAAATGTGCCCTCAAAAGTGACATCTGGAAAGTGGGCTCTTGAGTATTGTTTCCTATGGAAAAGTGCCACCTTTCATATTCATGTTCCATGCAGCCTGTACTGGGTTTTTTGCCTACAAAAATTCCAGATGGTCGAGGATTCCTCCCAGACCAAAGCTGCCCCCTCCTCCAACACTAGCTGCCATTGGAGTGCCAAATGTGCCCTCAAAAATGACATCTGGAAAGTTGCCTCCTGAGTATTGTTTCCTATGGAAAAGTGCCGCCTTTCGTATCCAACTTGCCTGTACCCTTTACTAGGTTTTAAGTTACAAAAGTTCCAGATGGTCGAGGATTTCTCCCAGGGCAATGCTTCTGCCTCCTCCAAACCTGGCTGCCATCGGAGTGCCAAATGTGCCCTCAAAAGTGACATCTGGAAAGTGGGCTCTTGAGTTTGGTTTCCTGTGGAAAAGTGCCACCTTTTGTATTTAAGTTCCATGCAGCCTGTACTAGGTTTTAACTTACAGAAATTACCGATTTTCAAGGATTTCTCCAGACCAAAGCTGCCACCTCCTCCATACCTGGCTGCAATCGGAGTGCAATATGTGCCCTCCAAAATGACATGTGGAAAGTGGGCTGTGGGGTATTGTTTCCTGTGGAAAAGTGCCATCTTTTCTATCCAAGTTTTGTGCAGCCTGTACTGGGTTATTCCTACAACAATTCCAGATGGTCGAGGATTTCTCTCACACCATAACTGCCCCCTCCTCCATTCCCAGATGCCTTCGGAGGGCGAAATGTGCCCTCCAAAATGACATCTGGAAAGTGGGCTCTTGAGTATTGTTTCCTATGGAAAAGTGCCACCTTTCATATTCATGTTCCATGCAGCCTGTACTGGGTTTTTTGCCTACAAAAATTCCAGATGGTCGAGGATTCCTCCCAGACCAAAGCTGCCCCCTCCTCCAACACTGGCTGCCATTGGAGTGCCAAATGTGCCCTCAAAAATGACATCTGGAAAGTTGCCTCCTGAGTATTGTTTCCCGTGGAAAAGTGCCACCTTTCATATCCAAGGTGCTTGTAGCCTGTACTAGGTTTTAAGTTACAAAAGTTCCAGATGGTCAAGGATTTCTCCCAGGGCAATGCTTCTGTCTCCTTCGAAGCTGTCAGCCATTGGAATGTCAAATGTATCCTCCTAAATTATATCTGGAAAGGTGGCTCTTGAGTTTAGCTTCCTGTGGAAAAGTGCCACCTTTTGTATTCAAGTTGCATGCAGTCTGTACTAGGTTTTAAGTTACAAAAATTCTAGATGGTCGAGGGTTTCTTCCAGACAAAAACTGCCACCTCCTCCTAACCTGGCTGACATCGGAGCACCAAATGTGCCCTCCAAAATGACATCTGGAAGATGGGCTGTTCAGTTTGGCTTCCTGTGAAGAAGTGCCACATTTCATATCCAAGTTTTTAGCTGCCTGTGCTGGGTTTTTGCCTACGAAAATTCCAGAATGTTGAAAATTTCTCTCATACTAAAGCTGCCCCCTCGTCCAAACATGGCTGCCCTTGGAGTACCAAATTTGCTCTCTGAAATGACATCTGGAAAGCTGCCTCTTGAGTTTGGCTTCCTGTGGAAAAGTGCTGCATTTCGTAGCCAATTTGCTAGCCGCCTGTTTTGGGTTTTTGCCAACAAAAATTCCAGATAATCAAGGATTTCTCCCAGACGAAAGCTGCCCCCTCCTCCAAACCTGGCTGCCATTGGATTGCCAAATGTGCCCTCCAAAATGACATCTGGAAAGTGGTCTCTTGAGTTTGGCTTCCTATGGAAAAGTGCCAACTTTCTTATCCAAGTCTTGAGCAGCCCGTACTGAGGTTTTGCCTACAAAAATTCCAGATGGTTGAGGATTTCTCCCAGACCAAAGCTGCCTCATCTTCTGTGGATGAATGGTTTAGAGAGAAAGGCCATACTCCCATGCAAGAACTAGCTGACCGAGCTTTGGTAAAATACTGACAGTAGATATTTTTGAAGGACAGCTTTTCCTTGAGCAATAGATATGCAACCACTTTTGTAATAACAGGATACTGCAGTTAAGATAGCATGCAGAACCTCCACAGCTAAAAGATCACAAGAGTAAGGACCTGGCTGCAAATGACCTTTGCTGTGGTAGCCAATGATGAGCTTGCTTTTGCACTATGTATGAGCTTAATTATTAATGATATAAATGTAACTAAGAGCATGCAATAAATTGAGACTTGCTGATCATTCACATTGAGTGCTGCATTTCTCCTGCCAACTCTGACAAATGGTGACCCCGACGTGATCCTTTTGGACCGCCGCGACCATTAAGAGTTGGTGCCCAGGGAGCGGGTCCCTTCTGCAGCGGGGACAGCAACAGCTACAGAGCCGCGCTTCAGGCGACCTCAGAGGAGAGACCTGACTGCTACGTGCTGCCGGACCTTGTAGGGCTGCAACAGCGCTGACGAAAAATGGAAAGGCAAGCAGCATATGATTTATGTAAATGCTTTTTAGAAAAGTGGCAGGTTAAGGGAATAGATTTGAAAAAGGATCTCCCTGGACTGCTAGAATATGGGTACACTTGCGGTTGTTTTCAAAATCCCCAGACGGTATATTAAAGTAGTGAATGGCGAAAGTTTGGAGATAAGCTGTGGGTGTGAGTTTTAGATGACGACAAAACTGCAAAAAGGTTAGGGAAAGTTTGGCGGGTGGTTCACAACACTTTATTACAACATCACACAGAACAAAAGGCTGCTCGGCATGCCGCTGTAGTCATGGGTAGATCTGACCCCCTGGATGAGGCTGCAAGTTGCCCCCTGCCCCCAGCTACCACCACCGTCCTGTTGCCCCCTCCTGAAGCCTCAGAATCCTCCCCAGAGCCCTCGGCGCCACTGGGGTACACTGATCTGGTTGCTGGCGCCTCGCCTTCGGTCCCTCTGCTTCCATGGGACGGGGAGCCGATCCCGGGAGCGGAGAGCCACCTGGCGGGCGCAATTGCAAGACAGAGGAAAGAGGCGTGGTCAGCTTTGGCATGGGAGGTATTGGGATCGGGTGATGTGGATGGCACTGAGGAAGCACTGGAGTTAGCCTGTCCAGTTACCTTTGCTCCAAATCCAGGGGGAGGTCTGGCAGCCACTATAACACCTTTCTACTGGAAGTGGCTATCTCAACTGCGTGTCACAGTTAGTCAGTTTGGAGTAACCAGTGAGCCGGTTAAACAGATGCTTGATTATTTATGGGGGACTCAATTATTGCTGCCAGCAGACAGCAAGAGTATTATGAAATTGATTCTTTCCCAACATCAAAAGTTATTGTTAGATGAGCACTGGCAGGCACTTGTCCAGGAAAGCATAGCAGTACAGAGAGGCCCTGGCGATCCACTGCAAGGGGTTACAATACAAGAGCTCATGGGGTTAGGACCTTTTTTGCATGTGGAAGCCCAAGCACTGCTGGGGCCGGATAAATTGCGAGAGAGCATGCTATTGGTGAGGGCTGCCTTTGACAGGATTAAGGATCCAGGGGGTGTTCCAGCATTTATGGGATTAAAGCAAGGGCTAGATGAACCATTTGGCTCGTTTATTGATAAGGTAGCTAGTGCCATAGAGAGAGCCGGAGTACTGGACTATATGAAGGGTGCAATGCTAAAACAGTGTGCTATGCAAAATAGCAATAACACTACCCGCTCTGTAATAAATACCTTGGGACGAACTGGTCAATAGAAGACCACCTGGAACACATGACCAGTGTCCCGAGCGGGCCGCAAGCATTTTTAGTGAAAGCTATAGAAAAGCTAGGAGAGGGACTTAAAGAACAGGCTGCTGCTACACAAAGTCAAATGTTAGCAGCTCTTGCACCCCTACAAGCGACGGCTTCAACTGGTGGCCAGCAGCCAGCTGCTCGGATGAAATGCTTCCGATGTGGTGTGACGGGACACATAAGAAAGGAATGCCGTGCTGGAGCAGTTTGGTGCTGCCAGTGCCAATCCGATACTCATGCCGAGGGAGCCTGCCGCTGCCACTCGGGAAACAGGAAGCATAGTGCGCAGGGTCGCTGCGCCATGACACAAGTAGCCGCCAACACCTCAGTAAAAGTCCTCTCCATCCAGCCACCTCCGGAAGCCTCGGCTTGGACCTGGCAGCCTCAGTAACCATCACCCTCATGACTACACAACCAGAAAAGGTCCCCACAGGAATTTATGGACCTGTTGTTATCAATGGACAGACTATGGGAGCTCTTTTGTTAGGGCGATCATCTGCTAGTATGCTCGGGATATTTGTTTTGCCTGGAGTTATAGATGCTGATTATAACAGAGACATTCATGTGATGGTATACACTTTCTTTCCCCCAGTACAGATCACAAAAGGGCAACGTATAGCACAATTGGTGCCGTTGCCTCAGCTTACACGAGAACTCCCACTGTTACAAAACAGTAAAAGTGGTGACCAGGGTTTTGGCTCCACTGGCGGACTCACACTATTAACCTTAGATCTCCAATCGCGACCAAAAATAGAGGTTATTATTAATTATAATGGTGAAAAACAAATAGTACAAGGGCTCTTGGACACTGGCGCAGATTCGTCCATTTATGACCTTCAGTATTGGCCAAATCATTGGCCCCTTTTACCCAGCGTGATTACAGTAACGGGGCTGGGAGGTTTGACATTAGCTAAAAAGTCACCTCAAATTACTCTTACTATTGAAGGAAAAACCATGCAAGCTGTGCTCTCTATTGTGCCACTACCAGACAAGGTGCAATGCCTCATTGGCAGAGATGTCTTGACCCAAATGGGAGTTGTTTTAAGCAATGAACACCCTTTAGTCTAGAGGCCATTGTCTGGACTTTCCCAATCCCCTTGAAATGGACAGACTCTAACCCAGTCAGGGTTGAGCAATGGCCTCTAAAACGGGAAAGTCTAAAACAAGCCCACTTGTTAGTAATGGAACAGGTGCGGCAAGGACATTTGAAGTTGTCAACTAGTCTGTGGAATATGCCTGTGTTTGTCATTAAGAAAAAGTCTGGCAAATATCGTTTGTTACATGATTTACGGGCTGTAAATAAACAAATGGAGGCTATGGGGGCCCTGCAGCCTGGTCTACCAAACCCATCTAGGTTGCCACCTAATTGGCCCTTGTTAATTGTTGATTTAAAGGACTGTTTCTTTACCATTGAGTTACATCCTCAAGACACTTGTCGTTTTGCATTTACCCTGCCAGCGTTAAACCGCTCAGGGCCAGACCAACATTTTGAATGGACAGTTTTGCCACAGGGAATGCGTAACTTGCTGACCATTTGTCAGCTTTTTGTTGACAATGCTTTGCGGCCATTATGAAGAAAATGGACTCATGTATTGATATATCATTACATGGGCGATATATTATTTTGTCAGGAACACCCATTTGAAGAACAACAGGTGCAAACAATTCACCAGCAGCTTAGTGTTGCTGGCCTGGTAGTCACCCCAAAAATATACAAATGCACAAATCCATGGAAATATTTGGGATGGGTACTAACAGATCAAACAGTTACACCACAAAAATTGAGCCTTGAGGTAAACATACGTACTTTACATGATGCACAATGACTACTTGGGGATTTACAATGGCTGAGACCTATTGTAGGCCTACCAAATTAACTTTTGGAACAGCTGCAGCCTCTTCTTCAAGGCACGGACCCTACGCGATCTGTCTCAGTGACTGCGGAGCAGCGAAAGACCCTTGATACCATAGCAGAGCGCGTTGTCAGTGGAAATGTTCAATGATGGGACATGGACCTACCTATTGACCTAACTGTGTGGTTTGGCCCACAACATTTGTTAGGAGCATTGACTCAATCCTTTATAAAGATGGGGGAGGTCAGGGTCCTTGAGTGGCTAGCTCCCCCACTACAACAACACCGAACACTACTTCAAAAAATGGATATTTTGGCCTTACTAATAAAGAAGGGGCATGAGAGGACTTTACAGGTGACAGGAGGGGAGCCCCATGTCCTTAGGGTGCCCATGAAAAAGGACATTTTAGACTGGTACATCATACATAGTAGCACCCTTCAGGAGGCTCTTTTAGGCGCTGGTTCTATGTCAACCACAGAAGAGGTGCCAAACTCTCCACTTGGATGGATAGGGCAACAAAATTGGATACTGAAGCCAAAAAGATCAGCAGTCCCGCTAGCTGAGGCCGTCACTGTATTCACAGACACCGGAAAGAAATCATGAACAGCAGCAGCAACATGGCAGGATCAGAAGGGCAAATGGCACCATCACACAATCCCCGCCGAAAAGATGGATAACCTGCAAACCTTAGAATTGGTTGCTGTTGTGTGGACCATGATGCAATTTAAAGGACCTGTTAATATTGTAACAGACTTGTTATATGTTGCAGGAGTCTGTGCCCGTATAGAAGGTGCAGATACTAAGGAAGTAAAAAATTCCCATTTACATGAACTGTTTATACAGCTAGCTAGGGTTGTTGCATTGTGAGAACATCCATATGCCATAATACATGTTCGGAGCCATAAATGAGACGCAGGGTTAGGAGAAGGAAACGCTCGCGCGGATAAATTGGTATCGGTATCGCATAATAGCCCAATCCCTGCACAAATTATGGCTCGGGAAGCACATGCCATATTTCATCAAAACGTGAAGGGCCTCCATCAAGAATTTCAAATTCCTATGGAGGAGGCAAAGGCCATCATTAGGGCATGTCTCATCTGTAGTCACCATAATCAAGGGGGAGGCCTGGGTTTGGGAGTTAATCCTCGCAGCTTACTGGCTAATGAATGTTGGCAAATGGATGTTACACACATGCCAGAATTTGGAAAACTAAAATATGTACACGTGACTATAGATGCATATAGCCATTACATCTGGGCTACAGCTCAGGCAGGAGAAAAAGCATGACATGTTGAACGACATTTAGCTAGCTGTTTTGCAGTCATGGGAATTCCTTGTATTATTAAGACAGACAATGGTCCTGCTTATGGCAGCAAGAACTTTAGTCAGTATATAAGGTTTTGGGGAATTAAACATGTGACCGGGATACCTAATTCCCCAACTAGTCAAGCCATAGTAGAAAGAGCTAACGGAACGATAAAACAATACCTAAAGAAATTTAGGGAGGTAAAAGAACCTCAAGAAAAATTATTAAGATGTCATTTTGTATTGAATTATTTGTGTGTATTTGGGGAGAATAAGGTCCCAGCAGTGATAAGACACTATTCGCCCCCAATGGAGGAAAGAAAGGAGGGCATCTGGGTGCGCTATCAAGATCCAAAAACGGGGGCCTGATGTGGGCCAGCAGAAGTTTTGTACTGGGGACGAGGTTATATCTGTGTGTCTACGCCAACAGGGCCACTATGGGTTCCGGCCAGATGGACTAAAGCAGCTGTGAAGGAAGTTGCGGATGTTGCCCGAATGGTCAGCTGATCCAAAGACGGATGTCCTGTGTGACCATCTGGCCCTTGACCCGCTTCTCCAAACATTACAAGGTGTTGTTGGCAGACCACTTAGCTGGAACTGGGAAAGGGCAGAAGACGTGATTCACCTTACTAGACTGTTAAAGGAAGAGGTGGCCAGTCAGATTGGACTGGCGTCATGATACTGTTTGGATTGTGGGGGTGGTGACGAGGCGATAGTACTGTACAGGTGTGGGGGGATGTGGTGAAAAAGTGTTGGGTCGTCAGTTGGCCCTGTGCTACCCCCTCTGCCTATCCTGCCGGTGGCGGGAACAGTGTAAATCTTGGCAGAGAGATGCTCAAAATTTAACCCAATCAAGGTCATTGCGAGAGGCATGCCAGCTTTTTGAGAATTGAGAAGAATGGGGATGGTTAATAGCTAAGTGGGAAGTTATACAATGTACTAAATATATAGCTTGTTGCTTGCAAACGAGAATTTTTGCAATAGTATGTGAAAAGAAAAGTGGCTTTTGTAAGGGCTTGTCAGGCCAAGACCTAGAACAGGTTGCATGGAGAGCAGCCAAACAGGTTGAGGCATTGGCAGTGTGTGGCTCCTTGAAAGCTTTAGATAAGCTTAATCAAAAACTAAGTAAGTTAGGAATTATAACCTAAAAATGATAAATATTGGATTAATTAGTGTTCTGTGCCTGCAAGTTGCCTGCTACCCTTGGGTTCCTGCTCAACCCAAAGAAAACGTGTGGGTAACCCTGGCCAATAAAACAGGCCAGGAGGCCATATGTTTGTCCCTCTCTTCTCCAGGCAACCCTTTTTCCACCTGTTTGGTAGGGGTACCTGTAGAACCCCCATGCCCGCAGCAGGTTTTTAGTTGTCAATCTAATAACTCAAGGGCTTATGCGGACCAATGGGACAGTATGATCCCGTATTTCCCATTAGCATCAATGCAGCCCCAGGAACTAGAGCTGTTTGGATCGGTAGCAGCAAACTGGTGCATCTTTTTTAACTGGTCAAGTGTTCAAAGATGGAAGATAGGCACCAACCACACTGTCATTGTTAATTCCAGTCTGCCGGTTTATAGAAACTCTTCAGCATGGTGCAATTATATGAGCAATATTATTTCTCGCTCTTCAAATAATCCCATAAAGTTGCAACTGGAATCTTTTTAATATGTGGAGATAGAGCCTGGCTTAACATCCCTTCCTGATTAGTGGGCGGGCCCTGTACATTAGGTCGGCTTACATTGCTTACACCTAACAACTCCATGATGTTACAGGCACATAAACAGCACTATCGTGCCGAAAGATTCGTGCACGCCTTTGGTGCCAAATGTGATGACAAAGCCAAATTTTGGTCCCCAGAACAAATTATTGCAGCATCATTTTTAGCTCCGGGAGTAGCAAGTGCAGGAGCATTAGCCCTTTCAAATAAACTAGGCTGCTGGCTCGCAAAACAAACTTAACGCCACGTCGACTGCTATATCAGAACTTTTATTAGATACTGATTCAATACGCCACGCTATGCTACAGAATAGAGCTGCAATAGATTTTTTGTTATTAGCTCAAGGACATGGATGTGAAGAATTCAAGGGCATGTGTTGCATGAACCTTTCTGATCACTCAAAATCAATTCACGTGCAGTTGGCTAAGCTACAAACACTTACTGGTCATTTTCAGTAGAATACCAGACTAGGTCTGACAGATTGGCTGCGATCTTTAGGACTAGGCCCTTGGATAACATCTTTATTACAACAATTAATTTCGATTGGCGTTGTTGTTTTAGTTATTTTGATTTTTGTGCCCTGTATTTTAAACTGTATATGTCAAGCCATTCAACGATTGGTCAACAAGGCCACTACCAGTACCTTTATTTATAACTCCCTTAATAAAGATGGGGGAATTGTGGAAGAATGGCTTAGAGAGAAAGGCCATACTCCCATGCAAGAACTAGCTGATGGGGCTTTGGTAAAATACTGACAGTAGATATTTTTGAAGGACAGCTTTTCCTTGAGCAATAGATATGTAACCACTTTTGTAATAACAGGATACTGCAGTTAAGATAGCATGCAGAACCTCCACAGCTAAAAGATCACAAGAATGAGGACCTGGGTGGGCATGACCTTTGCTGTGGTAGCCAATGATGAGCTTGCTTTTGCACTATGTATGAGCTTAATTATTAATGATATAAATGTAACTAAGAGCATGCAATAAATTGAGACTTGCTGATCATTCACATTGAGTGCTGCATTTCTCCTGCCAACTCCGACAATCTTCCAAACCTGGCTGCCCTTGGAGAGCCGAATGTATCCTCCAAAATGACATCTGGAAAGTGGGCTCTTGAGTTTGGCTTCTTATGGAAAAGTGCCACTTTTCACATCCAAGTTTTGAGCAGCCCATACTGGGTTTTTGCCTACGAAAATTCCAGATGGTTGAAAATTTCTCTCATACCAAAGCTGCCCCCTCGTCCAAACATGGCTGGCCTTGGAGTGCCAAATGTATCCTCCAAAATGACATCTGGAAAGTGGGCTCTTGAGTTTTGTTTCCTGTCGAAAAGTGCAACGTTTCGAATCCAAGTTGCGTGCAGCCCATACTGGTTTTTTGCCAACAAAGATTCCAGATGGTCGAGGATTTCAACCAGACCAAAGGTGCCCATGCCTCCAAACATGGCTTCCATTGGAGTGCTAAACGATTCCTCCTAAATGACATCTGGAAAGTGGGCTGTTATGTATTGTTTCCTGTGGAAAAGTGCCACATTTCTTGTCCAAGTTTTGTGCAGCCTGTACTGGGTTATTCCTACAACAATTCCAGATCGTCGAGGATTTCTCCCAGAAGAAAGCTGCCCCCTCCTCCATACCTGGCTGCCATCGGAGTGCAATATGTGCCGTCCAAAATGACATGTGGAAAGTGGGCTGTTGAGTATTGTTTCCTATGGAAAAGTGCCTCATTTTGTATTCATGTTCCATGCAGCCTGTACTGGGTTTTTGCCTACAAAAATTCCAGATGGTCGAGGATTTCTCTCACACCATAAGTGCCACCTCGTCCAAACATGGCTGCCCTTGGAGTGCCAAATGTGCTCTCCGAAATGACATCTGGAAAGTGGGTCCTTGAATTTGGCTTCCTTGTGGAAAAGTGCTGCATTTCATAGCCAAGTTGCGAGCCTTCCTTAGTGGGTCTTTGGTAACAAAAATTCCAGATGGTCAAGGATTTCTCCCACACCAAAGCTTCCCCCTACTCCAAACCTGTCTGATATTGGAGTGCCAAATGTGCCCTCCAAAATGACATCTGGAAAGTGTGCTCTTGAATTTGGCTTCCTGCAGAAAAGTGCCACCTTTCATATCCAATTTCCATGCAGCCTGTACTGGTTTTTAAGTTACAAAAATTCTAGATGGTCGAGGATTTCTCCCAGACGAAAGCTGCCCCCTCCTCCAAACCTGGCTGCCATTGGAGTGCTAAATATATCCTCCTAAAAGACATGTGGAAAGTGGGCTGTTGAGTATTGTTTCCTATGGAAAAGTGCCACCTTTCATGTCCAAGTTTCGTGCAGCCTCTACTGGGTTATTCCTACAAAAAGTCCGGATGGTTGAGGATGTCTCCCAGAGCAATGCTGCTGTCTTCTACAAAGCTGGCTGCCATTGGTGTGCCAAATTTATCCTCCTAAATTCTATCTAGAAGGTGGGCTCTTGATTTTGGCTTCCTTTGGAAAAGTGCTGTCTTTCATATCCAAGTTTCTTGTAGCCTGTATTAGGTTTTAAGTGAAAAAAATTCCAGATGGTAGAGGATTTCTCCCAGAGCAAAGCTGCTGTCTCCTACAAAGCTGGCTGCCATTGGATTGCCAGATGTTCCCTCCTAAATGACATCCTGAAAGCGGGCCTGTTGAATTTGTCTTCCTGTTGAGATGTGCCATCTTTTGTATCCAAGTTGTCTCCAGCTTGTTCTAGGTTTTTGCCTACAAAGATTCCAGATGGTCAAGAATTTCTCCCAGACCAAAGCTGCCCCCTCCTTCAAACCTGGCTGCAATTGGAGTACAAAATTTGCCCTCCAAAATGACGTCTGGAAAGTGGTTTTTTGAGTTTGGCTTCCTGTGGAAAAGTGCCACCTTTCATATCCAAGTTGCATGCAGCCTGTACTGGGTTTTAAGTTACAAAAATTCCAGATGGTCGAGGTTTTCTCCCAGACCAAAGCTGTCACCTCCTCCAAACCTGGCTGCCATTGGAGTGCCAAATGTATTGTCCTAAATGGCATGTGGAAAGTGTGCTGTCGAGATTTGTTTCCTGTGGAAAAGTGCTGCATTTCGAAGTCAAGTTGCGAGCTGCCCCTACTGAGTTTTTGCCTACAAAAATTCCAGATGGTCGTGGATTTCTCCCAGACCTAAGCTGCCCACTCCTCCAAACCTGGCTGCCATTGGAGTGACAAATGTATTCTCCTAAATGACATGTGGAAAGTGGGCTGTCGAGTATTGTTTCCTATGGAAAAGTGCCTCATTTTGTATTCAAGTTCCATGCAGCCTGTACTGGGTTTTTGCCTACAAAAATTCCAGATGGTCAGGGATTTCTCCCACACCAAAGCTGCTACCTCCTCCAAAGCTGGCTGCCATTGGAGTGCCAAATGTATCGTCCTAAATGGCATCTGGAAAGCGCGCTGTTGAGATTTGTTTCCTGTGGAAAAGTGCCACCTTTTGTAACCAACTTGACTGCAGCCATTACTGGGTTTTTGCCTACGAAAATTCCAGACGGTTGAGGATTTCTCCAAGACCAAAAGCTGTCACCTTCTTGAAACCTGGCTGCGCTTGGAGTGCCAAAAATATCCTCCTAAATGACATGTGGAAAGTGGGCTGTCGTGTATTGTTTCCTGATGTAAGTGCCACCTTTTGTATCCAAGTTTCTTGCAGCCTGTACTGGGTTATTCCTACAACATTTCCAGATGGTCGAGGATTTCTCCCAGGCCAAAGCTGCCCCCTCTTCCATACCCAGCTGCCATTGGAATGCAAAATGTATCCTCCTAAATGACATCAGGAAAGTGGGCTGTGAATATTATTAACTGTGGAAAAGTGCCAGTTTTCGTGTCGATGTTTCGTGAAGCCTGTACTGTGTTATTCCTACAAAAATTCCAGATGGTTGAGGATTTCTCCCAGACCAAAGCTGCTGTCTCCTACAAAGCTGGCTGCCGATGGATTGCCAGATGTATCGTCCTAAATTATATCTTGAAAGTGGACTCTTGAGTTTGACTTCCTGTGGAAAAGTGACACCTTTCGTATCCAGGTTGTCAACAGGCAGTACTGGGTTTTTGCCTACAAAGATTCCAGATGGTCAAGAATTTCTCCCAGACCAAAGCTGCCCCCTCCTTCAACCTGGCTGCCATTGGATTGCCAAATGTGCTCTCTGAAATGACGTCTGGAAAGTGGTTTTTGAGTTTGGCTTCCTGTGGAAAAGTGAAACCTTTCTTATCCAAGTTTTCTGCATGCCATACTGCGTTCTTGCCTACAAAAATCCCAGGTGGTCGAGGATTTCTCCCACAGTAAGTCTGACCCCCTCCTCCAAACTTGGCTGCCATCGAAGTGCCAAATGTGCCTTCCGAAATGACATCTGGAAAGTGGGCTCTTGAGTTTGGCTTCCTGTGAAAATGTGCCACCTTTCTTAGACAACTTGCCTTCACACCGTCCAGGGTTTTGGCCTATAAAAATTTACTATGCTACTGGTTTAGGTTTAGTGTATAGGATTAGGGAAAATGTTAGGGGTTAAGTTTGTGGCAGTGGAAGTGGTTAAGATTAAGGTTAGGGTTTGGGCTACGGCTAGGACTTGGGCTAGGGCTAAACCTAGGGCTAGGGAAAGGGCTAGGGAAAGGGCTAGGCCTATATCTAGGGCCAGTGTTAGGGTTAGGGTTATTGCTAGGTTTAAGGTTAGGGTTAGGGTTACTGTTAGTGTTAGGGTTAGGGCTCGGCTTGGGGTTAGGGCTAGGGCTAGGGTTAGAGCTACGTTTGGGCTTAGTGTTCGGGTTAGGGTTAAAGTTACTGTTAGGCTTACGGCCAGGGAAGAGTTAGGGTTATGCGGGCTGCAAGCAACATAGGTCTGAAAGGTGGCACTAATCCACAAGAAACAAAACTCAACAGCCGACATTCCAGATGCGATTTAAGAGGATACATTTGGAACTCCAATGGCAGCCAGGTTTGGAGGAGGGAGCAGCTTTAGTGTGTGAGAAATCTTGGAACATCAGGAATTTTTGTAGGCAAAAATGCAGGACGGGTTGCAGAGAACTTGGATACGAAAGGTGCCAGTTTTCCAAAGGAAGCTAAACTCAAGAGACCACTCTCCAGGTATAATTTAGGAGGAGACATTTAGTACTCGAATGGCAGACAGGTTTGGAGGAGGTAGCAGCTTTGGTCTGGGAGAAATCCACGACCACCTGGAATTTTTGTAGACAAAAAGCCAGGACAGGCCACAGGCATGACAGGCAAGCAGGATCTGAAAGGTAGCACATTTCAGCTAGATCCAAAACTCAAAAGCCCACTTTGCAGATGTCATTTTGGAGGGCACTTTTGGCACATTGATGGCAGCCAGGTTTGAAGGGGCGGGCAGATTTGGTCTGGGAAAAATTCTGGACCATATATAATTTTGGTAAGAAAAAGCCCAGGACAGGCCACAGGTAATTTAGGAAAACCTCACTCTAACCCTAACCTTAACCCTAAACCTAAACCTAACCCTAACCCTAACCCTAACCGTAACCCTAACCCCAATCGTAAACCTAACACTAACACTAACCCTAAACATAAAGCCTAATCCTAACACTAAACCTAAAACATAACCCTAACCCTAACCCTAACAGTAACCCTAAGCAAAAACTCACCCTAAACCGAACACTAGCCCTAGCCTTAATCCAAACCGTAAACCGAATCCTAACCCAAACCAGAACCCATACTGAAACCACAACACAAACCCTAACCCTAACCCCAAGCCTAACACCATCCCTAACACATATACTAAAGGAAACCCAAACCGGAACACAACCCTAAACCTAAGCCTAACCCTAACCCTAACCATAACCCTAACCATAACACTATTCTTTAACCCGAAACCTAACCCTAAAACAATCCCTAACTAACCCTAGTCCCAAAACTAACCCTAAATCTAACCCTAACCCTAACCGTAACCCTCGCCGTACCCCTAACATTAACACTAACACTAACCCTAACACTAACACTAACACTAACACTAACCTTAACCCTAAACCTAATCCTAACCCTAACCCTAACCCTAATCCCAAACCTACACATAAATCCTAACCCTAATTCTAACCCTAACCCTACCCAGAACCCTAATCCTAAACCAATCCCTAACCCTAACCCTAACCCTATCCCTAACCCTAACACTATTCTTTAACCCGAACCCTAACCCTAAACCAATCCCTAACCCTAACCCTAGTCTTAACCCTAACGCTCAATCTAACCCTAACACTAACCCTAACCCTGACACGAATCCTAAACATAACCCTAACCCTCACCCTAACCCTCACCGTACCACTAACACTAACACTAACACTAACACTAACCATAACACTAACACTAAGACTAACCCTAACACTAACCCTAACCCTACACCTCACCCTAACCCTAACCCTAAAACTAATCCTGAACCTAACACTAACCGTAACACTATTCCTTAACCTTAACCCTAAAACTAAACCTACACCTAACCCTAACCCTAGTCCAAACCCTAACCACAATCTAACCCTAACCCTAACAGTAACAGTAACCCTAACCCAAAACCTCACCCTAAACCTAACCCTTATCCTAAACCTAACTCTTACCTTAACCCTAACCATAACCCTAACCCTCACCATGCCCCTAACCCTAAAGCTAACCCTAACCCTAAACCTAACCCTATCCCTAAGCCTCACATAAGCCTAAGCCTAAGCCTAAGCCTAAGCCTAACCCTAACCCTAACCCTAACCCTAACCCTAACCCTAAACCTAACCCTATCCCTCACCATACCACTAACCCTAAGCCTAAGCCTAACCATGAGCCTAACCCTAACCCTAACCATAAACCTATACCTAACGCTAACCCTAACCCTAACCCTATCCCCAACCCTAAACCTAACACTAACCCTAAACCTATCCCTATCCCGAACCCAAACACAAACCCTAACTCTAATCCTAACCTTAACCCTAACTCTCACCGTACCCCGAACCCTAACCCTAACACTAACACTAAAACTAACCCTATCCCTAAACCTAACCCTATCCCTGCACCAAACCCTAACCCTAGCCCTAACTCTAACCCTAAGCCTAAGCTTAAAACCAACACTAACACTAACCCTATTCCTTAACCCTAACCCTAACCATAAACCCATTACTGACCCCAACCCTAGTCCCAACCCTAACCCTAAATCGACCGCTAAACCTAACCCTAACCCTAACCCTAACCCTAACCCTAACCCTAACCATAAACCCATTACTGACCCTAACCCTAGTCCCAACCCTAACCCTAAATCGACCCCTAACACTAACCCTAACCCTAACCCTAACCCTAACCGTAATCCTCACCATACCCCTACCCCTAAACCTAACACTAACCCTAAACCTAACCCTACCCCTACCCCTAACCCTAACCCTGACCATAAGCCAAACACTAACTCTAACACTATTCTTTAACCCGAACACTAACCTGAATCCAATACCTAACCCTAACCCTAGTCCCAACCCTGACCCTAAATCTAACCGTAACCCTACCCCTAACCCTGACACGAATCCTAAACCTAACCCTAAACCTAACCCTAACCCTCACCGTACCCCTAACACTAACACTAAGCCTAACACTAACCCTAACCCTAACCCTAACCCTAACCCTAACCCTAACCCTAACCCTAACCCGAACCCGAACCCTAAGCCTAATCCTAAACCTACCCCTAACGATAACCCTAACCCTAACCCTAACCCTAACACTAACCCTAACCCTAATCCTAAGCCTATTCTTTAACACGAACCCTAACCCTAAACCAATCCCTAAACCGAACCCTAGTCCCAACCCTAACCCTAAATCTAACCCTAACCCTAACTCAAACGCTGACAGGTATCCTAACCGGAAACCTAAGGCTAACCCTAACCCTCACTGTACCCCTAACACTCACCCTAACAAAAACGCTAACCCTAACCCTAAACCTAAACCTAACCCTAACCTTAACATAACCCTAACCCTAACCCTAATCCTAGCAATAAACCTAATCCTAACCCCTACCCTAACACTATTCCTTAACCCGAACCCTAACCGTAAACAAATCCCTAACCGTAACCCTAGTCCCACCCCTAACCCTAAATCTAACCCTAACCCTAACCCTAATCCTAAATCTAACCCTAACCCTAAACCTAATTCTAACCCTAACCCTAACCCTAATCCTAACCCTAACTCTAACCCTGACCCTAACCAGAACCCTAACCCTAAATCAATACCTAAACCTAACCCTAGTCCCAAACCT
This sequence comes from Cinclus cinclus, assembly GCF_963662255.1. Taxonomy (NCBI): domain Eukaryota; kingdom Metazoa; phylum Chordata; class Aves; order Passeriformes; family Cinclidae; genus Cinclus; species Cinclus cinclus. The sequence continues at coordinate 4,850,426 of NC_085058.1, read as the reverse complement.
AACCCTAAATCGAACACTAAACCTAACCCTACACCTAACCCTAACCCTAACACTAATCCTAAACCTAATCCTAACCCTAATCCTAACCCTAACCCTAACCCTAACCCTAACCCTATACCCAACCCTAACCTAATCCTAACCCTATCCCTAAACCTAACCCTAATCCTAACCCTAACCCTAACCCTAACCAGAAACCTAACCCTAAACCAACCCCGAACCCTAACCCTAATTTTAAACATAACCCAAACCCTAACCCTAACCCTAACCCTAACCCTAACCCTAACCCTAACCCTAACCCTAACCCTATTCCTATTCCCAACTCTAACCCTATCACTAACCCAAACCCTTACCCTAACCCTAACCCTAACCCTAACCCTAAACCTAACCCTAACCCTAACCCTAACCCTAACCCTAACCCCTAACCCTAACCCTAACACTAAACCTATCCCTAATCCTAATCCTCAACCTAAACCTACCCCTACCCCTAACCCTAACCCTAACCCTAACACTAAACCTAACCCTAACCCTAAACCTAACCCTAAACCTAACCCTAACCCTAACACTAACCCTAACCCTAATCCCTAACCCTAACCCTAAACCAATCCCTAACCCTCGTCCCAACCCTAACCCTAAATCTAACCCTAACCCTAAACTTGACATGAAACCGAACCCTAACACTAACCCGAACTCTTACCCAAATCCTAAACCTAATCCTAACCCTACACCTACCCCTAACCCTAAACCTAAACCTTACCCTAACACTATTCTTTAACCCGAAACCTAACCCTAAACCAATCCCTAACCTAACCCTAGGCCCAACCCTAAGCCTAAATCCAAACCTAACCCTAATCCCTAATCCTAACCCTAAACCAATCCCTAACCCTCGTCCCAACCCTAACCCTAAATCTAACCCTAACCCTAAACTTGACATGAATCCGAACCCTAACACTAACCCGAACTCTTACCCAAATCCTAAACCTAATCCTAACCCTACACCTACCCCTAACCCTAAACCTAAACCTTACCCTAACACTATTCTTTTACCCGAACCCTAACCCTAAACCAATCCCTAACCCTAACCCTAGTCCCAACCCTAAGCCTAAATCCAAACCTAACCCTAACCCTAACCCTAACCCTAACACTAATCCTAACCCTAACCCTAACCCTAATGCTAACCCTAGCCCTAAACCTAACCAGAACCCTCACCATACCCCTAACCCTAACCCTAACCCTAACACTATCACTAACACTAACACTAACCCTAACCCTAAACCTAACCTAACCCTAACCCTAACCCTAACCCTAACCCTAACACTAACCCTAACCCGAACCCGAAACCTAAGCCTAATCCTAAACCTACCCCTAACGCTAACCCTAACCCTAACCCTAACCCTAATCCTAACCCTATTCTTTAACACGAACCCTAAACCTAAACCAATCCCTAAACCGAACCCTAGTCCCAACCCTAACCCTAAATCTAACACTAACCCATACTCAAACCCTGACAGGTATCCTAACCCGAAACCTAAGCCTAACCCTAACCCTCACTGTACCCCTAACACTCACCCTAACAAAAACGCTAACCCTAACCCTAAACCTAACCCTAACCCTAACCTTAACATAACCCTAACCCTAACCCTAATCCTAGCAATAAACCTAATCCTAACCCCTACACTAACACTATTCCTTAACCCGAACCCTAACCGTAAACAAATCCCTAACCGTAACCCTAGTCCCACCCCTAACCCTAAATCTAACCCTAACCTTAACCCTAATCCTAATCCTAAATCTAACCCTAACCCTAAACCTAACTCTAACCCTAACCCTAACCATAACCCTAATCCTAACCCTAACTCTAACCCTGACCCTAACCAGAACCCTACACCTAAACCAATACCTAAACCTAACCCTAGTCCCAAACCTAACCCTAAATCGAACACTAAACCTAACCCTACACCTAACCCTAACCCTAACACTAATCCTAAACCTAATCCTAACCCTAATCCTAACCCTAACCCTAACCCTAACCCTATACCCAACCCTAACCTAATCCTAACCCTATCCCTAAACCTAACCCTAATCCTAACCCTAACCCTAACCAGAAACCTAACCCTAAACCAACCCCGAACCCTAACCCTAATTTTAAACATAACCCAAACCCTAACCCTAACCCTAACCCTAACCCTAACCCTAACCCTAACTCTAACACTAATCCTAACCCAAACCCTAACCGTCAACGTACCCCTAACCCTAACCCTAACACTAACCCTAACCCTAACCCTAACCCACATCCCAACCCTAACCCTTAATCTAACCCTAACCCTAACCCTAACCCTGACACGAATCCTAACCATAACCCTAACCCTAACCCTAACACTAACCCTAACCCTATTCTTTAACACGAACCCTAACCCTAAACCAATCCCTAAACCGAACCCTAGTCCCAACCCTAACCCTAAATCTAACACTAACCCATACTCAAACCCTGACAGGTATCCTAACCCGAAACCTAAGCCTAACCCTAACCCTCACTGTACCCCTAACACTCACCCTAACAAAAACGCTAACCCTAACCCTAAACCTAACCCTAACCCTAACCCTAACCTTAACATAACCCTAACCCTAACCCTAATCCTAGCAATAAACCTAATCCTAACCCCTACACTAACACTATTCCTTAACCCGAACCCTAACCGTAAACAAATCCCTAACCGTAACCCTAGTCCCACCCCTAACCCTAAATCTAACCCTAACCTTAACCCTAATCCTAATCCTAAATCTAACCCTAACCCTAAACCTAACTCTAACCCTAACCCTAACCATAACCCTAATCCTAACCCTAACTCTAACCCTGACCCTAACCAGAACCCTACACCTAAACCAATACCTAAACCTAACCCTAGTCCCAAACCTAACCCTAAATCGAACACTAAACCTAACCCTACACCTAACCCTAACCCTAACACTAATCCTAAACCTAATCCTAACCCTAATCCTAACCCTAACCCTAACCCTAACCCTATACCCAACCCTAACCTAATCCTAACCCTATCCCTAAACCTAACCCTAATCCTAACCCTAACCCTAACCAGAAACCTAACCCTAAACCAACCCCGAACCCTAACCCTAATTTTAAACATAACCCAAACCCTAACCCTAACCCTAACCCTAACCCTAACCCTAACCCTAACTCTAACACTA